>NC_059208.1:40523148-40831585 GCF_020615455.1 Coregonus clupeaformis
GAAGGCAACAACTGTTGGCGCAATTATTAGAAAATTGAAGAAGTTCAAGATGACGGTCAATCACCCTCGGTCTGGGGCTCCATGCAAGATCTCACCTTGTGGGGCATCAATGATCATGAGGAAGGTGAGGGATCAGCCCAGAACTACACGGCAGGACCTGGTCAATGACCTGAAGAGAGCTGGGACCACAGTCTCAAAGAAAACCATTAGTAACACACTACGCCGTCATGGATTAAAATTCTGCAGCGCACGCAAGGGCCCCCTGCTCAAGCCAGCGCATGTCCAGGCCCGTCTGAAGTTTGCCAATGACCATCTGGATGATCCAGAGGAGGAATGGGAGAAGGTCATGTGGTCTGATGAGACAAAAATATTGCTTTTTGGTCTAAACTCCACTCGCCGTGTTTGGAGGAAGAAGAAGGATGAGTACAACCCCAAGAACACCATCCCAACCGTGAAGCATGGAGGTGGAAACATCATTCTTTGGGGATGCTTTTCTGCAAAGGGGACAGGACGACTGCACCGTATTGAGGGGAGGATGGATGGGGCCATGTATTGCGAGATCTTGGCCAACAACCTCCTTCCCTCAGTAAGAGCATTGAAGATGGGTCGTGGCTGGGTCTTCCAGCATGACAACGCTCCGAAACACACAGCCAGGGCAACTAAGGAGTGGCTCCGTAAGAAGCATCTCAAGGTCCTGGAGTGGCCTAGCCAGTCTCCAGACCTGAACCCAATAGAAAATCTTTGGAGGGAGCTGAAAGTCTGTATTGCCCAGCGACAGCCCCGAAACCTGAAGGATCTGGAGAAGGTCTGTATGGAGGAGTGGGCCAAAATCCCTGCTGCAGTGTGTGCAAACCTGGTCAAGACCTATAGGAAACGTATGATCTCTGTAATTGCAAACAAAGGTTTCTGTACCAAATATTAAAAGTTCTGCTTTTCTGATGTATCAAATACTTATGTCATGCAATAAAATGCAATAAAATGCAAATTAATTACTTAAAGATCATACAATGTGATTTTCTGGATTTTTGTTTTAGATTCCGTCTCTCACAGTTGAAGTGTACCTATGATAAAAATTACAGACCTCTACATGCTTTGTAAGTAGGAAAACCTGCAAAATCGGCAGTGTATCAAATACTTGTTCTCCCCACTGTGTGTGTGTATATATATATATATATATATATATATATATATATACACACACATATATATATATATATATACACATATACACACACATACACATATATATATATATATATATATATATATATATATATATATATATATATATATATATATATATATATATACATATCCTTTAAAAATATATATATTTCCCTTTATTACTTTCCAACCCCACCATCCCTTCCGTAATTGGAGTAAACTAGTGAACAACAATGCTTAGGCCTCTACTTCATGCTTATACATACTATATACATTTTATGGACACAGTCAATAATTATATTTTGTTTTATTTTTACTCCTGAACTTCCTCCGATCATTTTCATGATGTCCATCTGGTATGCTTCTATATGCCATATCTTTCTAACTGTGCTCTTTCACAAAAGCTCACAATATATAACCTATATACTTATTATGGACGCAGCATGTCTTACACTAGTTATCTTGTTGTTATTAGTGTTTGTTATTAGTCCCATCCTTCAGCTCCATTCAACACCTCCCATCTATCTCTTAACACCATCCATATTGGATTTCTATTTGTCATATATTTTTCAACTGTACTGTGATGTTTTTCAAAAGTTCTGAACCTTTCTATTCTCATTGTTTCTACAGTTTGTGAATTGAAAATAAACATTTTTGCTAAAAGTATTATTATATTATTGATCGATTGACTATGACTTTTCAGATCACCCAGTAGTGCTATCTGCAGGGTCAGCTCCATGCAAATATTGCAATCCTTCAGCCATTCCTGGACCTGTGTCCAGAAACAAGCTACAAATGGACAGTACCAAAACAAATGATCTAATGATTCTGTCTCTTCACAGCCAAATCTGCAGAGCTGGGAAGATTGTATCCCCCATACAAATAACATTCTATTGGTAGCAAGAATTTTATATAATAATTTAAATTTAACATTTCTAAGTTTTGAATCCGACGTCGTTTTGCGTATCAGTTCATAAACACTATGCCATGGAATCGGTACGTCAAAAATCTCTTCCCAACTATTTTGCAATCTATATGGGACAGCTGTCAATCTTTTGGTCCTTAAATGAAACTGGTAAACTTTTTTTATTTATCACAATTTTCTATAACCAATTATGTTCTTTAATGCAAGGCCGACAGACAAGTTCCTTACTTTTTCCTCCTTCCACTTTCATCTTCCATTTATGCGGTAATGCTGCAATTATTTGGTTGTAATTTTGGGTAGAGCAGACATTTCCATATGTTTTTGTTAGCTGCATGTGCGACATAACTCCACCATTCCTACCGATAATATCATTTACGAAGATTATACCTTTTTTTTAAATTTAATTTCTCAAAAAAGAACGGTTTTTTATCAATTAGTATATTTGAGTTTAACCACCATATTTGTTGCAATATTTGTTCTGTCATTTCTAGAGGATTAAATTGAAATTGCAACCAACTTTCTATGGCTTGTTTTAGAAATAGTGATATTTGGGAGATGATTTCCTTTTCAAATACCTGAAAGTGAGGGGTTGTAATCTGAATAAAGGGAAAAAGTCCCTTCTTGAACATTGGGTGAGACAATCTTACTAATTTGCTTGAGAACCAGTTCAGATTTAAGTATAATTTTTGTATGACTGAACCTTTTAGTGATAGGTCTAATGCTTTAATATTTAATAATTTCTGTCCTCCTAATTCATATTCATTATATAAATAGGTCTGTTTAATTTTGTCTGGCTTGCCGTTCTAAATAAAATTGAATATTTTTTTCTCATATAATTTAAAAAACTGTTCGCTAGGCATAGGCAAGACCATAAGCAAATAGGTAAACTGGGATAATACTAAAGAGTTAATCAGGGTGATTTTTCCACAAATTGACAGGTATTTACCTTTCCATGGTAGCAAGATCTTATCTATTTTTGCTAACTTTCTATTAAGATTTTTTGGAGTGAGATCATTTATTTCATTTGGGATATGTATTCCGAGTATATCCACATCACCATCAGACCATTTTATTGGTCAACTACATGGTAATGTACAAATTGTATTTTTTTGTGATCCAATACGTGATATAGTACATTTATCATAATTTGGTTGTAATCCAGAGAGGTTAGAAAATGTATCTAGATCCTCTATGAGGCTGTGGAGGGATTCATGTTGTGGATTTAAAAGAAAACATGAATCATCAGCGTACAATGACACCTTTGTTTTTAAGCCCTGGATTTTTAATCCCTTGATATTATTGTTGGATCTGATTTTAATAGCTAACATCTCGATGGCAATAATAAATAGATATACCGATAGTGGACAACCTTGTTTCACTCCTCTTGACAGTTTAAAACTTTCTGAGAAATAGCCATTATTTACTATTTTACACCTACGGTTACTATACATGATTTTAACCCAATTTATAAGAGATTGTCCAAAATTGAAATGCTCCAGGCATTTATATATAAACCCCAGTTGTACTTTATCAAATGCCTTTTCGAAGTCTGCTATGAATAGTAGGCCTGGTTTCACAGAATGTTCTATTGTTTCCAGTACTTGCCTTATATTATCTCCAATGTATCGTCCATGTAAAAAACCTGTCTGATTAGAATGAATAATGTCCGACAATACCTTTTTAATTCTATGCACTATACATTTTGCTAGAATTTTTGCATCACAACACTGAAGTGTAAGGGGCCGCCAATTTTTTTAATGGACTGGATGAAAATGAAATCAGACCTTCTTCTTGAGTGTCTGATAATCTACGATTTACATAGGAGTGGTTAAAACATGCTAATAACGGTCCTCTGAGTATATCAAAAAAGGTTTGGTATACCTCGACTGGTATGCCATCCAACCCTGGAGTTTTCCCGGACTTAAAGTCTTTAATTGCATCCAGAAGTTCCTCCTCTGTAATTTCACCTTCACATGAGTCTTTCTGTATGGCTGTTCATTTTACATTATCAATAGAAAAAAAATCTCTACAATTTGCTTCAGTTAGAGGAGGTGGAGGCGACTGAAACGAAAACATATGCTTAAAGTACTTTGTTTCCTCCTTCAAAATATCATTTGGTGAATCATGGGTGACTCCGTCAATTGTAACCCGTTTCAATGAATTCTTTTTGGTAGCATTCCTATGTTGAAGATAAAAAAATAATTTGGTGCATTTTTCCCCATATTCCATTCAGTTTGCTTTATTTTTATAATATATTACACTTGATCTTTCTTGAATAAGTTTCTCCATTTATTTTTGTTTTTCCTCTAATTTATTCTGAACCTCTATGTTACAGTTTTTATTGCTATCTATCTGTTCTGTTAGACCTTCTATTTCCTTTGTTAGTGTGGACTCTTTTGACCTAAATTGCTTTTGTTTTCGAGATGAGTACTGAATTGCATGGCCTCTAAAGGCACATTTAAAGGTGTCCCATACAATAAGGGGATTTGCTGTACCTATGTTATGTCGGGAAAAAATCAGTTATAAATTCCTCTGTCCTAGTTAAAAACAAGTTATCATCCAATAGGCTTTGATTACATTTCCAATATCCTTGCCCACGTGGAAATTCAGTAAGAGTAATGTATATGCCAATTATATGATGGTCCGACCACATTCTGTCCCCTATCAAGACTTTTTAAACTTTTGGTGCCAACGAGAATGACATAAGAAAGAAGTCAAGATGACTAGCTTGATTGAGTCTCCGCCACGTATATCTCACTAGATCAGGATATTTAAGCCTCCATATACAGTGGGGAGAACAAGTATTTGATACGCTGCCGATTTTGCAGGTTTTCCTACTTACAAAGCATGTAGAGGTCTGTAAAAAAATAAAAAATAATCCAGAAGATCCAGAAAATCACATTGTATGATTTTTTAATAATTAATTTGCATTTTATTGCATGACATAAGTATTTGATACATCAGAAAAGCAGAACTTAATATTTGGTACAGAAAACTTTGTTTGCAATTACAGAGATCATACGTTCTTGACCAGGTTTGCACACACTGCAGCAGGGATTTTGGCCCACTCCTCCATACAGACCTTCTCCAGATCCTTCAGGTTTCGGGGCTGTCGCTGGGCAATACGGACTTTCAGCCAAGATCTCGCGATACATGGCCCCATCCATCCTCCCCTCAATATGGTGCAGTCGTCCTGTCCCCTTTGCAGAAAAGCATCCCCAAAGAATGATGTTTCCACCTCCATGCTTCACGGTTGGGATGGTGTTCTTGGGGTTGTACTCATCCTTCTTCTTCCTCCAAACACGGCGAGTGGAGTTTAGACCAAAAAGCTATATTTTTATCTCATCAGACCACATGACTTTCTCCCATTCCTCCTCTGGATCATCCAGATGGTCATTGGCAAACTTCAGACGGGCCTGGACATGCGCTGGCTTGAGCAGGGGGACCTTGCGTGCGCTGCAGGATTTTAATCCATGACGGCGTAGTGTGTTACTAATGGTTTTCTTTGAGACTGTGGTCCCAGCTCTCTTCAGGTCATGGACCAGGTCCTGCTGTGTAGTTCTGGGCTGATCCCTCACCTTCCTCATGATCATTGATGCCCCACGAGGTGAGATCTTGCATGGAGCCCCAGACCGAGGGTGATTGACCGTCATCTTGAACTTCTTCCATTTTCTAATAATTGCGCCAACAGTTGTTGCCTTCTCACCAAGCTGCTTGCCTATTGTCCTGTAGCCCATCCCAGCCTTGTGCAGGTCTACAATTTTATCCCTGATGTCCTTACACAGCTCTCTGGTCTTGGCCATTGTGGAGAGGTTGGAGTCTGTTTGATTGAGTGTGTGGACAGGTGTCTTTTATACAGGTAACGAGTTCAAACAGGTGCAGTTAATACAGGTAATGAGTGGAGAATAGGAGGGCTTCTTAAAGAAAAACGAACAGGTCTGTGAGAGCCGGAATTCTTACTGGTTGGTAGGTGATCAAATACTTATGTCATGCAATAAAATGCAAATTAATTATTAAAAAATCATACAATGTGATTTTCTGGATTTTTGTTTTAGATTCCGTCTCTCACAGTTGAAGTGTACCTATGATAAAAATTACAGACCTCTACATGCTTTGTAAGTAGGAAAACCTGCAAAATCGGCAGTGTATCAAATACTTGTTCTCCCCACTGTATCTACTATTTCTAATGTATTCATGACATTCACGATTTCCTTAAGAGCATGATTGTTTGTAGTGTGATTTCCTTTACAGTACATTGAGCTACAGTGGGGGGGAAAAGTATTTAGTCAGCCACCAATTGTGCAAGTTCTCCCACTTAAAAAGATGAGAGAGGCCTGTAATTTTCATCATAGGTACACGTCAACTATGACAGACAAATTGAGATTTTTTTTTCCAGAAAATCATATTGTAGGATTTTTAATGAATTTATTTGCAAATTATGGTGGAAAATAAGTATTTGGTCACCTACAAACAAGCAAGATTTCTGGCTCTCACAGACCTGTAACTTCTTCTTTAAGAGCCTCCTCTGTCCTCCACTCGTTACCTGTATTAATGGCACCTGTTTGAACTTGTTATCAGTATAAAAGACACCTGTCCACAACCTCAAACAGTCACACTCCAAACTCCACTATGGCCAAGACCAAAGAGCTGTCAAAGGACACCAGAAACAAAATTGTAGACCTGCACCAGGCTGGGAAGACTGAATCTGCAATAGGTAAGCAGCTTGGTTTGAAGAAATCAACTGTGGGAGCAATTATTAGGAAATGGAAGACATACAAGACCACTGATAATCTCCCTCAATCTGGGGCTCCACGCAAGATCTCACCCCGTGGGGTCAAAATGATCACAAGAACGGTGAGCAAAAATCCCAGAACCACACGGGGGGACCTAGTGAATGACCTGCAGAGAGCTGGGACCAAAGTAACAAAGCCTACCATCAGTAACACACTACGCCGCCAGGGACTCAAATACTGCAGCGCCAGACGTGTCCCCCTGCTTAAGCCAGTACATGTCCAGGCCCGTCTGAAGTTTGCTAGAGTGCATTTGGATGATCGAGAAGAGGATTGGGAGAATGTCATATGGTCAGATGAAACCAAAATAGAACCTTTTGGTAAAAACTCAACTCGTCTTGTTTGGAGGACAAAGAATGCTGAGTTACATCCAAAGAACACCATACCTACTGTGAAGCATGGGGGTGGAAACATCATGCTTTGGGGCAGTTTTTCTGCAAAGGGACCAGGACGACTGATCCGTGTAAAGGAAAGAATGAATGGGGCCATGTATCGTGAGATTTTGAGTGAAAACCTCCTTCCATCAGCAAGGGCATTGAAGATGAAACGTGGCTGGGTCTTTCAGCATGACAATGATCCCAAACACACCGCCCGGGCAACGAAGGAGTGGCTTCGTAAGAAGCATTTCAAGGTCCTGGAGTGGCCTAGCCAGTCTCCAGATCTCAACCCCATAGAAAATCTTGGAGGGAGTTGAAAGTCTGTGTTGCCCAGCGACAGCCCCAAAACATCACTTCTCTAGAGGAGATCTGCATGGAGGAATGGGCCAAAATACCAGCAACAGTGTGTGAAAACCTTGTGAAGACTTACAGAAAACGTTTGACCTGTGTCATTGCCAACAAAGGGTATATAACAAAGTATTGAGAAACTTTTGTTATTGACCAAATACTTATTTTCCACCATAATTTGCAAATAAATTCATTAAAAATCCTACAATGTGATTTTCTGGATTTTTTTTCTTCTCATTTTGTCTGTCATAGTTGACGTGTACCTATGATGAAAATTACAGGCCTCTCTCATCTTTTTAAGTGGGAGAACTTGCACAATTGGTGGCTGACTGAATACTTTTTTTCCCCACTGTATTTAAAATGGTATTATAATCTCCCATCATAATAATAGAGTCTTGAATTGCTTGCAGGGTCGATAATTTATTATATATATTTTCAAAGAAGTGTGGATCATCATTATTTGGTCCGTAAAGGTTAATGAGCCATATTTGTTTATGGTCCAATAACATATTTAAAATAATCCATCTACCTTGCGTATCTGTTTGGACAATTTGCACATTCGGATCGAAATTACTGTTAATTAATATCATCACCCCTTTTGAGTTTCTTAGCCCATGGGAGAAGTATATTTCGCCCCCCCCCCCATTCCTTTTTCCACGCAACTTCATCTAGAATTGTTGAATGGGTTTCCTGTAAACAATAGATATTATATTCCTTCTCTTTGAGCCATGTAAATATTGTTCTTCTTTTGTTATTATCTGCTAAGCCATTACAATTATAACTGACACAGACAGCTTTTAATAAACTAGATTATTTTTAATGTATCACTTTTATCTGCCACATTTTTATAAAAAATACCTGTGCTCTTCCCAGGTTTCATAGCCTATGATTAGCCATTTTCTAGTCAGTTGGCTATATAACACTTATTGCCCCAAACCATTTGTTCCTTTAATATTTTTAATTGAATGACAGACATACTTACAGAACTTTAACAATTGAAATGAACAAAACCATCAAACTTAACTTTTTTTTACCACCACTTATTTTACCACAACTGTGCCCTTAAGGACATTGCTGCACACAAAAAATGTGGTTACCAAAAATGTTTAATTTGAGGAAATTCATGTAAGAATGTTTTGTTGGGAAATGTAAATTCATGCAAGAACATTTTGTTATATTCTCTGTAAGTGTTATGTAAAAATAAATACATGTGAATGTTCATAACAGAAATAAATCAGTGAAATCAAAATTATATGCTATTTCCGGTAGCCTACTGGTTTAACTTTCCATTAAATAATTTACCAAATGTTCACATACTGAATTTTTGGGTTGTCATTTTTGTACTTTTGAATAATTATATTAGTGACAATTTTATCCTAATTGCATTATACATTTTTTATTTGCATTTATATTGCGTCAAAGTAAGACTTTTTTATTTTGAAGTTTTCAAACTCATGACCTGGTTCCATTTTAACTTCCAACCCGGATGTTGTTAGTTGCTGGCAGGAGTGTGACAACATTTCTGTACGTCGTTTTTTTAGGTGGGAGACACTTTTCGGAATGCTCCAACAACTAAAAAGGCATCACCTTACCCTGAGTAGAGATATTTTAAGTATGGCTAAACGAAAACGCGCCGCTGAGGCTCTTGAAATGCCCCCCAATACTGAAGACGATTCAGATTCCATGAGTGAATCTGAGCCTGACAGTGATGTATTCTTAACTAAACCTCTTCAATTTTCCACTGGTAGTGAGGACAGTGAGATAGAAGCGCCACCAACCGAGAAACCCCGGCGGAAGAACCCAATCACTCCAACAGGAAAACCGGTTCCTCCAACAGAAAATGGGGATCAGGAGACTGGCAAAGATGGCACCATTTGGCGTGGGTTAAACCCCATTGGAGAGGCGGTGGGCCAGAGAGCAACGCAACATGTTTTCATGGACGCTCCAGGGCCAACAGAGCGCGCAAAAAGCGACGTAGACAGCAGCCTTCCATTGCCTGTTTGACATCAACATGTTGCTGCACATCAGATAATGTACAGTAGAAGAAGCGCGCAGATGCACTGATGACAGTTATTGGGATATGTCTTTGGATGAGCTTAAAGCCTTCATTGTGCTCCTTTACGTTCGTGGGGCGTTCGGTGGCAATTGCTCGAAGATGGAGAGCTTTTGGAATGACCAATAGGGGGTCATCTTTTTTGGCCAAACAATGCCAAGGAACAGATTTAGAGACATCATGCGATATTTATGTTTCAACCAAAAATAAATAAAGAGTGAAAGTGTAAAAAATGACATATTTTCCCCCGTGTCACACGTTTGGAACAGTTTTGTCAAAAATGGCATCACCTGCTACATCCCAGGGCCGAATATTACTGTTGATTCGCAGTTGTTTCCCACAAAATGCACACAGTGCGTTTTCTCGCAGTTCATGGGAAACAAACTCGACCGTTATGGAATCAAGTTTTGGCTGGCAGTGGATGCTGACTCCAAATACATCGTGAATGGTTTCTCCGACTTGGGGAAATAGATGACTGCCAGACAACTGGACAGCGCCAGTGTGACAGCAGTGTTGTGCTGAAGCTGATGGAACCTTATCTTGACAAAGGAAGGAATGTGACCACCGACGACCACTTCACTTGAACTGGCAAATAAGTTGCTGCATAAGAGAACGACCCTGGTTGGAAATATTGACAAACGCCGAAGGGAGCTGCCACCGTCTGCCAGCAGCAACAAAGAAACTGTGCTTTATTCAAGTGCCGTTCTGAAACACAATAACGCGACGCTGACTATGTACAGGTGTAAGCCAATGAAGACCAACAGTGTTCTCAGCACCCTGCACCTGTCTGTTGGCACTAGTATCGGCAGAAAGAAAACCCCAGAATCTGACTTTCTACAACTCCACTAAAGTCGGGGTGAATGTGTTGGATAGACATGCGCGCATGTACAGTGTGAAGGGGGGCTCCCAGCGGTGGCCAGTGCCGTCTTCTACAACGTCCTGTACTTGGCAGCCATCAATGCCTATGTGCTTTACAAAGAGTTCATGTGGGACACTATGCGATATACCAGGAGAGAGTTTATCCTGATGCTAGCATCAGAGCTTCGGGCAAACTATGTGATGCTAAAAGGAGCTATAAAGTCGGAGCCCGATCCCCGCCCTGCCAGCGAGTTAGTGAAAATAAAGAATTGTCAGGGGGCTAAGACTAAATGTAGGAACAGAACTATTGAGGTATGTTCAGAATGCCGGAGATATGTTTGTGGAAAGTGCGCCAAGACGGTGAAGAAAATAATCGTCTGTCACAAATGCTAGTTGCAGGACACTTTCCAAAATCCCCAAGTTTGCGGCATGTGTAATAGCGCGCGCACACGGACGAACAATGGCGCACGGACTGTGAAGAAAGATGTTAATGCATTGGCTGCATTTTCATCGACATACAAAAAAAGTAGCCTCCTACCTCAACTTGACTTCAACATATACATTTGGCAAAGCGTCATGAATATAAAAATACAGTATAGGCTACAGTGTTTGATGATGGATGAAGTTATGTGGTCATGGTTTACATTGAATTTACAACAAAGTACTGACTGTAATTTGTAACCAAAACGAGTTAACAAAATGTATTTGATTCCATTAAGGTTAAGCATGTGAAATTAAAGGTGTTATAGTTTACTTTTGACTAATATTCATATTTTAATCTCCCCCCAAAAATGAGACGAGTTGACACCAAAAAACAAAATAGTTGAATCTCTGAGGAACTGCACATGATAAAATAAATAGATACATTTTTGAGTAATCAAGAAAAAATATATGTTCAAGGTGGGCAGCAAGGCTTCTGTCTTTCCAAATTCAATAGTGTGTGTAATTTTGAGATGGTTAGTGCTATTCGGGAACCTACCCTAAACCTTAACCCCTACCCTAACCATAACCATAACCCTTAACTAAACCTAACCATTTTACATTTCAAAGTCAATGGGGTGACGTCAGAGTTGCGACAGTTGCTAAAACTCTCAAGAGGGCTGTGAATAAAGAAATGTCTATGTCTGTGCATCAGGCGCTTGCCTCAGAGTTTGTGTGAATGATCTGGATGTACATTGCAGTAAACTTCACTGAGCTATAATTAAGCAATAAGGCCAGAGGAGGTGTGGTATATGGCCAATATACCACGGCTAGGGCTGTTCTTACACATGATGCAATGTGGAGTGCCTGGATACAGCCATTAAATGCGCTGCATGGTCAATCCGATGTCTGCAGTGGCCATTCAGCATTTACTGCCATACGACCTCTGCAGAAGTCAGGGCATTTATATTTACTGAGCAGAGCAGAGCTGTTGTCAAGGAAGTGAGTTTGTGTTTATACTGGACCTGCCTACTGTCAACCAAACATGTCAATGTGGAGCTATATGGAGCCCTCCATATTGTAAAAAAAATTGGGTGGTGCACATGCAATACAGAGCTCAATTTGGTCTCTGCATGCCTCCAGAGGCTTCACAATTGTCTCACACCATCCATATGGCGCCTTCAACCACATTTCCGGATCAAGCATAAATATGCTTTTAGCCATGGTATATTGGCCATATACCACATACCACCAAGGTGCCTTATTGCGATTATAAACTGGTTTCCAACGTAATTAGAACAGTAAAAAAAATGTTTTGGTCATACTCCTGGTATATGGTCTGATATACCACTGCTTTCAGCCAATCAGCATTCAGGGTTTAACCCACCCAGTTTATAATCACAAGTAAAATTGCAGAAGCTATTAATTTCCATCACTGCATAGATGCGCTACGCCACAGATTTTGTATTATATTGACAAGATAGTCAAGTGACCGCTCTTACATTTTAGTCATTTAGCAGACGCACCTATACAGAGAGACTTATAGTTAGTGAGTGCATACATTTTCCATACTGGCCCCCCGTGGGAAACGAACCCACAACCCTGGCGTTGCAAGCTCCATGCTCTACCTACTGAGCTACAGGAGGCTCTAACAATGGAAATCTATGTCCTCAAAGATGGAAGGCAGGCGGGAGGAGGTGAGATCAGGTGGGACAATTCTAGCCAATGAGAGGGCAGATACGCATGTAAACATCAGGCACAACTCAGAAATATAGTCGTTTTTTTTCTTCAAAAGTTGCCGAAATGCCATGCGCGTCCATTTACATCAGTGCATTTGTAACAACCTAACCATTACAAAACGTCTATTCGATCAATTAAATCTCACATAATAAATTAGCAATTACATTGGTCTTATTTTCGTTATTTCTTGGACTGATTTTGGGCGGTATAAACCCTCTCGCTTCGCCTCTTCCTCTCTGACTACAACGACCAAGAGAGCACCACTGCCGATACCTTTTTAGATATTTCTGACGTGTCTGCAGACACAGTCCTTGGGAAATAAAATGTGTCATTATTGCTCTGAGACAAAAACTGAATTAGTTTCCAATATTTTATTGAGTAGGCCTAACTGTTCTGTGACCTGTCACCAGTGCTTGACTTGAACTGAAATAGGTGCTGATACTCATTTTGGGTGCCAGTACTGTTTATATTTAGGTGCAAGAGCTCCACAATACTTTTGAGCTAATATTCTATAATAGGAACAGGAGCACAAGCAGTAGAAAATGTGAGGTGCCGGTACTCAGCTCCGGTGAGCTCCTGCCCATGTCAAGCACTGCCTGTCACTTGTAAAACCAGATTCACACTACAGTCAAATGAATACATGGATATGTCATCAATAATAACTGAAAAGGTGACTGCACTTCCTGATTTGGCCTGGTTTTAGATTTGGTCAGAGAGGAAGAGGCGAAATGCGAGAGGATTTACTCCGCCCAAAATCTGTCCGCATGAGAAAAGCCCTTTTTTGTATGGCGGTCTAGAATAGAGTGCAGAATTACGTGAGGCTTATTTGTTTTGTAGCTCAGCTGGTAGAGCACGGCGGTTGTAACGCCAAGGTAGTGGGTTCGATCCCCAGGACCACCCATACACAACAATTTTTTTATGCACGCATGACTGTAAGTCACTTTGGATAAAAGCGTCTGCTAAATGGCATATTATTATTATTATATTAACAAGTATTTGATACACTGCCGATTTTGCAGGTTTTCCTACTTACAAAGCATGTAGAGGTCTGTAATTTTTTTAAATCATAGGTACACTTCAACTGTGAGAGATGGAATCTAAAACAAAAATCCAGAAAATCACATTGTATGATTTTTAAATAATTAATTTGCATTTTATTGCATGACATAAGTATTTGATCACCTACCAACCAGTAAGAATTCCGTCTCTCACAGACCTGTTAGTTTTTCTTTAAGAAGCCCTCCTGTTCTCCACTCATTACCTGTATTAACTGCACCTGTTTGAACTCGTTACCTGTATAAAAGACACCTGTCCACACACTCAATCAAACAGATGCCAACCTCTCCACAATGGCCAAGACCAGAGAGCTGTGTAAGGACATCAGGGATAAAATTGTAGACCTGCACAAGGCTGGGATGGGCTACAGGACAATAGGCAAGCAGCTTGGTGAGAAGGCAACAACTGTTTGGCGCAATTATTAGAAAATGGAAGAAGTTCAAGATGACGGTCAATCACCCTCGGTCTGGAGCTCCATGCAAGATCTCACCTCGTGGGGCATCAATGATCATGAGGAAGGTGAGGGATCAGCCCAGAACTACACGGCAGGACCTGGTCAATGACCTGAAGAGAGCTGGGACCACAGTCTCAAAGAAAACCATTAGTAACACACTACGCCGTCATGGATTAAAATCCTGCAGCGCACGCAAGGTCCCCCTGCTCAAGCCAGCGCATGTCCAGGCCCGTCTGAAGTTTGCCAATGACCATCTGGATGATCCAGAGGAGGAATGGGAGAAAGTCATGTGGTCTGATGAGATAAAAATAGAGCTTTTTGGTCTAAACTCCACTAGCCGTGTTTGGAGGAAGAAGAAGGATGAGTACAACCCCAAGAACACCATCCCAACCGTGAAGCATGGAGGTGGAAACATCATTCTTTGGGGATGCTTTTCTGCAAAGGGGACAGGACGACTGCACCGTATTGAGGGAAGGATGGATGGGGCCATGTATCGCGAGATCTTGGCCAACAACCTCCTTCCCTCAGTAAGAGCATTGAAGATGGGTCGTGGCTGGGTCTTCCAGCATGACAACGACCCGAAACACACAGCCAGGGCAACTATGGAGTGGCTCCGTAAGAAGCATCTCAAGGTCCTGGGTCTGTATGGAGGAGTGGGCCAAAATCCCTGCTGCAGTGTGTGCAAACCTGGTCAAGACCTAAAGGAAACGTATGATCTCTGTAATTGCAAACAAAGGTTTCTGTACCAAATATTAAGTTCTGCTTTTCTGATGTATCAAATACTTATGTCATGCAATAAAATGCAAATGAATTACTTAAAAATCATACAATGTGATTTTCTGGATTTTCCGTCTCTCACAGTTGAAGTGTACCTATGATAAAAATGACAGACCTCTACATGCTTTGTAAGTAGGAAAACCTGCAAAATCTGCAGTGTATCAAATACTTGTTCTCCCCACTGTAAGTGTATGCATGTGGCATTCCGGCAATTTTGAGAAAAACAACTTAGTTTTGCCTGTTGTTCACACGCATTCTCCCATGTACATTGCGTAATTTACTGATGGTCCCTAGCTAGCCCTATAGGGATATCGAATGTAAAACCAAATTGACCATGGGCATTACGTTTGGGACACATGCAGCTGAGCTCCGAATTCATTATTACTTGGGTGTTGCCAGCTGTGTGCATGTGGGCAGGTTTAAAATGAACCCAACCCAAGGGAAACTGTTACGGTACCCTTCATTCTGTGACATACAATTTTTTCCTATCATCTCGCAAATCTCCGCTTTGAACCCAGCCACAAGCTGCCCAGTGACACGAGCCTACCATATTAGATAAATGTCCTCTATGCTCGCTTCGAGGAGAGCAACACTGAACCATGCATGAGAACATCAGCTGTTCTGGACGACTGTGATCACGCTTTCCGTAGCCGATGTGAGTAAGACCTTTAAATAGGTTAACATTCACAAGGCTGCAGCGCCAGACAGATTGTAGGACGTGTACTCAAGAGCATGCACTCATGGCAAGTGTCTTCACTGACATTTTCAACCTCTCCCTTACCCAGTCTGTAATACCTACATGTTTCAAGTAGACCGCCATAGTCCCTGTACCCAAGAACGCCAAGGTAACCTGTCTAAATGACTATCGCCCCGTAGCACTCACGTCTGCAGCCATGAAATGCTTTGAAAGGCTGGTCATAGCTCACATCAACACCATCATCCCAGACACCCTGGACCCATACCGCCCCAACAGATCCATAGATGACGCAATCTCTATTGCACTCCACACTGCCTGTTCCCACCTGGACAAAAGGAACACCTACGTGTGAATGCTATTCATTGACTACAGCTCAGCGTTCAACACCATAGTGCCCTCCAAGCTCATCACTAAGCTAAGGACCCTGTGATTAAACACCTACCTCTGCAACTGGATCCTGGACTTCCTAATGGGCCGCCTCCAGGTGATGAGGATAGGCAACAACATATCTGCCACGCTGACCCTCAGCACAGGTGCCCCTCAGGGGTGCGTGCTTAGTCCCCTCCTGTACTCCCTGAAATTCCACAAATTAACTTTTAACAAGGCACACCTGTTAATTGAAATGCATTCCAGGTGACTACCTCATGAAGCTGGTTGAGAGAATGCCAAGCGTGTGCAAAGCTGTCATCAAGGCAAAGGGTGGCTACTTTGAAAAATCTAAAATATATTTTGATTTGTTTAACACTTTTTTGGTTACTACATGATTCCATATGTGTTATTTCATCGTTTTGATGTCTTCACTATTATTCTACAATGTGGAAAATAGTAAAAATAAAGAAAAACCCTTGAATTAGTAGGTGTGTCCAAACTTCTGACTGGTACTGTATATATACACATTTTACTTTTCTTTCTTTTTTCTACATTCCACTAAAATACTCAAACAAACTTATACAAATGAACGACAACTTACAGACACATACAAACAATGACTACATCTCTTCTGCCCAGACCTGCATGCTCACCCCCCATCCCTAGTGTGTGCATTATTGTTTGCCACTTGGTCTTAAATTGTAACATTTCAATTTTTAAATAATAAATCATTAGATTTTTCCATTGTGTCAATGATGGCGGATTGATTGACTTCCAAGTCATTGGGTATCTCACTACACCCCCATATGTCATGTCTTGAAAAAAACAAGTTTACATTTTAACTTCCGAGTGGCGCAGTGGTCTAAGGCACTCGGTTTGAATCCAGGCTCTGTCGATCCAGGGGGCGGTGCACAATTGGCCTAGCGTCATCTAGGGGAGGGAATGGGTGGCAGGGATGTAGCTCGTCAGAGTTGTGGGTTCGTTTCCCATGGGGGGCCAGTATAGAAAGAAAACATTTATGCACTCATACTCTGGATAAGAGCGTCTGCTAAATGACGTAAATGTAATACTTCTCACAGCCAACTTTCTAGCTCCGCCCACAACTTCTGAACTTTATAGTGTTCCCAGAAAGCATGGATTATTGAGTCATTATTATTTTTACACTTGAGAAATGACTGCCGTTGTGCTGTAGAATTTGTGAATTTTGTCTCTTGTATAATAAATTCTAAACATTAGTTTATACTGGATCAAACATACATTTTTTAAAACTGTAATTTCATTAGTTATGCTCCAACTTTCCCTCCATCTTGTACCAACATCAACACAACTCTGCATTGTTGGGAAAGGGCTCATAAGTAAGCATTTCACGGTAAAGTCTACACCTGTTGTATTTGGCGCATGTGACAAATTTGATTTAATTTGACTGACTTCATGACCAAAATTATCCTATTTACACTTTGTAGTCAATTTTGACATGTTTCTGGTGTATAAATGTTTCTGACTCATGTCTATGTCATATAGGCCATTTTCAGAACAATAAGTTACTTTTTAGGTTATATAAAGCCTATGAATGAGTGTATTTAATGCCCTTTATTCTTCACTTATCCTGACAACCTTTTTCATTATGCATAAAATCACAATGAAAAAGTGTTACGTGAATTATTTAACAAACTATTTCAGTGTCTCTGTGCGTCTCCCAAAAGGTTGTAAGTCTTTTGGGATTTAAGTAACGGCCAGAGTCCCGGTCTGCATAGTCAGAGATATTTATTCATTGAGAATTCTGCCATCACAGTTTCAGAGTCCATCTTTTATACTCATACGTCATACAAAAAAAATCCCTCCCCTCTGTAGGCGGGCTGTAGTTTTCCACTCTAAAACTGCTCTACTGACCATCAGTTCACACACACACACATATACACACTTGCATACACACATACATACACACACACACACACACACACATACACACATATCCTACTCCCTGCATTACTCAGTTATTGCCGTTCTCACAATATTCTGCACCATGTTTTCATAACAGTTTCTCCCCTCCCTAAATTGGGAGGCCTCTTTATCTTAGTTTCTCAGTTGTCTTTGTTGTCTGGCCTAACTCTTACTCACATTGCTTAATAGTGGCTCAATGCCATAGCCTTTACTGGTCCTACACTCACACATTTCTAACACATTATACACAGTTTCAGGGTGTAATAATTAGTCATTAATAATTAATCTATCAAAAAGAGATCATAGGCTATTGATTTATCTTCATCAAGAAAGGTATGCAAAACAGGATGTTAACCTATCTCACCTAACTTGTTTTGATAATAGGCCTACTGAATTTGTGGGAGGTTTTTGCAAGTTGATGAAATTATATTCTTCTCATTGTTTGATAATATTCTAATAATTTCTCATGGTCAGTAGATTCATCATTCTGATACTTTGCTCAGACACTTCCCACTGGACAAAAGATTATTCAATCAATGTTTGTTTTTTCACCCGACTTTTAACCTAAATCCAATGTCATGGTGAATATATATTCATATATTTATGGGAATTCACATTAATTCACAACAAATGTACATCAAAAATAGACATTGAACTGACATCTGTGCCCAGTGGGTCTGCTCTTCCCCTGAGGCACAATTACAATGTTTAATCAATTAAATCAAAACCCTGTAAAGTTTAAGTAGGCCTATTTACATTATTCTCAAGATTTGTTTATTTTGTTGTCATTCATTGATTGATTAGTTCAATTACAGTGAGGGAAAAAAGTATTTGATCCCCTGCTGATTTTGTACGTTTGCCCACTGACAAAGACATGATGTGGTCCTCTGTAGCTCAGCTGGTAGAGCACGGCGCTTGTAACACCAAGGTAGTGGGTTCGATCCCCGGGACCACCCATACACAAAAAAAAATGTATGCACGCATGATTGTAAGTCGCTTTGGATAAAAGCGTCTGCTAAATGGAATATTATTATTATGATTAGTCTATAATTGTAATGGTAGGTTTATTTGAACAGTGAGAGGCAGAATAACAACAAAAAAATCCAGAAAAACGCATGTCAAAAATGTTATAAATTGATTTGCATTTTAATGAGGGAAATAAGTATTTGACCCCTCTGCAAAACATGACTTAGTACTTGGTGGCAAAACTCTTGTTGGCAATCACAGAGGTCAGACATTTCTTGTAGTTGGCCACCAGGTTTGCACACATCTCAGGAGGGATTTTGTCCCACTCCTCTTTGCAGATCTTCTCCAAGTCATTAAGGTTTCGAGGCTGACGTTTGGCAACTCGAACCTTCAGCTCCCTCCACATATTTTCTATGGGATTAAGGTCTGGAGACTGGCTAGGCCACTCCAGGACCTTAATGTGCTTCTTCTTGAGCCACTCCTTTGTTGCCTTGGCCGTTTGTTTTGGGTCATTGTCATGCTGGAATACCTATCCACGACCCATTTTCAATGGCTGAGGGAAGGAGGTTCTCACCCAAGATTTGACGGTACATGGCCCCGTCCATCGTCCCTTTGATGCAGTAAAGTTGTCCTGTCACCTTAGCAGAAAAACACCCCCAAAGCATAATGTTTCCACCTCCATGTTTGATGGTGGGGGTGGTGTTCTTGGGGTCATAGGCAGCATTCTTCCTCCTCCAAACACGGCGAGTTGAGTTGATGCCAAAGAGCTCGATTTTGGTCTCATCTGACCACAACACTTTCACCCAGTTCTCCTCTGAATCATTCAGATGTTCATTGGCAAACTTCAGACGGGCCTGTATATGTGCTTTCTTGAGCAGGGGGACCTTGCGGGCGCTGCAGGATTTCAGTCCTTCATGGCGTAGTGTGTTACCAATTGTTTTCTTGGTGACTATGGTCCCAGCTGCCTTGAGATCATTGACAAGATCCTCCCGTGTAGTTCTGGGCTGATTCCTCACCGTTCTCATGATCATTGCAACTCCACGAGGTGAGATCTTGCATGGAGCCCCAGGCCGAGGGAGATTGACAGGTCTTTGTGTTTCTTCCATTTGCGAATAATCTCAAACTGTTGTCACCTTCTCACCAAGCTGCTTGGCGATGGTCTTGTAGCCCATTCCAGCCTTGTGTAGGTCTACAATCTTGTCCCTGACATCCTTGGAGAGCTCTTTGGTCTTGGCCATGGTGGAGAGTTTGGAATCTGATTGATTGATTGCTTCTGTGGACAGGTGTCTTTTATACAGGTAACAAACTGAGATTAGGAGACCTCCCTTTAAGAGTGTGCTCCTAATCTCAGCTCGTTACCTGTATAAAAGACACCTGGGAGGCATAAATCTTTCTGATTGAGAGGGGGTCAAATACTTCCCTCATTAAAATGCAAATCAATTTATAACATTTTTGACATGCGTTTTTCTGTATTTTGTTGTTGATATTCTGTCTCTCACTGTTCAAATAAACCTACCATTAAAATTATAGACTGATAATTTCTTTGTCAGTGGGCAACCGTACAAAATCAGATCAATCAAATACTTTTTTCACTCACTGTATATGTTGTTGTTGTATTCAGAATTCACAATTTTGCAAAGTTTGTCAATTAATCTCAAATAAAAAGAATAAGCCTACAGTGCATTAGGAAAGTATTCAGACCCCTTGACTTTTTCCACATTTTGATTAAATTGTTTTTTCCCGTCATCAATCTACACAGAATACCCTATAATGACAAAGCGAAAACAGGTTTTTAGACATTTTTGCAAATGTCTTTTTAAAAAACCCAACTGAAATATCACATTTACATGTATACAGTATAGGCCACATATACATTTCAGAATACATGTTACCTAGTCCTTTACAACTAGGCAAACTACACATTTTTGATATTTTAATTTGCTATTTAAAAGGGGGTATTTGAGACAAATGTCCAAATATGATTTTATAATATCCTCACGTTTTATTCACTTCCAATGTGTATTTCCCCCTAGTATTTCATTCACATTTGAAAAAATTGTGAAGGTGTTCTATTGAGCTCACCTCTTCCTGCATTTGCAATCTCATTGAAGATATGAGACAGCTGGGGCCCAGAGTCATATGCATGTTTTAAGACTTTCTTCCTTCACACTTGGCCTGAGATCAAACCAAAGAAAAGGCTGACCAAATGGACTTTGTTTGCAAGTGTGAAGCAACTCCTTTAGATTGCCAGAGGGTGACAGGAGGGCACTGTCTTGCTAAATATTATATTTGCATTAGCAATTAGCCCCCTGAAGGTAAAATTAGCATGAGTACTGTACACATATATTTAAGATATCAATAATTTAAGTTTGTGGCTTAATCAGTAGGCTATATGAAGAACATGATTGTTATTTGACTGACCATTTTATGCTGACACTATTTCCCACTATTTTCATGCACCAGTTTTATGTCACTGCATGACTAATGTTTCTCTTCCATTAGAGATTGGAATCTACACTAAACAAAAATATAAACGCAACATGCAACAATTTCAAAGATTTTACTGAGTTACAGTTCATATAAGGAAATCAGTCAATTTAAATAAATAAATTAGGCCCTAATCAATAGATTCCACATGACTGTTGGTCACAGATACCTTTAAAAAAGGTTGGGGCGTGGATCAGAAAACCAGTCAGTATCTGGTGTGACCACCATTTGTCTCATGCAGAGCGACCCATCTCCTTCGCATAGAGTTGATCAGGCTGTTGATTGTGGCCTTTGGAATGTTGTCCCACTCCTCTTTAATGGCTGTGCGAAGTTGCTGGATATTGGTGGGAACTGGAACAAGCTGTTGTACACGTCAATCCAGAGTACCCCAAACATGCTCAATGGGTGACATGTCTGGTGAGTATGCAGGCCATGGAAGCTTTCAGCTTCCAGAAATTGTGTACAGATCCTTGCGACATGGGGCTGTGCATTATCATGTTGAAACATGAGGTGATGAATGGCACAACAATGGGCCTCAGGATCTCGTCACAGTATCTCTGTGCATTCAAATTGCCATCGATAAAATGTTATTGTGTTCGTTGTCCATAGCTTATGCCTGCCCATACCATAACCCCACCGCCACCATGGGGCACTCTGTTCACAACGTTGACATGAGCAAACTGCTCGCCCACACGATGCCATACACACTATCTGCACGGTACAGCTGAAACCGGGATTCATTACATTTACATTTACGTCATTTAGCAGACGCTCTTATCCAGAGCGACTTACAAATTGGTGCATTCACCTTATAGCCAGTGGGATAACCACTTTACAATTCATCCATGAAGAGCACACTTCTCCAGCGTGCCAGTGGCCATCGAATGTGAGCATTTGCCCACTGAAGTCGGTTACAACGATGAACTACTTGCATAAATTCTTCAGTTGTGCAAACCCACAGTTAAATCAGCTGTCCGTGTGGCTGGTCTCAGACGATCCAGCAGGTGAAGAAGCCAGATGTGGAGATCCTGGGCTGGCGTGGTAACACATGGTCTGCGGTTGTGAGGCCGGGTTGGACGTACTGCCATATTCTCTAAAACAACGTTGGACATTCAATTCTCTGGCAACAGCTCTGGTGGACATTCCTGCAGTCAGCATGCCAATTGCACACTCCCTCAAAACTTGAGACATCTGTGGCATTGTGTTGTGTGACAAAACTGCACATTTTAGAGTGGCCTTTTATTGTCCCCAGCACAAGGTGCACCTGTGTAATGATCATGCTGTTTAATCAGCTTTTTGATGTGCTACACCTGTCAGGTGGATGGGTTATCTTGGCAAAGGAGAAATGCTCAATAACAGGGATGTAAACAAATGTATGCACAATATTTGAGAGAAATAAGCTTTTTGTGCGTTTGGAACATTTTGGGGATCTTTTAATTCAGCTCATGAAACATGGGACCATCACTTTACATGTTGCGTTTATATATTTGTTCAGTATATACTGTCTATTGCTTACTAAGCCACTAATATAAAAACAAGACTGTTGCTGGCGGTCACAATCTTAACTGCCTGTTTAGCCATCAGGAAGAGAAGATTCAGAACTGATGTAATACAGAGCCATGTGCTATGAGCAGGAACTCTGAAGAGGGAACAGCTATTAGCTGACAGCCAGCACCATGACTCATCCTCACGGACACACTGCCAGACACAGCCCACTCTCTCTTCCCGAGTTAGTGTGTGAAATAAGACTTCAGCTGTTGCTTGTTGTAGCTGTGTGCTGCTGACATTAAATTAAATAATCTTTTCGGCACTGAATGGTGTCACGGTTTCGGCCGAGGCTGCTCCTTCTCCTTGTTCGGGCAGGCTTCGGCGGTCGTCGTCTCCGGAGTACTAGCTGCCACCGTTCCATGTTTCTATGTTTGATTGGTTTTGTCTGTTTAGTTACACCTGTTCCTTGTTAGTGTTCATTAGGCGTCCTATTTAGTTATCTTGTGTTTGGTCAGGTGTTGTGTGTAATTGTTCGTTGTCACGTTGTGTGCTAGCTCGTTGTCTGTTCTCTCTGTATATTTTGTGTTAGAGAGAGTCCCGCACTTTGTGCGCCTTTATTTTTGTACTTTACCGCTGTGCGTAAAGTTCGCCTGTTGCCTGTTGCCGTGTTTGGCTTGTTCTTTGGACTTCACTAAAGACGTCTGTTCGAAACCTCTGTGTGTCCTGCGCCTGATTCTACACTACCTCTACACTCAACCCTGACAAATGGGTATTACTGTCTGAGGTTGACTTATAATAGTGCTACCACTGTGGGCCTGTTGGTATGTGAGGCAGTCTGAAAGTCATGAGTTTCTCATCTACAGTGGCTACCGACAGGGAACAAAGGTTGTGTGATATATTTATATGCTGGTGTGAGCCACTACGGGACATGCTGAGTAATTGGTGAGTGCAAGTATATGTCTAGGAATGGGGGAGGGGGGTGTGGGTTGGCTAGCCAGACACACGGACAGCTGCAGTTATTTCTTTCAACTGCCTCCAATCTCCCTTAGTCAAGTTATCCGCTGCTCTTCAGTGTGTGTGAGGGTTTCTGTGAGTGTGTGTGTCGTCGTGGACGTGGATGACTGTGTGTTTATGTTCGTGTTCTTTATCTGGGTGTCACTTTGAGTGAAGAGGTAGGGTTTCAGATGAGCTTGGACTGGGCTGAACGGGAGCTGCCCTCCTGTAGGGGTAGGAGGGCCAAGAGACCAGAGTGGAGGATCCGGGTTGGGGTGTAGTGTTTGAGCATAGCCTGAAAGTAGGGAGGGGCAGTTCCTCTTGCTCCTCCGTAGGCAAATACCATGGTATTGTAGTTACATTTACATTTTAGTCATTTAGAAGACGCTCTTATCCAGAGCGACTTACAGTTAGTGAGTGCATACATTTTCATACTGGCCCACCGTGGGAAACGAACCCACACACGGGGTCTATGCAAGCTTTGACTGGAAGCCAGTGGAGTGTGCGGAGGAGCGGCGTGACATGCGAGAACTTGGGAAGGTTGAACACCAGGCGGGCTGCAGCATTCTGGATAAGTTGCAGGGGTTTGATGGCACAAGTGGGGAGCCCAGCCAACAGTGAGTTGCAGTAATCCAGATGGGAGATGACAAATGCCTGGATTAGGACCTGTGCCGCTTCCTGTGTGAGGTAGGGTCGTACTCTACGCATGTTGTAGAGCAACCTTCCCCGGGAGGAAGAGCAGCTCCATCTTGCCGAGGTTGAGCTTGAGGTGGTGGGCCGACATCCAAGCTGAGATATCTGCCAGGCACACAGAGATGCGTGTCGCCACCTGGGTGTCAGAAGGGGGGAAGGGGAAAAGTAGTTGAGTGTCATCCGCATAGCAATGATAGGAGAGACCATGTGAGGATATGATGGAGCCGAGTGACTTGGTGTATAGCGAAAAGACAAGAGGGCCTGGAACCGAGCCCTGGGGGACACCAGTAGTGAGAGTACGTGGTGCAGACACAGATCCTCTCCACGCCACCTGGTAGTGGCGGCCTGCCAGGTGGGATGCAATCCACGAGTGTGCAGAGCCTGAGACGCCCAGCCCTGAGAGGGTGGAGAGGAGGATCTGATGGTTCACAGTGTCGAAGGCAGCAGATAGATCTTGGAGGATGAGAATAGAGGAGAGAGAGTCAGCTTTGGCAATGCAGAGAGCCTCTGTGACACAGAGAAGAGCAGTCTCGGTTGAGTGACCCGTCTTGAAGCCTGACTGGTTATGCTCAAGAAGATCGTTCTGAGAGAGATAGCGAGAGAGTAGGTCAGAGACAGCACACTCAAGTGTTTTGGAAATAAATCCCAGGATACCGGTCTGTAGTTTTTGACATCAGAGGGGTCGAGTGTTGGTTTCTTGAGGAGGGGAGTCAGAGTGGACGCAGCCAGTGGTCAGGGATGAGGAAAATTGGGAATGGGAGAAGGTCTCCAGAGATGGTCTGGAGAAGGGAGGAGGGGATGGGGTCGAGCGGGCAGGTTGTCGGGCGGGCAGACGTAACTAGTCGCAGGATTTCATCTGGAGAGAGAGGGGAGAAAGAGGTCATGGGGTAGGGTAGTTCTGTGTGAGTGGGACCAGTGGACTCAATAGGCTGTGTGAATGAGGAGCGGATGTCGTCAACCTTCTTTTCAAAGTGATTGACAAAGTCGTCCGTAGAGAGAGAGGGAGAGTTTCCTAAAAGTCGTCCGTAGAGAGAGAGGGAGAGTTTCCTAGGGTTAGAGGCAGAAGCTTGACATTTTGAGTGATATAAACTGGCTTTAGCAGCAGATACAGAGGAACCGAAGGTAGAGAGGAGGGACTGAAAGGATGATAGGTCCTCCAGAAGTTTTGTTTTCCTCCATTTTTGCTCAGCTGCCTGTAGCCCTGTTCCGTAAGCTTGCAATGAGCCATTCAGCCACAGAGCAGGAGGGGAGGGCCGAGCCGGGCAGGAGGAAAGGGGACAGTGTGAGTCATAGGATGTGGAAAGGGAGGAGTGTAGGGTCGAATAGGCAGAATCAGGAAACAGGAGGGAGAAGGATTTAGCAGAAGGGAGAGATGAGAGGATAGCAGAGGAGAGAGTAGTGGGAGAGAGAGAGCGAAGATTGCGACAGCGCATGACCATATGGGTAGGGGCTGAGTGGCTAGGGTTGGAGGAGAGGGAGACAGAAAAATAAACAAAGAAGTGATCAAAGACCTGGAGGGGGGGTTGCAGTGAGATTAGTAGGTAAACAGCCTCTAGTAAAGATGAGGTTAGTAAAACACATTTCACTCTCTCTCTCTGCAGGCCAGGTTCTCTGAGTCTGCTGTACCACCGCAGACTCACTCACTCCTGTTAGGAATAACTGGTAACTGGACTTACAGGCTAATTCTGTTTTTTGATGTAGGGAACAGTTAAAGTGGGATTCTGCCCCAATTAAACTGTTATCTGCCCTGCCAATTTGATGAACATGATGTATAAATACAACATGATGTATTATACCCCCAAGGCAAAAGTTGTCATTTTAGTGTCCGTTTAGTGAGGCCCCAAGACAAAATGAAAGTAGCTACCAGTAGTCTCCTTGGGGTAAACCCTATCATTAAAGTGGAACTCCAGTCTCCTTTTCACCTCATTTAACACCTGTTTTACTTAACAAAAGGTGTTACAGGAGGGTGTCATCCTGTTTCACTAGGTGTCATCCTCCGACAACCTTAGGCACCTCCTCACTCACAGTCTGGACTAATCAGTGTCCTATTGGTGTCACCTGTGTCTACCTGTTCACCTGTGTATTTATGCCCTTGCTCTGTTTTCTCTGTTATTTTCTCTAGGTCCAGCAGTACTACTCAGTGTCTGATCGGAGACCTATGTACAGGACTTGAGAAGTGTTCTCCCTGTTTTGTTATTTGTTTCAGTCTCAGGTAGTATTTAGTATTTTGGCTGTCAGCTGGTTTTTGGAGACTTATTTGCTCCGCCTTTCTTTTAAATCGTGATAAGTCCGTTATTTTGTATTCTGGCTTCGGGACCACCAGTAAAGATCCTTGTTTCACCATCTCTGCCTACTGCCTACTGAATATCCTGCACCGCACCTGGGTCACACCTCACACCAACCCTTACAGAAAACTGAGCCAATATGGACCCAGCAGAGGCAGCACAGTATCGGAGCGCATTGGCAACACAGGGAGCTATGCTGAACCAATATGACCACAGCCTGCATCAGATCATCGAGAATCTCCGCCAGCTGACGATCGCCGTGCAGAGCCGGGTGGACACCCGACCAGCCCCAGCAGCCGGCGGAGCGGAAGCCGCGGCAGCGGTGTCTCCAGTCTCACCTGCGACATCGTGGGAACCCCGCCTACCACCTCCGGAGAGGTATGACGGACGTCCAGAGGGCTGCAGGGAATTCCTCACCCAGTGTTCCCTGGTATTCAGCCTACAACCCTCCTCCTTCCCGACGGAGCAGGGCCGGGTGGCTTACATCATCACGCTGTTGATGGGTCAGACCCTTTCCTGGGCTACCGCGGAGTGAGAGAGCCAAACTCTGGCGCGCTCTGACTCCTACCAATTCACCCGGGAGCTACGCAAGGTGTTCGACACCTCTCGAGTGGTGTCGGGGCACGAGGATGGGAGGCGGTTCACGGCCTGTCGGCAGGGTGACCGTTCGGTGGCGAACTACTCCGTTGAGTTCCGGACCCGGGCTTGAGAGGCAGGATGGGAGGAGGCCGCCCTGGTCGTCCTTTACGTGCAGGGGCTATCGGAGGGGATGAAGGACAAACTCTCCTTCAGGGAGCTGCCTGAGCGACTGGACGGCCTCATCAAACTCTTGGTGCGGGACGACAATCGGCGTCGTGAGAGGGCGCATGAGAGCGGGAGGACGCATGCGTGCCTCCGCATCCCCCTATCAACCCGGAGGCTTTCCGCCGATTCAGGGAGGAGATGCCTCAGGAGGAGACTATGCAGCTGGGGGTGGCGTGCTTGTCCAGGACGGAGAGGCAGAAGCGCCTGCGCCAGGGACGTTGCCTTTACTGCGGCCAGGCAGGTCACCACTGCGACTCATGCCCAGAGAAGCCGGGATACGGGTGGGCTCGCTAGTATCGGGAGGGGTGCTAGCGAGCCGTAACCGAAATCACAACTCCAGAGACTCCCAGACTTTTCTCCCCGTTATGGTTCAGTGGGCCCGCGCTGCGCGTCGGGCGCATGCACTGGTGGATTCTGGGGCCGCGGGAAACCTGATGGATGCGAGGCTGGCCCAAGGGTGGAGCGTTCCGTTACTCTCCCTCTCCGAGCCGGTTCCGGTCATGAACCTGGATGGCCGGCCGTTGGGGTCGGGCTTCATCACCCGGCGCACTGTCCCTGTGTGTGTCCGGGTGGCAGGGGAGCTATGGGAGGATATCCAGTTTTTCATTGTGGACTTTCCGGAGTGTCCCCTCGTCCTCGGGCACCCCTGGCTGGTCACCCACAAACCCCGGATGGACTGGTCCACGGGGCGGCTCATCCTGGAGGGTGGCTCCGCTCCTGTCCTGTTCCGGTCTCCACCGACCACTTATCAGCCCAAACCACCGTCCCAGACCAACTACCAGTCCTCACCTCTTCCCCGGGTCCCGCACTCCGAACCACCTACCGCACTAGCGGCGGTTGCCACCAGGAGGACGGCGGCTACAGACTCGGTCACCGGCCCAGACCTGGCAGGCATTCCCCAGGAGTATTGGGATCTGGGGGAGGTGTTTAGTAAGAGGCGTGCCAAGGGCCTACCTCCTCACAGGCCATACGAATGCGCTATCGATCTCCTGCCGGCGCCATGCCCACAAGAGGGCGATTGTTTTCCTCGTCCCGGCCAGAGACGCTGGCCATGAGGGAGTATATCGACGAGGCACTCGTCGAGGGTCACATCCGTCCCTCTACCTCACCCGCGGGCGCAGGCTTCTTCTTCGTGGGGAAAAAGGACGGTGGGCAGCGGCGTGCATTGATTACCCGGCGCTCAACGACATCACGGTTAAGAACCGCTATCCACTCACCCTGATGACGACGGCATTCGAGTCGTTGCAGGGAGCCCGGGTCTTCACCAAGCTGGACTTACGCAATGCCTACAACCTGGTGAGGATTCGGGAGGGGGACGAGTGGAATACGGCTTTTAACACACCCAGTGGGCATTATGAGTACCAAGTCATGCCGTTCGGTCTAGCCAATGCGCCTGCGGTGTTCCAGGCGTTGGTCAATGATGTGCTCCGGGATCTCCTCGACTACAGAGTCTTCATGTATTTGGATGACATCCTAATATTCTCAAAGGACATGAGTGAACACCAGCAGCACGTTCGGCAGGTCCTCCAACGCCTTCTCCGTCACCAGCTCTACGTCAAGGCGGAGAAGTGCATGTTCCACACAGAGACAGTCTCCTTCCTGGGGTTCATCATTACCCAGGGGGACCTACGGATGGACCCAGCCAAGGTCAGCGCGGTACTGGATTGGCCCCAGCCCTCATCCCTCAAACAACTACAGCGGTTTTTATGGTTAGCTAATTTGTATAGGCAATTTATTTGCAATTTTAGCTCCCTAGCCACTCCCCTGACAGCCCTCACCCAGACAAGCTTGCACTCCTTCGCCTTGACCCTGGAAGCGGGGAACGCATTTGATGCGCTTAAGCGGCGCTTTACATCGGCCCCGGTCCTAGGGCATCCTGATCCGTCCCTGCCATTCATTGTGGAGGTGGATGCTTCAGATGTTGCGGTGGGAGCGATCCTGTCCCAGCGGTTCCTCACGGATGGTAAGACTCACCCTTGCGCGTTTTTCTCCTGTCGGCTGTCCCCGGCGGAGCGGAATTACGACGTGGGGAACCGTGAGTTGCTAGCGGTCAAGCTTGCCCTGGGGGAGTGGAGGCATTGGCTAGAGGGGGCAGCCCATCCATTCGTCGTATGGATGGACCATGAGAACTTAGCCTACATTCAGGGGGCCAAGAGGCTCAACTCGCGCCAGGCCAGGTGGGCGTTGTTCTTCACCAGGTTCCGGTTCACCATCTCATACTGTCCGGGGTCAAAGAACACCAAGCCTGATGCGCTCTCCCGGCAGTTCGACCCCGTGGACCTGGTGGAGAGGGAAGACCCCATTGTCCCCAACGCCCTGATTGCTGCACCAGTTTCGTGGGGAATGGATAGGCTGGTCAGAGCAGCTCTAATGCGGGAGCCCTATCCGAGCGGAGGTCCATCGGGGAGGATGTACGTACCCAATGCTGCACGCTCGCGACTGCTTCAGTGGGCGCACGTGTCCGATCTCACCAGCCATCCGGGGGGCGCCAGGACGTTGGAGTTCCTGCGTAGGAGGTTCTGGTGTCCATCTGCTGAGGGGGATACACGCGCCTTCGTGGCTGCTTGCCTGGTGTGCGCACGCACGAAGAGCTCACATCAGCCCGCGGCAGGGCTGCTCCGACCCCTGCCTATCCCCAAGCGTCCCTGGTCCCACATCTCTCTGGATTTCATTTCCGCCCTACCCCATTCTGATGGATAAACAGTTATCCTGGTCGTTGTGGACCGGTTCTCGAACGCTGCCCACTTCATTATCCTTCCTTAAAATACCTTCACTTGAAAAACAAGAAAAAAGCAGTAATGGTACTGTCTGTCCATTAATAGTCAGAATTAATCTAAGATAACTCAAAAAATCAGTCATTAATTTTGCAGTTTTTGCCTAAGAGATCTTAGTTGTGCAATTTTGCATCTAACTAAGATAAAACAATGTATTATTTTGCAAAACAAACAAAATCATAATATATGCACAAATTCTACCAAACAAGTGGGGAGATGGTCCTTTCCTGTTTGGATCTCTATTGCTTCTCTATAGTTCCTCAAGCAAAGGGGGAGGCCGATGACATCATGACTTCCCGTCAAACCAACTCCTTGATTGCTCTACTCATTGAAGTTTGCTGTTGTGTCTAAAAAACACTATTTTTCTCAAAACATTTTTTTTTTTACCCTTTAGTGTGTGTGCTTTAATGTATTTATACTTGGGATATCGCTTTTCAACAGTAAAAGTTCAAAAATCACTGGAGGACGTCTATTACAGCATCGTTTTCTCTTAGTCCCTCTTTGTCAGTCACACCTGCTCTCATCCCCTTCCCCTTTCTGGTGGACTGCATGTCTTCATTCCTTTAGCTGTTAGTCATAGCACTACAGTGAATGCTCAAGCACCTCCTACCTACTTCCCATTTTGTTTCACTTGTCAAATAAACTTAGTTGAATATTCATAACACAACATATGAATATGTCATTTGTCATATATTATCATAAATGTTATGTCACATTTTAAAGCTGAATGCTTATTGTTGTCACTGCTTCCCTATTCAAAACAGGAATACATCTAGGAACCAAGAGCATGTCTCTTCATGACATTGTTGGGTGTGGTTTAGCAATGGTTTAATTATACAAGTTTGGATGTCATTGGGCGTCAGCAAGCCAACCCACGGCTGTAGCTTCAACAAATAGCCCTTTTGTAAAGAATGTAGTTCCGTTTCATTCACCTGCTCTTCTGGTTTTAGTGCTGCAACCACCCTTTACTTGTTAGCCTTTTTACTGTGATATTCTGTACTAGATCCTTCCTCATTCTAAAAGGAAGATACAGTACTGTATCATCTTTGGGGATTAGAGACAACCAGGGCACATTTCCTGTGCTTAGTTTATTTATGATAAATGTGCTAAAAAATGTTACACATAAAACCCAGCCAAATATGTGGGCAAAAATAATGTAATGGAGAAACTTTAATGGAATAAACCATTTGTCCTGTTTTCTGATGTATCATGACAACACTTTTTAACAGATCTTCCTGAACTCTCTGAGGCTCTGAGGAAGGTGTCTGACACGCTGAAATATAAGCCTATTAGTTTGTCCTGAATAAACCTAAAGATCCATGCAGCTATCTGAGTGCTCCTCTTTCTTCTTTGGGATAGTCATCTTATAGCCTGCAGGGTAAGATGTTTTTTCTGGCCCCCTGAAATCCTGTTCCTGGCCAATGCCTCTGAGCTTCTATTCACCTTTGCTTCCCCCTCTGTTTTTTTCAACCTCTTCCGGCTTCCCATCCTATATCTCCTCTCTTCCTTAGACACTATATTTGTTCAACCGCTTCCGGCTTCCCATCCCATATCTCCCCTCTTCCTCGGACGCTATCTGTGACATGGTTTGTGAGTACTCTTCTCTCTCGCACTCACTCTCTCCCCCTCTCCCTCTCTCTCACCCACTCTCACTCTCTCTCACCTGCTTTCTCTCTTTCCCCCTCTCACTGTGCTGTGAGCTGATTGAAAGCAGCAGCTGCTGTCTCAGTGGCTGTTACCTGAACTGAGGGAGGAAGAGATAGTGGGGGTGCTCCGTCACCGCGCCAAGGGATGCCAGCTGTCCTATATTGGGAATTCAACACTGATGGTGACAGTAAGGAGACTGCAAGGCCCCGAGGTCGGACCTCTGTGACCTCTCCACAGCACCCAAAACACAGAATGGACTTCCACAGCATCCTTTGGAATAAGCTCTATAGATCAGAATATATTGATCATATATTGGGCAAATGTCAATATCCAGGTCATCACATCTTTGTGGTGCTGGGAATTAAATAAATCAATGTTTATATTGTAGTTGATTGTTCTTTTGGAAAAGGTTGACTGAAATGTTGATAAAAAAACATGCAGAGTCATTTTCCTCACTAACATTTATCATAAAACACACTCACTGACTACGGTATGGGGAAAAGGAACTGTTGAATGTAGAACTGCAATCACAGTTACATCACCCAACTTTGATGGAAAATGAACTTTTGAATGTAGAACTGCAATCACAGTTACATCACCCAACTTTGATGCAGTGTTATTTAATTGAACATTGCTTGTGGACTGGGTGGGCAATACAACAAGGAGAGGTTTAACTTGGCTTTTACTATATTTATTGGAGAATTTACTTGATATGATCATTATGTGAAAGCACTCAGTGTTAGTATTATACTCTGTAAATGTGAGTGGAGAATCTAGCACGACTCCCTCACACTCATTGATCACTATATTCACTCATCTTGGCCTGGTCTGAACCTCTTTTGAATCTGAATGTGTGTGAGATTTGGTGGAGGGGCCCTCCAGGCTATTGAAACAATGAGTCTGGGTCTCCCTTTTCAGTGCACTGTTTGAGTGCAAATCTCTGGATTTGAATAATCTTGTTATACTGATTGGGTCACCTAGAGTCAATACCGGTGGATGGTGATATTTTGTGTCTAGTGTAGCCTGCTCCTGAGGCAATAATCCAAGAAATGTGCTTCGCTTCACAGACAGTTTATGGTCCACAGAGGAAAAATGTATCATCTAAATTTGATATGACAATTGTGTAAACACTATGTACTCATATTGAAACCAAATTGATTAAATAATAGAATTTCCTTTCCAGAAAGCAGGCTTTGATCATCTCATTCAGGTTTATGAGACAGAGTGGGGATTGGTTTGTTGAGATAACTAATCACATTCATCATACAGTGGGGTAATTTATTTTCAGATTATAGTTTAACACTCTCAGTTGTGTTATTGAATGAGTCTCTGGTTTATTTTGTTATGTTTTTCTTGTGCCAATAAAGAGTGTATTTGGACAGTGTTATAGGAAATAAGACAGAGACAACATATTAGATCGTATACAAATAATTATAAAATTCAAATTTGAGGTGAATTACAATGGTTTGAATGGACAATTTTAGTTTTGTTGTACGAGAAAAGCCAGAGTGATGCTGACAATTAGGATGGTAATGCAACAATTTATCAAGTAGCCCCTTATGGGAATCATCAATGTTCTCAAACCTCCAGCATCATCATTGAATATGATAGATTTTCAAGAAGTAGCAAACATTCAAATAATCCGAATATATGAGGTCCAATGATAGGCTAGTCTTGACCACATGGGGTTATTTTACCAATTTATTAATTACCTAGCTATGTTGCTTTTAGATTGTTTGATTGAATCAGAAAGGATTACATTCAAAATTGAAAATATTTTACATCATGAAATATCAGAATTTACTTTTGTAGCAGGTTAGGAGAATTTACGCAGCAGGTTAGGAGAATTAACGTGGTAAATTAGGAGAGTTAGGTTAAGGTTCGGAAAAGGGTTAGCGAAGAGCTAAAATGCAACAACAAAAAAATCAACTTTTGATGTCAATTTCACATAACCTGTATTCCATCTATCCTTGACCAGTTTTTCGCTGAATTGTGTGTGATTTGCGGATTCGAATCGGGAGGGGAAAGGAAGCGGGGGTGCAACCCAATCTGGCCACCTCCCCGTGTATAAAACTCCAACTCAACCATCATTCTTTCTCTTTCTGTTACCTGGTTAGGGGCAGCAGCAGTAGCAGTGTGATTTCGTAGTAACACCGGTAAGCGCGTCTATCATCATTTATCCTCAAGTGGTTTCAAAAACAGGCTTAACCTGTTCTTGACTTTACAAGTTTCTTTTATTTATTTTTATAGCTAGCCATATTGCGAAAATGTAGTTCCTCAATTTCAGTTAGAATGCTTTGGTCGAACTTTATCGTTTCAATTAACCTGTGGATTTGATGGTGTAACGTTTGGGATACTGTAATCTTAAATTAACTTATAAAAATGGCTATTAGTTATATTGTGTAGTCGTTTTAGTAAAGTTGTAGTTTTATTTTGCCGGAGAACGATTTTTTTTTCGGTTGGGGGAGGGGGAAACTGGGGGAAAAGAACAAAGGATACTAAAGCAGTGGCTGAGTAACTAAATGGAATGGCTTTTTTCCATTGATGTAAATTGCACGCAAGCCCAGGCGACAGGTGTTGAGCTGGCTAAATTCCTTTCGGATATTTGGAAGTCTTTCTGTAACTTCATACGACGTGGCCCAGAAGTAACACGTGTCGCGTTTGCCCATGGCGGACTGAGGCCTACGTGATCATGGCTCGCTCACCCGTTGTCAAATCGCAACGGATGAGTTAACACTGTCGAATAGCTGACTTTTGTAGGATCTTATTTTTTAATGGGATATGGATATTGATTACCTATCGACAAAGATGCAACTATATTCCCAGAGGCAATGTGGCTTAGCTAAGTGTTCTCTCATTTTATTTCAGAAACTAAGTAAGCGACCATGGGAAAGGAAAAGATCCACATCAACATCGTGGTCATTGGCCATGTCGACTCCGGCAAGTCCACCACCACCGGCCATCTGATCTATAAGTGCGGAGGCATTGACAAGAGAACCATTGAAAAGTTCGAGAAGGAAGCAGCTGAGGTAAGCATTTTCTTTGATTGTTGGTTACAATAGTTTGGATTAAATGGCGACGCCAGCATAGTCTTTGACCTGGCGAAGCCGGCAGGGTGTGGGACGAGTGCGCGCATGTGGGGTGGTGCTTGCGCGGGCCTAGCGTCCGGGTAATGACGATGCACTTTGTGTAATGGCGGCTGAGGCCTTAATAGCTAGAAGGGATACGTCAGTCTAATTGACCTCAAACTTCATTGAATTTTTTTAGCTGACCATAACTCTTCCTAAATTAAACATCCTAACCTGCTACGGAAAATCAAATATGTCCCATCTCTAGGAAAACCCCATAATTGCATGCAGCCTGTTTCCACTTCATAAAGATTACATTAATTTTCTGAAAGTAGACTGAACAATTAGTTTTAAGTTATGCAAATGATTGGCCTAGTTTCACAAACCATTCTAGTCTTCGCCCTGCAAGTTCTACTTGCTCACTATGCAATTTGTAGCTTTAAAACATTGAAATTATTAAACTTATTAATTAATTTGACTTCCTCTTTTAGATGGGTAAGGGCTCGTTCAAGTATGCCTGGGTGCTGGACAAGCTGAAGGCAGAGCGTGAGCGTGGTATCACCATCGACATTTCCCTGTGGAAGTTCGAGACTGGCAGGTACTACGTCACCATCATTGATGCCCCTGGACACAGAGATTTCATCAAGAACATGATCACTGGTACATCTCAGGTAAGTGGGGCCCACTGCAATCGGAATATACTGTTAATATACCACCTTTCAGTTTGTCAAGGTAACAAGTGTGTTGGGCTGACACTACTTATTTTTCCCCAGGCTGACTGTGCTGTGCTTATCGTTGCTGGTGGTGTGGGTGAGTTTGAGGCCGGTATCTCAAAGAATGGCCAGACGCGTGAGCACGCTCTCCTCGCTTTCACTCTGGGTGTGAAGCAGCTCATTGTTGGAGTCAACAAGATGGACTCCACCGAGCCCCCCTACAGCCAGAAGCGTTTTGAGGAAATCCAGAAGGAAGTCAGCACCTACATCAAGAAGATCGGCTACAACCCTGCCACAGTCGCCTTTGTGCCAATCTCTGGATGGCATGGGGACAACATGCTAGAGGCCAGCAGCAACGTGAGTAGACTGTCCCCACAGTACACTCTGTTTAATTCTTTACCTGTCATTTGCATACATCCTACTGTATCTAAATGACTATTCTCCTATTCTAGATGGGCTGGTTCAAGGGATGGAAGGTCGAGCGTAAAGATGGTAACGCCAATGGTGTGACTCTGCTGGAGGCCCTGGACAGCATCCTGCCCCCATCCCGCCCCACAGACAAGCCCCTTCGTCTCCCCCTCCAGGATGTCTACAAAATCGGCGGTAAGAACCAGTCATAACTTCATGTTTGTAGACTGACTGACACGCAAAGGCTTGATTCTGCTCTCAGGCTTGTTGGTTAATCTACTCTCCCCTGGCTTCATCAGGTATTGGAACAGTACCCGTGGGCCGTGTGGAGACTGGCACCCTGAAGGCCGGTATGATCGTCACCTTTGCCCCCGCTAACGTCACCACTGAAGTAAAGTCTGTGGAGATGCACCACGAGACCCTGGAATCGGCTATGCCAGGTGACAATGTCGGCTTCAACGTAAAGAACGTGTCAGTCAAGGATATCCGTCGTGGCAATGTGGCTGGAGACAGCAAGAACGACCCTCCGATGGAGGCCGGCGTCTTCACCGCTCAAGTAGGCATGCTGTTTAAAATTGGGTTGGGTGGGGCACTTTTCTTCCAGTGACAATTGTATTAATGCTCTTTTCGACCTGTCTTGTTTTTACAGGTAATCATCCTGAATCACCCTGGCCAAATCTCCCAGGGCTATGCCCCCGTGCTGGATTGCCATACCGCTCACATCGCCTGCAAGTTCAGCGAGCTCAAGGAGAAGATCGACCGTCGCTCTGGCAAGAAGCTTGAAGATGCCCCCAAGTTCCTGAAGTCTGGAGACGCTGCTATCGTTGACATGATCCCCGGCAAGCCCATGTGTGTGGAGAGCTTCCAGGAATACCCTCCACTTGGTAAGTAATCCACAGGCCCTCTAAACCAAAACATTGATAATCCTTAAAGGTCCTCTATGCTTATGGATCATTAGTAAAGCTGCCTTTTCCATCTCCTGCAGGTCGTTTCGCTGTGCGTGACATGAGGCAGACCGTTGCTGTCGGTGTCATCAAGGCTGTCGAGAAGAAGGCCGCCTCAAGCGGCAAGGTCACAAAGTCTGCCGTTAAGGCCGGTAAAAAGTGAATTCCCCTCCCACAGGACGGCCCTCGGGTGGTGGGGTCTGCTGCCCTACATCCTGCGGCATCTCAAAACCTGAGCTCTATACTTAAGGACTGGTTAATGCTGATTAAAACTCATCGTAAAAGTTTCCGCAGGAAAGGAACCCAAAGTGGATACACTGTGGCTTCGTCATGACTGACAGTGCCTCTTTCAGTTAAATTGCGTTGACATGGTTGAACTGCACCTGTTTGAGGCCACTATTAAATTGGAAGGAAACTGCTGGTAACTAATAAAGGTCTTTAAATGACTTGACCAAAAACCTTGCTGTTGTTTTCCTTAATCCTTTTTCCTTCATGCGCTTGCATTTCAGTGGGAGCTGCTCCGTAGGGTAGAACAAGTGCAATACTGTATGTAACTGGGTCTTTGCAGCTGTTTTGACACATGCTATCCCTGACAGCTGCAGGGCTGTGCCCAGTGTGATGGATTATGCAGTCCAATCACCTTAGTGGGTAACACTGGTGCAACCAATGGCACCCAATTTTATTGGTGACAGTAGGGCTGTAGCATTTGCTGTTCTCCCGCCCCTCACAGCACCGGTATAAAAAGAAATGCGAGTTCTTATTCTGCCCTTTTTCTCCGGTCTAAAGCAGGGATACCGCTACCTGGGTTGTCACAGGTTAGTGAAGCAGAGAATACTGATTTTAGGACGTACTCGGTGGGCACTATTGTCATGTTGCTACCCTTTCAATCTGTAATACTGTTGGATTTAAATTGTGAGAATGGCATGGTTATGAGAGTTGTGCCAGCCTAACAAGTAACATATTTTTTTTGGGCGCATGATTTAGGACCTGTTCGTACAAGATACGAGTTTTCTAACTGCTCGTTTGCATTTGGGGTCATACATTTTGTCATTGGCGATACCTGCTCAATCTAACATAGGCAACTCGCGGACCGCGTCACATGTTTAGTGGGTAGCAAGCTACCAACGCACTATTCACTTCATGGTGAACAAGAAGTATAACTAATAATGGGTTTTAAGGTTAGCGGTGTGGTTAGGTTTAAACCACAACTAGGCGGGGTGTATGACTTTGGCTGTGGTAACTAGTAACGACCCAACATGGCCGGCTCGCTAATCCTCCGATTTAACATGGAGGGCGACTTGCGGATAGCACATGGTGCCGATGAGCGTCAACATTGCATACACCGTTGCATCTCCCGCAACCATGTCGCCCATTTTCATGTCTGTTTTGTGTAAATGTATTTGTGCATCGGTAGTTACGCCAGATTCCTTTCAATCAGTAAATCATGGGAAAGGAAAAGATCCACATCAACATCGTGGTCATTGGCCATGTCGACTCTGGCAAGTCCACCACCACCGGCCATCTGATCTACAAATGCGGGGGCATTGACAAGAGAACCATTGAAAAGTTCGAGAAGGAGGCTGCTGAGGTAGGTTTGGGCGCCCTGGCATTTCTAGGGATTCTGTTTGTTGCAGCTATGAATTGCGGCGTTATAACGGGCGTGGTTAGAAATGAAAATCCTTGGAAATACTGTTTTGACACCAGTGACACCTACTGTACACAATTGTGTATTGCTGTCAGTTATGTGGCCAGTCTTGCAGTAACTAAAGGCAAAAATGCCTTAAGTTTGATATATTATTGATACAATTATTTACATGCATCTGTAGTTCTGATATGTCAGATACAAAAAAATGTGCATTGTGACATGAGTATTTGGGAGCACTCAAATAAAAAATGAAGGTATGCCAATATTGAGTGGTCAGTTTAATAATAATATGCCATTTAGCAGATGCTTTTATCCAAAGCGACTTAGTCATGTGTGCATACATTTTTGTGTATGGGTGGTCCCGGGGATCGAACCCACTACCTTGGCGTTACAAGTGCCATGCTCTACCAGCTGAGCTACAGAGGACCACCCATACTTGATTGTAGTCAAGACAAATCAGGATTTTGGCAGCCGGAAATTGCTCAAAGTATTGCTCAACTAGCAGAAGAAGCTTATATTCATCTGATTAGGGAGTCATTTTGTGTTCGTCTGGATTGTGTAAATGACAAAACAGGCAATATTGTTTATTTTTGTAGTAGGCCTAATTGGGTAGATTTGATCTAAAAACATTACAGAACAGTGTAGGCAATAGACTAAGTGGAATGAACGCGAACTTGATTCTCTGCTTGTGTAGATGGGTAAGGGCTCGTTCAAGTATGCCTGGGTGCTGGACAAGCTGAAGGCAGAGCGTGAGCGTGGTATCACCATCGACATTTCCCTGTGGAAGTTTGAGACCGCCAAGTACTACGTCACCATCATTGATGCCCCCGGACACAGAGACTTCATCAAGAACATGATCACTGGTACCTCTCAGGTAAAAACAAGCTTTAATATCCGTTGCTCAATCTGTTTCCTAATTATGAAATTATCTATCAGTGGTGGCATTTTACCATGAGGTTTGAAGTCTGTCACTATGACTTTATATCCTTAGGCTGATTGCGCTGTGCTGATCGTTGCTGGTGGTGTGGGTGAGTTTGAGGCCGGTATCTCAAAGAACGGCCAGACTCGTGAGCACGCTCTCCTGGCCTACACTCTAGGAGTGAAGCAGCTCATCGTTGGAGTCAACAAGATGGACTCCACCGAGCCCCCCTACAGCCAGAAGCGTTTTGAGGAAATCCAGAAGGAAGTCAGCACCTACATCAAGAAGATCGGCTACAACCCTGCCACAGTCGCCTTTGTGCCAATCTCTGGATGGCATGGGGACAACATGCTGGAGGCTAGCCCCAACGTGAGTAGCCCGTCCACACAGTACACTCGACCACAGCAGTGTAGGTTTAGGTGGTCATAAGCCTAAATGATTAGGGCTGGAATGTTATAGAAGGTAAAGCACTGACAGGTCAGCAAGCCTCATCCTAATTTTGATCCACACAAAAACAGTAACATTGTTTCTTCTGTTGCCCATTGCAGATGGGCTGGTTCAAGGGATGGAAGGTTGAGCGTAAGGAGGGTGGCGCTAACGGTGTGACCCTTCTGGAGGCTCTGGACTCTATCCTGGCCCCCTCCCGCCCCACCGACAAGCCCCTCCGTCTGCCCCTGCAGGATGTCTACAAAATCGGAGGTAAGTACCAGTCATAGATCAAAATGTTTCAATATACTGGTTATTTTCTTTAGACATGAAGGGGTATGGCTCTTGTGGTTAAATACTTGTTTCCCTTTAGGTATTGGAACAGTACCCGTGGGCCGTGTGGAGACTGGCACCCTGAAGGCCGGTATGATCGTCACCTTCGCCCCCGCTAATGTGACCACTGAAGTCAAGTCTGTGGAGATGCACCACGAGACCCTGGAAGCTGCTCTCCCCGGTGACAACGTCGGCTTCAACGTCAAGAACGTGTCCGTCAAGGATATCCGTCGGGGCAACGTGGCTGGAGACAGCAAGAACGACCCTCCAATGGAGGCCGGCAACTTCACAGCTCAGGTGAGAGATGGGACTGATTTTAAATGTAGGTTTTGTAAAGATAATAGAAAATATTCACATTTCCAAGTCTACTTTCCTTCATGTCTCGTTTCTGGCCATATGTTTGCACTTTCATTAAACGTTTTCTGAATTCAGTTTACCCACGTCCCAACACCCTGTCAATGTTGTTCTAGATTCTAGCCCATCCTTACCCAACCTTTACCCCAATCCCCAGGTCATCATCCTGAACCACCCGGGCACCATCTCCCAGGGCTATGCCCCCGTGCTGGATTGCCATACCGCTCACATTGCCTGCAAGTTCAGCGAGCTCAAGGAGAAGATCGACCGTCGTTCAGGCAAGAAGCTTGAGGACAATCCCAAGGCCCTGAAGTCTGGAGACGCCGCCATCATCGTCATGGTGCCAGGAAAGCCCATGTGTGTGGAGAGCTTTGCCGCCTACCCTCCCCTCGGTGAGTCACACACCAATTCCTAATGATGACGATTATGGGTCTTATTTATGCAGTGCTATTGAAAAACTTTATGTTACGTGGGGTTATCATCACTGTATAGGACCCATCTGGGTAATGCAGCCATTTGGTTTTGAAATAACTCACCACACATTTACTGTTGATTGCTTATAAGAAGGTGACTAGATCTTACTAGTCTCAATACCTTACAATGTCACTAACAAAAACTGTTTAGGAACTACAACGACTTCTGGAATATGCTGACACTCCATTTAGCAAAACCAATTTAGCCTATTACACACAAAAAATCATTCAGGCCTGTCCAGTAACCATTTCTCTTCGCTGTTGTGTCGTTGCAGGTCGTTTCGCCGTGCGTGACATGAGGCAAACCGTGGCTGTTGGTGTCATCAAGGCCGTCGACAAGAAGGCTGCCAGCACTGGCAAGGTGACCAAGTCCGCCGTTAAGGCCGCCAAAGCTAAATGAATTCCTGCTCCAGACATCCAGCAACAACAAGGCGTGTCACCGGCATCCCATCCTGCAGTGTCTCAGAACCTGAGCTCTCTACCCAAGGACTGGCTAATGCTAATAAAAACCCATCGCAAAAATTTTCGCAGGAAAGGAAAGCAAATGTTCGAAGAATAAAGCTTTAGGGAAAATTATGATAAAATAAAAACCATGAACCGCCAAAACGCTGCTGTTTCTTGATTCTCATAAGCCAAAATGCTGAATCAGTTACTGTTGGATACATACTGCTGTCTGTCATGAAATTATATGTTGTGTTAGAATATTAAAATAAAGTCTGGTATCTGTTGCTGTGAAACATTGAGCTAATTGTCACATTTTGGATTGATTTGCTGAATACACTCCATTGGTTTACAATTGTGGCTACAAACAGAAAATAATACCTATCAACTTCTTTGGGGAATATTCAATAGAAATGATTCACTGCCTCCATTTTAAGCATTCTCTCCTTTGAGTTACATCAAAAATATATGTGAGAAATGTAAGTGCTGTTGATTCCTATTTTCAGAGAAGAGTGATTGCTCTATAGGTGAAATCGTACACCAGTCAATGTCGGCTACTGTCAAGTAAAGGGGTTCTGACAGAAGGAGAAACTTGTTTATTTTATTTTATTTTTATAGAAAAGCTTCCTACAAAAGGGCAAGCTTTCACAAACCAAGTAGAGTGAACAGAGCAAGCGAATCGAGGAATCCGGGAGAAAGAGAGCGTGCTTGTTTGAAATGGGAAAGTGTCACGGTAGCTATTAATAAAGAACAACAGCAAAACAAAGCAGCTGTTTTACAAGTGGGATGCACTGTTAAGCGTTACATCCCAAGGGGTTCTTGCTGATTGTACGGAGATTGTGACAGCCGGTTAAATGGCGTCCCTTGACAAGGCAAGAACAAGATGTATGTCAGGAGAAGTGCAGTATTATCATAAGGAGACTATACTTGGAATACTGAGGAGGAATGGAGGGAAAAAGAGAGGGGGAGGAGGTCTGAGAGAGAGGGAGGAAGAGGGGGAGCTTGAGTCGGTTAAAAATGGCGGGGAAAAGGGAGATGGTTTGTTAAAGAAGAATGGTAGAAAGTGTAAGCAGGGTGAGTTGAAGACAGGAGGAGAAATTGAAACGAATGCAGGCGAAGTATCGGAGGTGGTAGGTGTGATGAAGTTCTCGGAGCCCGAGGCTTGCACTGTGACAGGATAAAGATGAGTCTGTGACAGAAAAAGTGGGCCCTTGCCTTTTGGCTGATCCATTTGTGGTTTCAGGGTGGGTGAAAACAGAGTTGGGTGCTGTGGAATCGGTGAGGGTCACCAGCAGTGGTCTTGTGATAATTGTTTGTGTTTTCTGCTGGTCAGAGGGAGCAGGTGCTCCGTGTTAAACGAATGGGGGCAAGAGATGTGAATTGTTTTGCTCTCAAGAAAAGGGTGCCATTGAAAGGAGTGATTACTGGGGTAGCGGTAAATGTGAAAGCTGACCAAATGAAGGGGAAGATCCCGGTGTTTGTGATGCTTGTGGTTTGGTGTGATGCAGACAGGATGGCGAGAGTGGCGAAACAGAAGAGTCATTGTCTGTTCTTTTGAGTTTTGATGTTGAGTCTTTGCCCGACAAAGTGATGTTAGGATATATAAATTATCCTGTACGAGCTTTTGTGCCGAATACATTACGTTGTTACAGGTGTCAAGCTTATGGGCATGTGGCAGCAGTGTGTAGGAGGGAGGTTCCTATGTGTGAGAAGTGTGCAGAAGGGCATGAGACAAAGGAATGTGTAGCATTGGGGAAAGTAGTGGTATGTGTTAATTGTAGGGGTGCCCATGGGGCTGGGGATCAGAAATGTCCCATGCGAGAGAGGCAGGTTGAGGTTTCCAGGGTTAGAGGAGTGAAGAAGTTGTCGTATGCTGAGGCAGTGAAGAAAATAGAGGAAGATGGGTCAAGGGGGAGGGATCCTGAGAGGAGTGGTGAGAGTAGTAGATCTGTATCAGTACAGAGGGATAGGCCAACAAGTGATATATGTTTCAGTAAGATTGGATTTTTGGCATTTATAGCAATGGTTATCAACTGTACTGCAGCGATGGAGCATAAGTCGCAGAAAGGTTGTGGTGGCAGCTGCAGAGAGGTATTTGGGTGTGCGAGATTTGACATCAGAAGAGTTACAGGGTGTGTTAAGTGGCAGTGTCCAATCCTTTCAGGCTGTTGGCCTGAAGTAGGACTAAATAGATTTAAATAGTGGGGTATGGTATTTTTTAAAGTTTTTTTTTTAAGTTTTGTGTGTGTAGTGTTAGATGGTAGGGTATTATTATTTATTTATTTTTTAAGCAAAGGGAGTTATACTCCAGTCTAGTAGGTGGAGGTAATGCAACATTTATTGGATGCCAACCGCTGTTCAACCTCATTGAAGAAAATAACAAAGTAGAGCATATAACGTCTCCTTATGGGATGACGCCACAGGGGTGAAACCTCTTCTTACTGTTTCACTTTCAGAACCACACCTAGAATTCAGTTGTGCAATCCATAATCCACTGCTCCAGAGACAAAGGTGGAAGCAATGGTCTATTATCTTGGAGTGATATGTGACATCACACTTGGGAAATAGAAACATGTGAGCTGACACAGAGAGAGGAGCAATAGTGACATTTCAGTCTGTGTCCCCCTACCAAGCTGCAATTTGTGACAACGACTGGGCAATAGCAGGTAAGTCTTAACAAGCCCTGTAAAATGTCACAATGGTTGAATGATTCTCTAACAATCAGTCTGGGATTATGAAGAAGATGGCGCAAGCGAAGTTGTCTAGAGTAACATCTAGCCTGGTTTGGGTAAGGTCTTGGAAACCACAATTATGTTCATTCCTCTGGGCAGGACCTCAGCGTTAGTCATTGTACGTACCATGCTTAAAATTACATAGAACTTAGTAATATGATCTCTGTGGTACTATGTTAGTAAGCACCCACTAAAGACTGAGCAAGGTCGTTTTTGTTATTGCACAGTCCCATCCCATATACTTTCAACCTAGAAGGAAGAGGATATTCTAATTCTATTTACGTCATACTAGTTTCTCTTAATCGATTGATTTGTGTGTGTTTGTGTGCGTTGATCACGATAGAAAGATGAACAGAACCACACCTCAGAGGAGATCATCCTCCAGGAGACAGACCTCAGTTCCATCCACACCCTCTAGAGAGCCCCAGACAACTGCTCCATCACGGGCCCTCGCCAGGACCCCGTCCACCCCTGTCGACCTCCAACCTAGCCTGGGCAGAGAGGCAGAGGAGGGTGGGTATCTGGACAGAGAAGATGGAGATGGAGGTAGCACCATAGAGGACTCTCAGACTGGGGCATCGCTGGGTCAGCAGACTGATGGAAACTCCAGTACCCCAGCCACACCCAACTCACCCCTCCCTAGGCAGAGACCACACCTGACAGGTAATGGCACGGTCGACCTGCTCGCTTCAATGGTATTGTTGATTGTCCTCATCTGATGTGTGTATCATTGCATGTCAAAGATGCTAAAACAATCAATCAGTAACATGTTATATTCATTCATCTAGCCAGAATTCATATTCTGAGTTGAGTGAGTTTTTGCATCTGCGACAGAAGTATGTTTTGGAGGCCTCCCGAGTGGCGCAGCGGTCTAAGGCACTGCACCACAGACCCGGGTTTGATCCCAGGCTGTGTCGCAGCAGGCCGCGACCGGGAGGCCCATGAGGTGGCGCACAATTGGCCTAGCATCGTCCGGGTTGGGGGAGGGTTTGGCCGGCCGGGATGTCCTTGTCCACTTGTGCTCTAGCGACTCCTTGTGGCAGACCGGGCGCATGTACGCTGACTTCGGTCGCCAGTTGTTTGGTGTTTCCTCCGACACATTGGTGCGGCTGGCTTCCGGGTTAAGCGAGCAGTGTGTCAAGAAGCAATGCGGCTTGGCAGGGTCGTGTTTCGGAGGACGCATGGCTCTCGACCTTCGCCTCTCCCGAGTCCGTACAGGAGTTGCAGCGATGGGACAAGACTGTAACTACCAATTTGGGAGAAAAAGGGGTAGAAAGTACAATTTTTTAAATATATTTTGGAGATGAAGTTCATGTGTGCATAATCCTGTAAAACAGGGGGTGAAAATTACACAATTTATGCTTCAATACTATGCTCATCTGAGACAGTCCAGCCAACACTTCTATCTGCCCACAGCCCAGAACCCATTTTTAGTAATTTAGCAGATGCTCTTATCCAGAGCGACTTACAGGAGCAATTAGGGTTAAGTGCCTTGCTCAAGGGCACATCGACAGATTTTCACCTAGTCAGCTCAGGGATTAAAACCAGCGACCTTTCAGTTACTGGCACAACGCTCTTAACCACTAAGCTACCTGTCGCCAACCCCACACCAGGGGATGAGCTGGCCCCTATCTCCCAAGAGCTGGCCCGCTGGATCAGGCTTCGGGCCCAGGACCTCAAGCTCCGCCAGAGTGACCGCCAGTGGGCCGTGGACTTGGTCAACCATCTCCGGGACAGCCTGCTGGTCTTCCTCAAGAACAGTGACGAGCAGCCCTACTTCCAGTCAGCCTCTGTGCTCAACAGTGGTTCATACTACGAGATGGTTAAGGTAACTCACACCATGAGATGGCTGGCGGCTCATTTAAAACCCATGAACACAAGAGAATTACCGACAGCAAATTATCCACATTTTCAGGTGTGTTTTGATAAACATGGATTAACCTTGAGTGACTGATTAGGGAGTATCGATTAGTCAATACTGAACCTTATCTCACTCTAACAGCCACCAATGAGTTTAGCTTCAACAATTGTTCTGTCCAATGTGGCTGCCTGTCCTGGATTACCGGTAAAGTTTACCCCTCACCCACACACCAATGCCCCCCCTTAACGCTGATAGGAATGTGTACTGGCCTTCAACATAAAATTCTTTCCACTAACATATACAGCAACAAAAAAAATCCTCACCCCCAGACATATAGTATACACATACTGTACATAATAGGGTAACATGACATGCAAATATGGAGGTCCTTGTACTTCTTGTGTTGAATGTCAAGTGTTGCTGTTTGTAAGTCTTTTGGACTTTGTTCATCTGGGTCTGTCAAACCTGCCCTTTGCATTCAGTGAGTATACTTTGAATGAAACTAAATAGTATGTAAATAATAAATAGTACCTATTACCATTGTGTGCCAACAGATACACAACCCAAATGAGTTTGACATGATGTTGAAGCTCCAGTCTCCTTCCCGCCTCAAAATGACTGAGCTGGACCAATACCACGGCCTGTTCTATGAAGTCGCCCTATCCCGACGAACACGTTCCCACATACGGTCTTTCCTATTGGAAGATGGGCTCACCATCTCAGCCAGCAAGATCATAAGTGAAATGCACCGTCTGGTCCGCAAGTTCATCAGCACCTACAAAGGTGTGGTAACTGTTCTATATTCACCTGAGAGTCTGCAAATGCAGTCATACAAGTACTCACATACCCATTCTGTATGTTGTTGAGTGGTCAAAATTATTATTTGAGCCTTAGAGGTCAGTGGTCTGTGTATCCACATCTCCAACCACATATATATAATAGTAATATAAATTGTTTGTTTAGATATGACATGACACATTGCCTGGATGCTTTTGTGTGTTCTTTGATCAGCAGTGCCTGGAAGTAGCTGGCGTTGGGTTGTGAATAGGAAGCGTCCAAACTCTCCAGCGGTGACCCTTTCCTTGTTGGAGGTGGATGATGGGAAAGAGGAACTACTTTCTGTGGATGTGGTGCCCGCCTTGGAAGTGCCCTCCTCACAGGGCTGGCCTCTGGCTGCCCGCGCCGGCCCAGATGTGAACAACTGGCTGGGGAAGAAGACCCGACGCTCTCTCACCCACCAAACTTGCTTCTTTGTGCCCAAGAAACCACCAGGGCGCAACCTCAGTGAGGCAGCTAAAGGTGTGCGCATCATTATTGTTGTTTTTGTACCAGAGCCATAGATGTATGACTCTGGATGTGGATAGATTTTGTCATGATTTATACATGGTACATGATTGATACAGTGATTATTTGTTGCTGCTTGTCTCCTGCAGAGAGTTGGAGGATTTCCTTTTCTCACATAGAAAAGGAACTAATCAGGACTCATGGGAACAAGAGGACCTGCTGTGAGAGCTCTACCACCAAGTGCTGCCGGTCATAATTCACTCTACTACAGCATTTACCAGCACCTGTGACTCATTTAGCCCTAATACTGAACAAATACTTTTATGTGAATTGATCAATATCATGAACAATACCTCTCGTTCTCTCCTCCTCTCCTTTAGTAAGCAGTGCTTTAAGCTCCTCAAGTGTCTGATCGAGGGACTGAAGAAACGCTATCCTCAGGAGCTGGATGCTTTGTGCTCCTACCACGGGAAGACAGCTTTCCTACACAACCTTTCCATCAGGGCCCAGGACTCCCTGTGGACGCCCCATCAGCTGCCTGCCTGCTTCATGCACCTCCTAGGGGCCCTGGAGGGCCACGCGAAGTCCGGCCTCCTCCCCCACTTCTTTGTCCCCACCTCCAACCTCTTCGCCCCACCGACCTTCCCACGCAAAGCTCTGGTGTTTCTGACTGAGGCTTTGGAGGAGCAGAGGAGACAGGGGCTTCCCCTTTTAATGCCCCCGGCTCCTGCCCCACCACTGGCAGTACACTCCCCCAGTAACTCCCAGCCCCAGCCATCCCCTGTTGTACAGCAGACTCCTGTTATCCAGCCACCCCAAGTTATTGAGACAAAATCCTTTGTGAAAATGTTCAAAATTGTAGCTTTGGTTGTGGTTTTGGTCTGTGTTGTTTGTTACCTCTTGTAGACAGGAGTGTCTACATTTTACATATTTAGCAGACACTCTTATCCAGAGCGACTTACAGGAGCAATTAGGGATAAGTGCCTTGCTCAAGGGCACATCGACAGATTTTTCACCTAGTCGGCAATTAGAACCAGCGACCTTTCGGTTACCGGCACAACGCTCTTAACCACTAAGCTACCTGCCGCCCCATCCTGCCCATCGATAGTAGGAAGGTGGCAGAGCCAGTGCATCTACAGCAGAGGGTGCTAAAATTTTATGCAGATGTAGAGAATGGTAAGCCATTTTGAAACAGATTTTTATTTATCTATAAATCATGTATTTGCTCTTGATAAACACAATGAAACATTTCGGCCAAAAGTAACATTTCTGTATTTGTATGTAAATGATAAATCTATGCAAATTACTAATAATATACATTTTAGTCATTTAGCAGACGCTCTTATCCAGAGCGACTTACAGTTAGTGAATACATGTTTTTATTATTATTATTATTTTATTTTTTATACTGGCCCCCCGTGGGAATCAAACCCACAACCCTGGCGTTGCAAACGCCATGCTCTATCAACTGAGCTACATCCCTGCCGGCCATTCCCTCCCTTCCCGTCCATTCCCTCAATTCGAACCAGGATCTCCAGTGGCACAGTTAGCACTGCAATGCAGTGCCTTAGACCACTGCGCCACTCAGGAGCATATAGTTGTTTACTACTTCTGTCCACTACTCCAATGTATTTCATGACAAACTTTTAAATAAAATATATTATGTATCAATGAAACACTTGTCCTGCATGTATGATCTTATGTGATTTATCATATTGTGTGTGTGTGTGTGTGTGAGTTGCACTCCTTCTATAACAGAGTTGCTGGTCTGTCTGTATTAGGGTAGGCCCTTCCAAAATCTGTATGGAAGGAAAGGTGATGGCAATTTCTGAAATCAAAACTAATGTAATGACATAACTGAGATGGATGACTAACTGATGGATGTCCTAACTTGCTACATTAGAATTTTCCATTTTACATATTTTTCTTGAATAAATATTAGAGTTCTTGAATCTAAATATTCTTATATAAGCCCAAATGTAATAATGATAGATACAGTTTTGCTGTACTTTATTATTGAATTTGTGCACTTATGGAACTGTCCTTCAAATTCATGATGTTACGTAGGGCCCGTTTATTCGAACACTTCCCTATAAATAGAGTGCACCGGAAACGTTTCGTCCTCTTCTAGTGATCAAACATGGCGGTGAGTACAGCGTTTACACATAAAATGGCGAGTTTTGTCGGTTTACAGTTTAAATCCAGAATCATCAGCGTTATGTGGCCAATATCGCAGTGTTTTTATAACCAGAAATGAGTAGGTTCATGTGCAGCATTGAAATTAAGTTGTATTACGGCCAAAATATTATGGATCATTGTTTTAATTGAAACATCAGTAAGGGCTAGCGACATGGCTGTTGTAGTTGAAGTATCTCCCCGAATACATTTCTCATTACTTTGTTAGTTACCTCTAACTGGAAGGTCCGTATACGAACGGTGCGAAAATACTGTAAAAATTCAGCAAGAAATTGTGACATTTGACTCCGCAACATTGTGAATTTATAGCTTAACAAGCCAACTGTCTATTAGCATCTGGGGATCTGCACATGAATGCCCGTGTGGCAGGATTTAGTGGTTGGTTAGTCAGGAAGGTAAAGAACATCTTGTATCACGTGTTTGAATGGATTTAAGTCGGTGTGAACACGTATGGCGTTTTGGAAACAGCTTAAAGATTGCCAGTTGGGTCTATTGACAACATTGACCAGGATTTATTAGCTAACTAGTTAGCAACATGTTAACCAGCCTGCATAACAGACAGCTGATGTATCCAAACAGAAGTTACATTATTTACATTTTAGTGATTTACATTTACATTTTAGTCATTTAGCAGACGCTCTTATCCAGAGCGACTTACAGTTAGTGAATACATATTTTTTTATACTGGCCCCCCGTGGGAATCGAACCCACAACCCTGGCGTTGCAAACGCCATGCTCTATCAACTGAGCTACATCCCTGCCGGCCATTCCCTCCCCTACCTTGGACGACGCTGGGCCAATTGTGCGCCGCCCATGAGTCTCCCGGTCGCGGCCGGCTACGACAGAGCCTGGATTCGAACCAGGATCTCTAGTGGCACAGCTAGCACTGCGATGCAGTGCCTTAGACCACTGCCTACATTGTGTAAATGTTAACCTTCCAGCCTCCTAATGACAACTGTTTATTATTTCAACAGGAACAGAGCGAGAAAAAGGAGAACCCCATGCGTGAGCTTCGCATCCGCAAGCTCTGTATGAACATCTGTGTTGGGGAGAGTGGTGACAGACTGACCCGTGCTGCTAAGGTGCTTGAGCAGCTCACAGGCCAGACGCCTGTCTTCTCCAAGGGTAAGTATCCTAAGTGTTTTGATTGTTTGTGATTTTAATCTGTGGCTCGGTGTTTGATGGTTATTTACTATTTCGACAGACACATTCTATTTGACAGTGGAAAATGTGTTTTGCTTACAATGAGTCTTTCCCCTTCAGCCCGCTACACTGTGCGATCCTTCGGCATCCGCAGAAATGAAAAGATTGCTGTCCACTGTACCGTCCGTGGAGCTAAGGCTGAGGAGATCCTGGAGAAGGGACTCAAGGTGAACTTTCAATATTACACTTATTTATTACAAACACTGCATTAAATGTTTTGTGATGTGGTTTTCATGACCTTGCATATGTCTTAATCGCAATTCATTTGTCAAGGGAATGTTTCTGACACCTTTTTAGGGTGGGGCTTAGTGTAGTGGTAGCCTCTGTAAATTGGCTGCTGTTGGTAGCATTCTAGAGTTATGCATACTTTTAGGGCCTCAGGTAGCCCAGCGGTTAAAAGCGTTGGGCCAGTAAACAAAAGGTAACTGGTTTGAATCCCAGAGCCAACTAGGTGAGGTTTGTCAATGTGCCCTTGAGCAAGGCACTTAATCCCAATTTCTCCTGTAAGTTGCTCTGGTGAAGAGTGTCTGTTAAATGACTCAAATGTTTTGAGTTGTATCACTCATGTTCAACCTCAACCAATGGTGTGTTGTCAAGGGTTCAACTTTGACCTTTGTCCACATGGTTAGGAATGTGGTTAGGCATATTGCTTGAAGTGGCTATATGTTGCCTTTACTAATTGGTACAACTCATCCTTCCAAAGGTGCGTGAGTACGAGTTGCGGAAGAACAACTTCTCTGACACTGGGAACTTCGGCTTTGGCATCCAGGAACACATTGATCTAGGAATCAAGTATGACCCCAGCATCGGTATCTATGGACTGGACTTCTACGTTGTGAGTGGCTTCAAATGCTTTAGAATGCTTTTTAAATCAAGTTTGGTTTTGATTTTACGTGCCTGTTGGTATACAAAAGTATTTGCATGCCTTCTAATCTAAACCACCCTCTATTCTCACTCCTTTCATTCTGTCAGGTCTTGGGCAGACCCGGCTTCAGCATTGCTGACAAGAAGCAGAAAACCGGTCGCATCGGTTTCAGGCACCGCATCCGCAAAGAGGAGGCCATGCGCTGGTTCCAGCAGAAGGTGAGGCTCAGTTTGAGCTATGATCTGACTGATTTTGTTTCAATCGTTTCTCTAAGGGTGGGCAATGGTACCCGCAAATGGCTGGCGTGGGACTTTTTGCTTTGTGGATGTACATCAGAAAGATGAATGTGATAAGTGTCTGAAACCCAGTTTACTAGTAGGATTGAATCCTCTTTTCCTAGGAGCAGTAATGCTTGATTCTATTAAAGCTGCAATAAGTTATTTTTTGGGGTGACTTGATGAAATTCACACGTTATAGATCTGTCATTCTCATTGAAAGCAAGTCTGTGTACACAAGCTGAAAATACAATAATTTTTGGTTTGTTATGGAGAATATATTTCACAGCGGTTTAGCTTGTACAATGACACTTTACACTATACTTGCTTGTTTTGTCACGGTAACTGGAATTAGGTGAACTATTAGAATTTTAGCAGCCTGTAAATGGCGCGCTATAACTGCATAGCCTGTCAAACTAGCTTTGAGGCAGGTGTTGCCATTTGGCAGGAATGAAGGAACTGAATTCCCACTGCCTATTTGCTTGTAAGATTGCTCATACCTGCTCTAATGCTATTGGAAGGGAACGGTCAGCTGACCCTTGTTTGACATTTTTGTAGCAAGGCTTTTGGCTGAAGCTAATGTATTTAATTGAACATGTTTTATTTGGTGTGGATTTTGACAAGTCTGCCACTTATCTGCTCTTGATTTGTGAGTAGACTACTTTGCTGAGCATTGTAAGCTAATTGTGCTCTTCTTTTTCAGTATGATGGGATCATCCTCCCCGGGAAGTAAAGGAATACCATTGGCCTTGTTCATAACAATAAAATGACACAATTAACAGTTTGTTCTGTGGTTATTAAGTGATGTGTTATGCCTCCTATGCTGGCTTTATAGTTAAGTGAATCCAGATTTAGTTTAATCGTGCATAAGTGGAAAGGGTTGGCAATAGTAATGGGGCTACGGTAATGAGTATAGATTGTGTATTAAATTGGAAGAATGGAGCTTGCTGCTTTCAAGGGTAAATATTAATATGCAATGTTGGCGTTATGTGATTTGAGAGCATGCTGTATGGGTCTGTATTGCTGGGTTTTTGCCTCGGAAGCTTCCATTGCAACCCTGGACCTGTTCATGGCACAGTGCTATGCCAACGTTGACGACCTGGACAAGGGTCGCCAGATGCCCGTCCACTACGGCAGCAAAGACCTCAACTTCGTCACCATCTCCTCTCCTCTGGCCACCCAGATCCCACAGGCGGCGGGGGCAGCCTATGCAGTGAAGAGAGAGAACACCAACCGTGCTGTCATCTGTTACTTCGGAGAGGGCGACGCTCACGCCGGGTTCAACTTCTCTGCCACCCTGGAGTGCCCGCTCTTCTTCTGCCGTGACAACGGCTACGCCATCTCCACGCCGACCAACGAGCAGTCCCGCGGGGACGGCATCGCCGCCCGCGGTCCAGGCTACGGTATGATGTCTATCAGAGTGGACGGTAACGATGTGTTCGCTGTGTACAATGCTACCAAGGAAGCTCGCCGCAGGGCTGTGGCCGAAAACCAGCCCTTCCTCATTGAGGCCATGACCTACAGGATTGGTCACCACAGCACCAGCGACGACAGCTCGGCCTACCGCTCTGTAGATGAGGTGAACTACTGGGACAAGCAGGACCACCCCATCTCCTGGCTGCGCCACTACATGACGGCCCGCTCCTGGTGGTCCAAGGAGCTGGAGGAAGCAGAGCCATAAGATGGTGATGGAGGCGTTTGAGAAGGCTGAGAAGAGGCACAAGCCCCACCCTGACCTGATGTGTATGAAGAGATGACCCCTAACCTGGTCAAGCAGAAGGAGGCCATGTGGAGACACGTCCACTATCCCCTGGACGCCTACGCCAACTAAACACCACAACCACAGGGGGATACTACAAAGCAGGATCAATGAGTTAGCCAGCTAACTTTGATGAGCAACCAGAAATCACTTTATTTTCTGGTTTATTAAAAAAAGCTAAACTTGGGTATTTGTTTTTTTGTTGAATCAATTAGGTCATGCCCATTTCAAGTGTAACTATTTTTTTTTGGAAAGATATCAGAATATTTAGGCGCGCTTTGTATTCTACTGTATAGAGTTATAGTTCTGACTAGGCTATAAATCTTTGCTTTCTGTAGAGTAGTGGGAGGAAGGAGGATAATGTTAATCATTGTTTTGTTCCTGCTGTCCATCAACTGCTATGGGCCTCTGGTTTTTGTGCCTTGAATGAATGAGAGAGTCTGACCCAGTCATGTATTTGAACTATTCCAGAGCTGATTATCAAGCCCTTGATGAGGTGAATCAGTGAGCTAGTTCAGGGCTCTAACAAAATCGTAAAACATCTGCGGGTCCCAGAGGAGAGGTTTGAGTTAGAGGTTGGGCGGCAGGTAGCTTAGTTGTTAAGAGCGTTGTGCCAGTAACCGAAAGGTCGCTGGTTCTAATCCCTGAGCCGACTAGGTGAAAGATCTGTTGATGTGCCCTTGAGCAAGGCACTTAACCCTAATTGCTCCTGTAAATCGCTCTGGATAAGAGCGTCTGCTAAATGACTAAAATGTAATTTGTTAAAAGTATGGTCAAGTGGGTTGGTATATTTTGAGTAGCTGAAGCTGGTAGTTTTGGAGGTAGTCTAGTTTAACCCCCCACAGTCTTTTGTCGCTTCAGAATGCCATTTGGAGTAAAAATAGCTGTATCCCACTGCTGGACCAGGGGACTCAAAGGTGTGCACATTTGTTGTTTTTTGCCCTAGCATGAGCCCAACTGAGTCAGCTAAAGGTTTAATTGAGTTGGTGTTGTGGCAAAAACTAAAATATGCACCAGTAGGTGTCCCCAGGACCAGAATATACAAACACTGGACTAATTGGTATGAGCACAGGGGCCATTTATGGTTTCCAATGGTTTATGCCACTTAACCAGGGTTTACCATGGTTTTCTAGCAAAATATAACAATATGAACAAACATGGTTATATTTTGCTGCATAGTGTGAGGATTGAAGTTAATTGAAGTGAGACTGAATCACCATTTAGATCAGATTGGCTTTATTCAGTGAAACCCCACGGTTACAGAGCATCTGGCACCTCTGGACACACAAACACAACACACTCCCCCGTGCCAGCCTCATCTCACATCTTGGTAAGAGCAAAATACAGGGATTTCTCCAATCAAATAAGCCAAATTAGCCTCATTAACATCAAATTGTTATGGTTGAGTCCTCAGACCTTTTAGAGTCAGACTCAACCCCTAGGTCTGCCTTGGCAGGTAGGTCCTCCCATCTTTAGGAGTTTCACTGACTCCATACCCTGGTAGCTTGTCATTGTATCACCTGGATGGAGATGGTTGAGGAGGACACTGATCGAAGACACGCGTGAGCAGGAGCTGAAACCCGTGGCCTAACTACAAAACATGACCTGAGCCAAATCTCTAAAAAAGCCACCCATTTTAATTTCCAAATCAGACTACTCAAGTCTGCTGAAAATTACAAAAAATGTCTGCTTTTTGGTTGTCTTTGGTAGGTGGAGTTCTGAGGCCTGTGAATGTCAGGGCCATGTTCTTGCTCACACATTCTCTACAATGTCATCCACTGACAAAAACAAGTAATGTTATTTTGACCTATAAAGTTGTTTCCACCAGTCATTGTAACTCTATTATATTACATTTCACTTAAAAAACATGTTTAAATACTGTTCATGTAACTGGTTTCTTTTGAGCTAAACTACTTAAGACAAATATTTTACACTACAAGTATTTGTATAAATGGATATATTAGCTGATTTATTTTATTTAATGGGAAGTATTAAAGTTTTGCTGAAAATTGTATTGCAATAGTTGTCAAAAGCTTGTATGGCTCCATTTCTAACACCCAAACACACACCATTCACTCTAGTATGTACATTTGCACGCACATACACACATACACAAACACATTTCCGTAATCATATCACAGTTCTCACTTGTTCCACCTTGCTAACTAACTGCAATACATATTTTACACATACTGCAAATGGATTGTCATTTTCACATTCATCAACCACAGGTGTCATTCTATACAACTTCCTAATGTACGTCTAATGTTATCATTAAAGAAGTGAATAGTTATCCCTTCCATCTTTCCTGTTCATCTTTACTGCTCTGCTTCTCTATCTACCTCTCCTCAATTTCTTGCTCTCTGTCACTCCTCCCTTCCATCATCCTGCCTTCTCTCTCTTCACCTCTCTTTTTCTAAATCTCTCAGGCAGTGATGGGCTGTGGGACCACATGGCTCTTTCTCTGTGGCTGCTCCTCCTTGGTTGCTGGGGTATTGCGGTGCTGTTGCCTGCGGGGGGCGTGGCGGGGTGGGAGGGTCAGGGCGCAGCAGGATACACCCACAGTGGCCTCGGGCAGATCCTCCTCCATGGACCAGCTGTCGGTTGCCGGGGTGTACTTCTGCACGGCCGCCTTGTAGCGCTTCTCGGCCTCGTTCCAGCCACCCAGCAGGTACAGCTGTTCCCCGAGGGGTGACAGGCCTGCTGTGCTCACGCCCAGGGGCAGGGGGGAGGCCTGGCTCCACTCACCGTTCTCTGGGGAGAACACCTCCATGGACAGGACGTCCACACGGTCTCCGCTGGGGCCCAGCTGGCTACCACCCACCACGTATACCTTCCCTCCCAGGGTGGAGGAGCAGTGCCATCCTCGGGGGGTCTCCAGGCTGGCCTTCTCACTCCACGTGTCCGTCTCAATGTTGTAGCATGCCACGGAGCGCGAGTAGGCGCAGTTGATGTAGCCGCCGGTCACCAGGATGTCTCCAGAGGGCAGCACGGCACTGGTGTGGCAGCAACGTGGCACCTCCATGGGCGTCTTGAGCTGCCAGGTGTTGGAGGAGGGCAGGTAGCTCTCGGTGGTGGCCAGCAGGCCCTCCACGTTGCGGCCACCGATGGCGTACAGGCGCCCTCCAGTGGCCACCAGGCTGAAGTGGGTGCGGCGCTGGCGCATGCTAGCCAGATGCAGCCAGGTGTTGAAGCGAGGGTCGTACCTGAGGAGCAAGAGATGGACAGTGATGAGTCAGAATATTAATTTGTCTAAAGTGAAAATAAATCTACCCATAATCAAGGAACAGTCAAGTATGCTTTACTGCCTTATTATATTTACAGTATGATACATGTGTATGGACCTGGTTAGTGACTTTTCTCATGTGTGGGTGTTTGGTCATGCATATACAGTGGATATCCATGTACCTGCTGAGGGTGCTGACAGCGTGCTTGGCCTGGTTGCGTGCATCGTTCTGGTCCTCTCCTCCGGCCACGTACAGGAAGCCATCCATCACAGCCACACACTGGTTGAAGCTCTTAGCGGGCAGCTGGGACAGGTGGCGCCAGGTGGCCACACCCTCACGTGGGTCTCTCCACAGCACCTGGAAGGGAACCAACGTCAACAACTTAGCACTTCCCATTTTGGATAATACTGTTGAATCATGGTGATTGGTGAAACAGAAGGCTTCTAAAATGTTAGTTTACTTCTTCATCATGCCTTTGACCTCTGCCTAAAGTTTAGCCCCCCACCAGATCCCCAACACTCACCACTCTGCTCAGTGCCCGCTCGGTGATGGAGGGACGCCCCCCAACAGTCAGCAGGGTGGCCTGTCCGCCACGCACCTGCGTGCGGCGAGACTGCAGCGTGTTCTGCTGGTAGGGCAGCAGGTGGTAGTTCATGGCGTCCACCAGCAGGCGGTGGCAGTGAGGGTCCATCATCATCCTTGCCACGGGCTGGATCTCGCTGACCAACTCGCTGGCAGGGATGGTCTCGAAGCGCACATGGGACAGCAGCTCGGCGGCGTGCACCTGACGCTTGGGGTCGAAGTCCAGCCACTTCATGGCCAACTGTGGTTGAATGAAACCAGAGCTATACTTAGAATCCTGTTCTGTTTATAAATACCGCTCCCTCTCTGCCTCCTTGCTATGTCTCTCATCCCTACTGGTATTGTGTATTTATAACTATACATACAGTGAGTTATACTGACTGAGTATTTCTAATCAAAGTAGGATGTCACATAGTCTGGCAAGTGTCTGTGTACTAATGTCATGTGGCTATATCATGACTTTAACAGCTGGTCTGAGGCTGGATTTAGGTTTAGCTCAAAATGGCTACGGTTGGGGGTAGGGAATGAGGAGACCTGATCCTAGGTCAGTTATTACAGGCAGAAAAAGTAGGGTAAAAGCATGGTGAGCGGAGCTGACCTGGAAGGCGGTGACTTCAGATGGAAGCAGCAGGCTGTCCTCCTGGAGGAAGGCTGTGATCTGTTCCAGGGTCAGCTGGTTGAACAGGGGCGTCTCGGTGAACGCAACAAAGTTCTCCAGCACAAAGCGGCGGGCAGCATCGCGTACAGGAATCAAGCCGTAGGCGGCGCCGATGTTCCACACGTACACGCACGTCTGCACATTCATCTCGGCCAGCAGGAAGTCCATGCACATCTGGAGCAGCTGGGGGATCTGGAGGGTGGCAGCAGCTGACACAGTACAGCCGATGGTGTACAGAGACATGTGGACGCGGCCCAGGTAGGCAAATGTGATCACGTTGGCCAGGCCTGGGAATAGGGGGACAACATCATAGCTTTATTCATGTGTTTCTGTCTATTAATGCAGACTTTAAGAAATATTTGGACTGAACACAGTCCTGAAGTTCCCAAACAAGACTCTTGCTGCTGCCTCTAATAGATATCAGCTATATGTTAGGCGGGTTAGTTTGAAACCTACCAAGGGGGGAGAGTGAGGGCAGCTCTAGACGCTTCATTCCGGAGTCCTTGGCCAGGATCTCCCTGAAGTACTGGCTGACGGACGAAATGACCAGCTTGTGCACGTCGAAAGCCTTGGTCTTACAGGCCAGCTCCAGGTCGGTGAGGAAGCGCTCCTGGCGCATGCGGCTCAGCTCCTCCAGCAGGGCATTGCCGTGGAGGGGGCGGGTCACCTCACAGCCCAGGCCCAGGCCCTTCTCTCCGGGCTTGATGACGGGAGGGGGCAGGGGGAGGTTGAGATGATTAAGCTGCACGATGTCCAGTGCGGCCATTTCCTCGATCTTCTTCACGCCCTCCACCACCACCACTCCTCCTGCCATCTGAGTGGTGACAGTGGTCTCCTGGGCGACGACTGGCTCCATGGTAATCTTCTTTGTACGATTGGCCTTCTTCTTGGGGGCCATGGTGACGGTTACTTTGACAGTATGGTTTTAAAGGTTTTGGTTCTTGAGTGGTGACTGAAACACTGAGGGATGAGGACTCTTACTCACTTGCTGATGGGCCAACTAATCAACAAACTGACAAAACGGACTCTTTACTGACTGTGATAAGGTGGACTTTCTTTACTGACAAACACAACCACTGAAACACTGAAGGACAGACAGACTAGACTGGCTGGTGGGTTAACTATGTATTCTCTACTGCTGACAGAAGGGGTACGACGTGGACAGATTGACAGACACGGTGTGTAAGGGGGAGGTGGGTTGGTTGGTTTCAGTGCGACAGCACACAGGACCTGAAAAAAAAAATAGAAAAAGCACTAAGTATCACAACATCAGAGAGAAAGACCATGGCAACACAGTAACAACATACTGTATACTCTTTATGTTTCTCTTGGTCACAGACCGAGTCTAAAAAAGAGGGGTGTGTGATTGACAGGTGTGGGTGTTTGTGGGGGCTTCCGGCTTCCAGAAATGCAGTGTCAGGTTTATGGTTTATAGCAGCCCGATGTGATTGTATTCATACTCACACACAGAGTCCCAGTGTATTTCAGTAGCAGAACAACTGGGAATCGTATTCATGTTTTAAATGGCCCTATAGGGGGGATTTTCTTAAGGTTACTTTAGTCATTCTATGTAGGGCTCTGCTTAAATTAACAAACCACTCTTAGAATTGTAGAATGTTGTACTACTAAGCATATGTACTACTAATGTATATTCCCTTTGTTTCCTCTTACTGTTTTAGTAGTTTTGAATGTGAAATTCTGTATAAAAGTTGGTTATACATGCTGTTTATACAGGTTGCTTACAAAAAGTGTAAACTCAATTTCAAAGTGTCTCACTCATTACAGCAAGTTAAGCAACACATACTTGGAAAAATAACATATCTCACTAGCTCAAAACATCCAAATCAAATGTATTTATAAAGCCCTTTTTACATCAGCAGTACACTCGATCCCTCCGATGTCAACAACTACAGACCAGTATCCCTTCTTTCTTTTCTCTACAAACTCTTGAGCGTGCCGTCTCTAGCCAACTCTCCTGCTATCTCTCTCAGAATGACCTTCTTGATCCAAACCAGTCAGGTTTCAAGACTGGTCATTCAACTGAGACTGCTCTTCTCTGTGTCACGGAGGCTCTCCGCACTGCTAAAGCTAACTCTCTCTCCTCTGCTCTTATCCTTCTAGACCTATCCGCTGCCTTTGATACTGTGAACCATCAGATCCTCCTCTCCGAGTTGGGCATCTCCGGCGCTGCTCACTCTTGGATTGCGTCCTACCTGACAGGTCGCTCCTACCAGGTGGCGTGGCGAGAATCTGTCTCCGCACCATGTGCTCTCACCACTGGTGTCCCCCAGGGCTCAGTTCTAGGCCCTCTCCTATTCTCTCTATACACCAAGTCACTTGGCTCTGTCATATCCTCACATGGTCTCTCCTATCATTACTACGCAGACGACACACAATTAATTTTCTCCTTTCCCCCTTCTGATAACCAGGTGGTGAATCGCATCTCTGCATATCTGGCAGACATCGGATCACCACCTCAAGCTGAATCTCGGCAAGACGGAGCTGCTCTTCCTCCCGGGGAAGGACTGCCCGCTCCATGATCTCGCCATCACGGTTGACAACTCCATTGTGTCCTCCTCCCAGAGTGCAAAGAACCTTGGCGTGACCCTGGACAACACCCTGTCGTTCTCCGCTAACATCAAAGCGGTGACCCGATCCTGCAGGTTCATGCTCTACAACATTCGCAGAGTACGACCCTACCTTACACAGAAAGCAGCACAGGTCCTAATCCAGGCACTTGTCATCTCCCGTCTGGATTACTGCAACTCGCTGTTGGCTGGGCTCCCTGCCTGTGCCATTAAACCCCTACAACTTATCCAGAACGCTGCAGCCCGTCTGGTGTTCGACCTTCCCAAGTTCTCTCATGTCACCCCGCTCCTCCGCACACTCCACTGGCTTCCAGTTGAGGCTCGCATCTACTACAAGACCATGGTGCTTGCCTACGGAGCTGTGAGGGGAACGCCACCTCCTTACCTTCAGGCTCTGATCAGACCCTACACCCAAACGAGGGCACTGCGTTCATCCACCTCTGGCCTGCTAGCTCCCCTACCTCTACGGAAGCACAGTTCCCGCTCAGCCCAGTCAAAGCTATTTGCTGCTCTGGCACCCCAATGGTGGAACAAGCTCCCCCATGACGCCAGGACAGCGGAGTCACTGACCACCTTCCGGAGACACTTGAAACCCTACCTCTTTAAGGAATACCTGGAATAGTATAAAGTAATCCTTCTACCCCCCTCCCCCTCCCCCACCCCCCCATTAAAAAAAAGTTGAATGCACCAATTTGTAAGTCGCTCTGGATAAGAGCGTCTGCTAAATGATGTAAATGTAAATGTAAACCCAGCCTGAAACCCCAAACAGCAAGCAATGCAGATATAGAAGCACGGTGGCTAGGAAAAAGCTCCCTTGAAAGGCAGAAACATAGGAAGAAACCTAGAGAGGAACCAGGCTCTGAGGGGTGGCCAGTCCTCTTCTGGCTGGGCCGGGTGGAGATTATGGCACATTCACAGACACACAAGCGTGCTCATGTCACCTAAAAACACACTAAGGGCAAAGCAAGCATGGCAGTGCCCCTGCTGCTTCGATTACTACCCAGTATACCCCCTCTCTTGTTCCTCATCATACCCTCCCAGTAATTTGAATCACTAAATCAAAAGTACCTTCATTTAGCACTTATCACTTTGTAAACAAACACAGAAGGACAAGCTGTGGCTGTAGCCTTCATAGATATAAAACTCTGATCTCTATGGTGGCCTTGCCTCCCTGATACAGGATACAGTCTGGGGCCAGTTGCCATGGACACCGAGCAATCCATCCCATTCCCTATGACAACAGGACAGGCAGGGACAAATACAATCACTTTAGTGACTGTAACAGATCCTTTGTATTCAGTGGCACAAGGGTACATTATAATCAACATTAAAGGACCAAAACCTGGAAAACGCTGCTGCCTCTCTGTTATTTTTTTACTCTTATTATCTATCATGATGCCTAGTGACTTTACACTGCCTTCATGTACATATCTACTTCAAATACCTCGTACCTCTGCACATTGATCTGGTACTGGTACTCCCTGTATATACCTTAATTCTTATGTATTTTATTATTCGTGTTGTTATTATAATTGTTTTAAACTCTGCATCGTTGGGAAAGGGCTCGTAAGTAAGTATTTCACAGTAAAGTCTACACCTTTTGTATTCGGCGCATGTGACAAATAAAATTGGATTTCATTTGATTTGTTGTGATGGAATTGACCCCTGAGTGTTCTACTCTGGGCAAAGAGTCTCATTGTTGTGTTAGCACAGACTGGAATATGTTCCGGGACTCATCCGATGGCATTGAGGAGTATACCACATCAGTCACCAGCTTCATCAATAAGTGCATCGATGATGTTGTCCCCACAGTGACCATACGTACATACCCCAACCAGAAGCCATGGATTACAGGCAACATCCACACTGAGCTAAAGGGTAGAGCTGCCACTTTCAAGGTGCAGGACTCTAACCTGGATGCTTATAAGAAATCCCGCAACCATAGTCCCTGTGCCCAAGAACACCAAGGTAACCTGCCTAAATGACTACCGACCCGTAGCACTCACATCTGTAGCCATGAAGTGCTTTGAAAGGCTGGTCATGGCTCACATCAACACCATCATCCCAGAAACCCTAGACCTGTACTCCCTGTTCACCCATGACTGCGTGGCCAAGCACGACTCCAACACCATCATTAAGTTTGCCGACGACACAACGGTGGTAGGCCTGATCACCGACAGCCTATAGGGAGGAGGTCAGAGACCTGGCAGTGTGGTGCCAGGATAACAACCTCTCCCTCAATGTGATCAAGACAAAGGAGATGATCGTGGACTACAAGAAAAGGAGGGCCGAACACGCCTCCATTCTCATCGACGGGGCTGTAGTGGAGCAGGTTGAGAGCTTCAAGTTCCTTGGTGTCCACATCACCAACAAACTATCATGGTCCAAACACACCAAGACAATCGTGAAGAGGGCACGACAACGCCTATTCCCCCTCAGGAGACTGAAAAAATTTGGCATGGGTCCTCAGATCCTCAAAAAGTTATACAGCTGCACCATCGAGAGCATCCTGACTGGTTGCATCACCGCCTGGTATGGCAACTGCTCGGCCTCCGACCGCAAGGCGTTACAGAGGGTAGTGCGTACGGCCCAGTACATCACTGGGGCCAAGCTTCCTGCCATCCAGGACCTCTCTACTAGGCGGTGTCAGAGGAAGGCCCTACAAATTGCCAAAGACTCCAGCCACCCTAGTCATAGACTGTTCTCTCTGCTACCGCACGGTAACCGGTACCGGAGCGCCAAGTCCAGGTCCAAAAGACTTCTTAACAGCTTCTACCCCCAAGCCATAAGACTGCTGAACAGCTAATCAAATGGCTACCCTTTTTTTACGCTCCTGCTACTCGCTGTTTATTATCTATGCATAGTCACTTTACCCCTACCTACATGTACATATTACCTCAATTACCTCGACTAACCTGTACCCCCGCACATTGACACGGTACCGGGACCCCCTTTATATAGCCTCGTTATTGTTATTTTATTGTTGCTCTTTTATTTTTACTTTAGTTTATTTAGTAAATATTTTTCTTAACTCTTATTTTTCTTAACTGTGTTGTTGGTTAAGGGCTTGTAAGTAAGCATTTCACTGTAAGGTTTACTTACACCTGTTGTATTCGGGGCATGTGACAAATACAATTTGATTTGATTTCGCTTCATGCCTCTGTTATTTTTGTATTAATCTGCAGAGAAATATCATAAAGTATGTAAAAATCATGTTGAATTTCTGTTTCTATTTGTACATGTTTGTGTGAAAGGACATTTGCGCTCTCTAAAAAACCAAATCAGATAGGCTAAATGGAGATTCTTCACTCTATGCTGCTGATGTTCTCAATAAACAGAATACCTTTCCATGGCCAGAGCCAGAGTATAACAGTATGTCAGAGTGCAGATGCTTTCCACCACGTGTGTTATGAAAAGACATACATGGGGATCCTGGCAGAAATTGTCCCTCAGCCAACACTATTTATGTCCAGACTGTTGTTTACAGATCACCCGCAATGGATATATGGGTCACCAATCCTCCTTGACCTATCAAAATGGTGTACATCTCCTCAATGTACTATGATATATGAAGTACCAGTTTTAAGAGATAGGCCTAGGTATTTTGATGATGTCTGATGTTGTGCTATTGTTGTGTCTATATGCTGGGCGCCCAGTATAGGGGATGACACAGCAGCTGTGACTCCCACCAACCTTGGTTCCAGATATTTGTGAGGGTTAATGTGCTATGTGAAGGTTATTTTCATTTGATGTAATCACATCATATTGTTAGCTACATTGGTAGAATTTTGCTGAACATTCTAAGGCCTTTGCAAATGGCTTCCTTTGGTGGTCAGGTTCTTGCCCACCAGCAGAGAAGATCTAAGAAAGTGGTCTCAGAGATATCAGGTACATTATTAAGCAGCCTAAACTTGTGTTGTTGACGTTTCAAGGCAGATGCATATCGTCACTTATCATCTCTTTCCCCCATCATTCCAATAGTTCTCATCTCTGGACCAGCTATAGGTCAGTAATGGTAGGCTATAATTTCGGCACCCAGAACAAATCTTGCGTAAGGGGTGGCCTTTCGCCTCTGGCCATCTACTCGATTTTGTCAAATATGTTACAAGATACTAGTAGTAGTGGTACAGTACATCACTGGTGACTGCTGTTTCATCTTTTTTGGGGGGTGTTGCGACAGACAGTTCTAATTCCTAATTCTATGTTGCGACATCCTACTAGGTGGCACCTCACATCCTCCCTTTGGCCTGTAACTAACTCTAACAGTGTCAGCTCTCTCTCACATGACACCAACAACAGCTGCTGTCCTGTCTCCCTCTCCATATGTGGGGAGCACAGCCCAGTCACAAGCATCTTCCACTGGACTGACCAGGGCTATTTTAAAACACAAAGTTCAGAGATAGAGAGAGTAGGAAGGGAGGGAGGCAGAGCATCAAATACAGTATGCATGTGAATCTTTGTAAAAAATTATACAAGCTAGTTGAGGTCTGAGGCAGAGCTTATTGTTGGAGGATGTGGTGTAGGCTACTTCTCAAATGTGTATTGGAGTGTGCAGAGCCGGCCCTAGCCACTAAGCGACTGCTTAGGGCACAGCGAGTCTTACTGTTGAGAGTTAGAATAGTAGAACACACAAGGTGCGATGTATAAATTTGGTTGTGCATCAGCAGTTTTTCTCTTGTTATGTCAGTCACTGACAGTCACTCAATTTGCCCATGTCAGCCAAAATGGTTTAGATTGGTAAATTAGTTTAGCCAGCTGTCTGAATTTGTAGTAATCCTTGTCGAATTACTGACCAGGCACGTTCTGATTGTATTATGATTGTGACGTCATGTTGTAAAATTTCTCACAGCGTGAATATGATCCCAGTTCAATAATAAATTGCACGCGCGTCTCTTTGTGTGGATGGTTGAGCTCGTGCGGATGTCTCTCTCACCCTCGAAAAACTGTTTTGTGGGCCCGTGCATTTGCTACATCTGCTTTGCCTCGCTCGTCAAAGTGCTGAGGGTTGATGTGAGGAGATTTTTTGCAAAGACTTGGCTATACTTTTTTAATTGATAGTGCATATATTTGTTCAAGACGGCTATCTCAAAACAGTACTTGGGAACATCTGCTGAAGGAAACTATCTACTAGGTAAGTGCTAACTTTCTATCTTTCTCAGTCACACGTAATCACAAACTAACGTTACTTCTCCTTTGCTAGCTAGCCAATGCAATCCATATTGCGGGAATTCAGCGTTACAGCGTAACACAATCACACCAAGCAGCTGAAATGACAGCAAATTGTGCATTTTCATTAGTTTTTCCTTAGTTTCTATTGCCAATTATTTGGATATACTATTATAATAATGATCCTGATAAATGAATTTGCCTGGATCAGAGAAGCTGTCTGTCTCGTCACGTTCATATGCATGGCACCGTGGAGATGACATACAAAAAATGGCAACATGTTGCATAGGTCGGATAGGCACACAGCGAGTCTTATATTAACCCTTGCTGTACCAAACCAAATGCTAGGCTAGTAGCATGGGGAATAAATATTGTCTAGATGCCTTTTTCCAGGGGAGATTAAGTTTATAAATTGACTGGCTGGGCTGTGGGACAGTGGATGGGTATTGATGAATCTAACCCGTGGAATATGGGGATTGTGGCGCTTTAACTCCCTGCTATCAACCAATCAGCATCCAGGATCTAAACAACCCGTTTTTATAACTGTGCTATTACAGTTATTATAAATTAAGATGAAAGAGTGTTTTCCTTTGTTATATCTAATGTACTGTTTTCACATTCTATAAGGTTGAGGAGTGCAGAGTGTCAACTCTACTATAACAAGAAAACGCGGGACCCTGTGATGCATCCTATCGAAGTTAGACAGGCATGGTCTATTCTGGGCCTCTATCTCATAGGCCCTTTGAGAAGGGAACCGCGGCTGGTAACCAATATGCCCTAACCATGACTGACCTCTTCAGCAAATGGGTAACTGCTGAACCCTTGGAGGGCAAATCGGGAACAGAGATAGCTTCAATAATCACCAACAAACGTATTGATTTTGGACTTGTGGACAACATCATCACTGACCGGGGAGGTGAGTTTGCAAACGATGTACAGTACCAGTCAAAAGTTTGGACACACCTACTCATTCAAGGGTTTTTCTTTTTTTTAAACTATTTTCTACATTGTAGAATAATAGTGAAGACATCAAAACTATGAAATAACACATATGGAACCATGGAGTAACCAAAAAAGTGTTAAACAAATCAAAATAGATTTTATATTTGAGATTCTTCAAAAACCACGCTTTGCCTTGATGACTGCTTTGCACAACTCTTGGCATTCTCTCAACCAGCTTCACCTGGAATACTTTTCCAACAGTCTTGAAGGAGTTCCCACATATCCTGAGCACTTGTTGGCTGCTTTTCCTTCACTCTGCCGTCCGACTCATCCCAAACCATCTCAATTGGGTTGAGGTCGGAGGATTGTGGAGGCCAGGTCATCTGATGCAGCACTCCATCACTCTCCTTCTTGGTAAAATAGCCCGTACACAGCCTGGAGGTGTGTTGGGTCATTGTCCTGTTGAAAAACAAATGATAGTCCCACTAAGCCCAAACCAGATGGGATGGCATATCGCTGCAGAATGCTGTGGTAGCCATGCTGGTTAAGTGTGCCTTGAATTCTAAATAAATCACAGACAGTGTCACCAGCAAAGCACCCCCACACCATCACACCTCCTCCTCCATGCTTTACGGTGGGAACTACACATGCGGAGATCATCCGTTCACCCACACCGCGTCTCACAAAGACACAGCGGTTTGAACCAAAGATCTCCAATTTGGACTCCAGACCAAAGGACACATTTCCACCGGTCTAATGTCCATTGCTCGTGTTTCTTGGCCCATGCAGGTCTCTTCTTCTTATTGGTGTCCTTTAGTAGTGGTTTATTTGCAGCAATTTGACCATGAAGGCCTGATTCACGCAGTCTCCTCTATGTTGAGATGTGTCTGTGACTTGAACTCGGTGAAGCATTTATTTGGGCTGCAATTTCTGAGGCTGGTATCTCTAATGAACTCATCCTCTGCAGCAGAGGTAACTCTGGGTCTTCCATTCCTGTGGCGGTCCTCATGAGGGCCAGTTTCATCATAGCGCGTGATAGTTTTTGTGACTGCACTTGAAGAAACGTTCAAAGTTCTTGACATTTTCCGTATTGACTGACATTCATGTCTTAAAGTAATGATGGACTGTCGTTTCTCTTTGCTTATTTGAGCTGTTCTTGCCATAATATGGACTTGGTCTTTTACCAAATATGGCTATCTTCTGTATACCTCCCCTACCTTGTCACAACACAACTGATTGGCTGAAATGCATTAAGAACAAAATAAATTCCACAAATTAACTTTTAAGAAGGCACACCTGTTAATTGAAATGCATTCCAGGTGACTACCTCATGAAGCTGGTTGAGAGAATGCCAAGAGTGTGCAAAGCTGTCAAGGCAAAGGGTGGCTACTTTGAATAATCTAAAATACAAAATATATTTTGATTTGTTTAACACTTTTTTGGTTACTACATGATTCTATTTGTGTTATTTCATAGTCTTGATGTCTTCACTATTATTCTATAATGTAAAAATAAAGAAAAACCCTTGAATGAGTAGGTGTGTCCAAACTTATGACTTATGTAGTCTTGCTGTCACTGAGGTCAAATATTGGTCATGAAAAGTCTAACACTTTCTAATCATAACCATGCAAGTACTATGGTTGTCACCTTTTCTTTTTCAGCTCAACAGATCCAAATATTTAGACAGAAGGTTTGCCCAGCTAGAAGCAGAAACGGAGCTAGTTGCAGAAATGGAGTCCAAGAATGTGATTATACAAATGTATTAGAAGTGTAGTAATTAATGTAATCTCTAACGCAAACATCTCCCCTCGTACACCATGTATTAACAGTTTACTTTTCTCTCAATAGGTGTAAATACTTCCCATACAGTTGAAGTCAGAAGTTTACATACACCTCATATCTACTCATTTGATTTGCTTTTTAAAGTGTCAAATGCTGAGACGTAACTTGTTTATGCAGGTTTTACATCTAATGCTTTTGGTCTGATATCTGCCAGGAGGGAGGATGATAGTTTTATTTTGGATAGCCTGTAATGTCTCTTCCCCTTATACCCTGAAATATAATCTGTTACCTGTCATTTTCTGTTATCAACCTACGAATTAAGCATATGGCCATACATGACATCAAGGACTTGTTTTCTCCTTGGCAATATTCTGGCAACAAACTTGGAAGACACACTCGAGTCTTCAGTTCCACATTACGACAGTGGAGCTCACTCAAGTGACAAATGACAGCAAAAACAGATGCTTTTGGAGAAATTGCAGTACCATTGGTTAGTTATATAAATCTTTGGTAGTGTTGATAGTTGATTTGGCTTTACCACGAATTATAATTGCATTTCTCTCTGCCCCATGGCAAAACTAAATACAATTGTATGAAATTAGTTATAAAATAGATAAATCTTCTCTCCACCTCATGGGAAAATGTGTAGAATAGCAGCAAACGTGCTTTAAAACTGCAAAATGTTCTCTACGCTCCATGGCAAAATGTGTAGAATTGCAGGAAATTAACTCTAAAGCGTAGGGCTAAAGACTAGTGTGCCAAAACCTACATACTGAACATATGTCTTTGTTGAGGATGATGAGGGTCAGAATTGGAAGGAAAGAAGGATAATAATACTACCAGATTAAATGGTTTAGGTTAGGAACAGAGAACAGTTTATGACGTTAAGGCAAAAGGAGGAAAGAAATTAAAAGGGGGCATGAACATCAGAAAAATAGCAGAGATGGAATAAAAGTTGGCGGGAATGATATTGGAACACGGCCGACGTAGCTGTGTAGGTGACACCATGACAAAACAAACACAAAGCCAGGAAGAATGATAATTAGTACTAACACTAACACTTTTAGATGCAAAATCTCAAAGCGCAAAACTCACTGTACACTGGCATGCAGGAGCTCTGTGCAGTACACTGCCATCATGCGTCTGACTCCCACCTACCCAGTGTCAGAATTCCTTTGCCTATCTCCAGAGATTATTTCTAGATGTTGAGGCTAGAGCTGGAATGAGTTACCCCCCCCCCCTCGCATTTAATGTGTTTGAGCTGTGAGTGTGTGTGAAAGAAAATGCAACTTCAGATTCTACATAGTGCCAAGTTGAGGCTAAAATGAATGTGTTTGAAAAGGTACTTATTTGGGTATTTCTTTCATGACAATGTCTGCACACTTTGTATTTTGTGTTATTGTCGATAGTTAAGTTGTACAGTTCTGGTGAAATACAAGAGCGCAGCAGTTCGACTTCTAATGTCAGCATATTGCATATTATATATAAATGCTTTATGATTAGGCAATAGGCTGTCTCATAAAGTTGGATAAATTATGACTCAAATTAGACATGCAAATCATTTTATGAAAAATACAGTCAAAATGCTTACCTCTCTCTCCACTCACTTTCCACTCACTCTTCTTCCTTATCTTTCCTCGTTACTCTCTTGGCTTTCTTTCGCTTTGTTGATTTTCGCTCACAGGTTACTCTCTCTTCCTCTTTCCTCTGTCCCTCCGTCCTCTGTCTGTTTGTCAGTGCACTGTGGTTCAGTGTTTGAGTGAGTCAAGGTCCAAGCAAGTCTATGAAATGAGACACCCTCCCTCCCTATTTACCAGCTCCCACCACCTACAACTCCAAATACAGGCACCCCCTCCCTCCCCACCAAAAATACTCCATATGTGGCCAGCCCTCTGCTATCCCACCCCCTTCAGTCACTCGGCTGGGCAGACAGGAGAGGGGCTATTTGCTCTCTGTATGCCAATATGCTGTGCTCAAGTTTCTGTGTTTGAATGGTTGTCTCACAGTCTCTCTCTCTCTGTGTTGTGTGTGTGTGTGTGTATGTGTGTATGTGTGTATGTGTGTGTGTGTGTGTGTGTCTGCCTGTCTGCCTGTCTGCCTGTCTGCGTGTCTGCGTGTCTGCGTGTCTGCCTGTCTGCCTGTCTGCCTGTCTGCGTGTCTGCGTGTCTGCCTGTCTGCCTGTCTGCCTGTCTGCCTGTCTGCGTGTCTGCGTGTCTGCGTGTCTGCCTGTCTGCCTGTCTGCCTGTCTGCCTGTCTGCCTGTCTGCCTGTCTGCGTGTCTGCGTGTCTGCCTGTCTGCCTGTCTGCCTGTCTGCCTGTCTGCGTGTCTGCGTGTCTGTGTGTGAGGAAGAGGCTCTGGTGCTAAACTTGGAGTTGTGTTATGTTGACACTCCGAACATTGTAGAGATTCTATCAACAAGAAAGGTCACATGCACTATGACACTGACAACAATATAATTTGATTGATTATGAACACATTAACATATACATTCCAGTATTGTAAGGGTAATAACCAATGATGGTAAAAGTGTGTTTTTATAAAAACTGTAAGATGTAACATTTCTATAGGGCCATATCAGTACATTATCACCAATATCATTATGATGGCACAAATAATATTAAAGGCCCAGTGCAGTAAAAATGTGATTTTCCTGTGCTTATTATATATTTCCACACTATGAGGTTGGAAAAATACAGTTTCATTGTGAAAATTATGATAATGCCCTTTTAGTGTAAGAGCTATTTGAAAAGACTATGCTGTAAATTAGTTAATAGACCTATAAGAAAGAGTTAGACCAATAACAGCTAGTTATAATTTTTCCCCTCCCCACTCAGGACACTCCCAGACAGTCCTAGCAAATTCTTGCTTGAGAAATTCCTGTTTGCTAAGAAGATATTTTTGTCCATTTGAACTGAAAACAATCACAGTAAGGTACATAATTGTTAGCCAGAAATGATTTGATATTGAGATAAAAACGGCTGCATTGGACCTTTAATCCTCAAAAAGGTGTCTGGTTTATCCTTTGTCAGCTGTTTTATTACGTAGTTCCGCCAATCTCCATGTCAACTGCATGCTGACTAAAGCTGTGGATAGGACTGCGCTGACCCATTTCTTCTGTAATGAAGCAGCTTCCGGGCACAGAGCACCAGCAGTAAACATGGCGGAGGAGCTGTTGGAAGCGGTGGAGAGACTTCAGTCTCGGCTCTCCGAGAACCTAGAGCCTCGCAAGGTAATAATCGAAAGGGCCAGAATGGAACAGCAAGGTTGTAGCGGATGACTTGCGCCCTCTATAAATTTTCAAATATTGTCGCGTGGGAGGTAACAGTAGTTTCGCGAATGTAGCTAGCTAGTGCTTTTTCTAAGATCACGTCACGATATGTAGCTTAGCCTACTAACTGGGTTTCTTAACCAGAGTTCATGTTAAGTTTAACCTAGTCCTCGAGCTACCTGCCAATTCCGCAGACCTGTACTTTATGAAATGGAGCCTGTCACTGCTAATAAAGTGCCAATAATGTAGCCAGTTAGCTAGTGTTGAAACAACCACAACAAGCGAAAACGAAGCGAGGTCCTGGCTAGAAGGGATCCAGCTTTTGTCAAATTAACGTCAAGATTTCACTTTTCGTAGCAGGTTAGGAGAATGTACGCAGCAGGTTAGAATTAACGTAGCAGGTTAGGCGAATTAGGCTATGGCAAGGAAAATGGGTTAGCTTAAATGCAAAACATTTCAACTTTTGACGTTAATTTGACAAAAACTGCATCCCTTCTAGACATGACCCCACAGCGATTGTATAAACTCCACGATCGAGTGACCGCAACAGCAGCACGGGCCTAGTTGTTAGATTGTTGCACATTATTCAATGGATCAGTACAAGTTTAAGGGCAACAACAATACATTCGGTCATAGTGCCTTATTGTGATATCGGCCGTATCTTAATTGTGTCTCATTGAACATATAAATCCCTGCACACATTGCCATGTTGTGGTGGATGTTTGTCAGCTGATCAACTTTAGTAAACACAACCCCCTCTCCGGATATGTGTAGCTAGCCTACCCCCACAACCCCCTCACATAGTCCACGACAATGGACAAATCTTGATGACACCATGACGGTGTGCAATTTGGGCAAATTTGTGTAGTTAAATTCTGAATCAAGCACAGTCTGAAAGTACTACACAGTTTGACATAGCCTACAAAGTCAAATTACCAGTTGGCCTACACCTTTATACATATAGCGCACACTTTCACACAGTAGACTCTTGTTTTCAATGCTTTGATTTTGTAAATATTGTTATCTCTTTATATTTCATTAATTCAATGATCAGCAGCCTTGAATTAACCTGAACGTTACCTTTAACAAGCTTTGTGTGCACTTTGCTAGTGTGCAGACTGTTCTGTTCTTCTCAGAATCAGGCTAGCTAGGTTGATCAGTACAGAGGATGTAGTGAGCGCTCTGTAATTCTTGTGTATTTGCACTATCTAGCTCCTGAAGACCCTCAAAAGGCTGGGGGAGCTGCCTATGACTGTGGATATCCTTGTGGTAAGATTTTGAAACAATGTACAGTGAGGGGAAAAAGTATTTGATCCCCTGCTGATTTTGTACGTTTGCCCACTGACAAAGACATGATCAGTCTATAATTTTAATGGTAGGTTAATTTGAACAGTGAGAGACAGAATAACAACAACAAAATCCAGAAAAACGCAGGTCAAAAATGTTATAAATTGATTTGCATTTTAATGAGGGAAATAAGTATTTGACCCCTCTGCAAAACATGACTTAGTCCTTGGTGGCAAAACCCTTGTTGGCAATCACAGAGGTCAGATGTTTCTTGTAGTTGGCCACCAGGTTTGCACACATCTCAGGAGGGATTTTGTCCCACTCCTCTTTGCAGATCTTCTCCAAGTCATTAAGGTTTCGAGGCTGACGTTTGGCAACTCGAACCTTCAGCTCCCTCCACAGATTTTCTATGGGATTAAGGTCTGGAGACTGGCTAGGCCACTCCAGGACCTTAATGTGCTTCTTCTTGAGCCACTCCTTTGTTGCCTTGGTCGTGTGTTTTGGGTTATTGCCATGCTGGAATACCCATCCACGACCCATTTTCAATGCCCTGGCTGAGGGAAGGAGGTTCTCACCCAAGATTTGACGGTACATGGCCCCGTCCATTGTCCCTTTGATGCTGTGAAGTTGTCCTGTCCCCTTAGCAGAAAAACACCCCCAAAGCATAATGTTTCCACCTCCATGTTTGACGGTGGGGATGGTGTTCTTGGGGTCATAGGGAGCATTCCTCCTCCTCCAAACACGGGGAGTTGAGTTGATGCCAAAGAGCTCGATTTGGTCTCATCTGACCACAACACTTTCACCCAGTTCTGCTCTGAATCATTCAGATGTTCATTGGCAAACTTCAGACGGGCCTGTATATGTGCTTTCTTGAGCAGGGGGATCTTGCGGGCGCTGCAGGATTTCAGTCCTTCATGGCGGAGTGTGTTACCCATTGTTTTCTTGGTGACTATGGTCCCAGCTGCCTTGAGATCATTGACAAGATCCTCCCGTGTAGTTCTGGGCTGATTCCTCACCGTTCTCATGATCATTGCACCTCCAAGAGGTGAGATCTTGCATGGAGCCCCAGGCCGAGGGAGATTGACAGTTCTTTTGTGTTTCTTCCATTTGCGAATAATCGCACCAACTGTTGTCACCTTCTCACCAAGCTACTTGGCGATGGTCTTGTAGCCCATTCCAGCCTTGTATAGGTCTACAATCTTGTCCCTGACATTCTTGGAGAGCTCTTTGGTCTTGGCCATGGTGGAGAGTTTGGAATCTGATTGATTGCTTCTGTGGACAGGTGTCTTTTATACAGGTAACAAGCTGAGATTAGGAGCACTCCCTTTAAGAGTATGCTCCTAATCTCAGCTCGTTACCTGTTTAAAAGACACCTGGGAGCCAGAAATCTTTCTGATTGAGAGGGGTCAAATACTTATTTCCCTCATTAAAATGCAAATAAATTTATAACATTTTTGACCTGCGTTTTTCTGGATTTTGTTGTTGTTTTTCTGTCTCTCACTGTTCAAATACACCTACCATTAAAATTAGACTGATCATTTCTTTGTCAGTGGGCAAACGTACAAAATCAGCAGGGGATCAAATACTTTTTTCCCTCACTGTATGCTCATGTCATGATTCTTCTTTCATAAATGCAAATGTGATAGTATCTCTGTAGTCTTCAAGACTGCACACATTGGTTGCATTGCACTATAGTTCCTCACAGTGTTCTTTTAGAAGAGGAATCCAAATACAGGCTCTGGTTTTGCAACATTCTCCTAGCCAGCTGCTTTATAGGAGTTGATGTGCTGTTCAATATTGTCAAGCAACCTTCAGAACATGCTCACTTCCTTTTATGATGGGCAATAATGCTAATGTGGCCTGTTTTTATGTGCATTACTAAGTGTACTGGCATGCTCACTTAACCATTAGAGCGCCTGAATCTATACAAACCATGTTGCTCTCCAAACATGACCCACACGACACCAGTGTCAAAACATAATGTACTGATAATGAGGACACCCGCCTACTATCTATGTCATGCTTATATTTTGTTCTCGCCGGTGCAGGAAACTGGAGTAGAAAAAACTGTGAATTCGTTCCGGAAACATGATCTTGCTGGAGATCTTGCGAAGAGCCTTGTGGCCAAGTGGAAGAAACTGGTTCCCACCCCGTCTGCTGAAAGGTACGCTATTACTGAGGGATTGGGGGACTTCTTCTGATTTGTCTTCTTCGTCTTTTTCTCAGCGTATTGTCATCTAAATTCTACTGAAGTGTAGCTTTGTTTTTCTTCTTCCTCACAGACCCGGTAACGCCAAGGACTTACGGACACATGCGCACCCTCGCAGATCCGAGGGAACGGACGTAAGCCACAAACGTGTCCGGGAACTATCCCCGGAGGAGCCTCATGTAGAGGAGGAGGAGGAGGAGGAAAGAGGCTACCACACCAACTACTCCCCCTCCCCCCCTCAGCACCACTACAGCCCCCCACAGCTCGGCCACAGCGGCCAGCGAGGGGGATACCAGTCTGAGGGCTACGAGAGCCCCATGGAGGAAGAGCCAGAGCCCGCGCCCAGCCTCCCTCGCAAAGAGGTCCGACACGCCAAACCACACAAAGAGCCTGGCAGGGAGGATCGCGGTTCCCACGGCGACTGGGACGAGGATAGGCGGCGACGTCATGCCCAGGCGGGCGGTGGTGGTGGTAGCGGCGGCAGTGGCGAAGGGAAGAAGTGCAGCGCGGAGAGGGAACCGCATCACATTGGCAAGGCCTCCAAGCACAGTCGGCACTCCACCCCGCACGAGAGCAAGAAGGACAAGAGAGGGGGAAGTGATGGTGAGTGTGCTGCCGAGTGAGTTTGCTGAGAGAATTTCACTGTGACTTCTGTGTCATTGTGACATTTACAGAGAGGCTGGTTCTCAAATGACACCCTATTCCATAGATGCCTCTTTCAAGCTTTGAGTCACTGTTGGGCTGTTGGCTTGTTAATAGATGGTTTTCCAGTCATGTATTATATTTATTTAACCATGTCGGTTAAAACCAATCTGAGCTGGTCATGGGTGCACCTCAGCCACGCTCAAGGTCCTAAACGATATTATAACCGCGATCGATAATAGACAGTACTGTGCAGCCATCTTCATCGACCTGGCCAAGGCTTTTGACTCTGTCAACCACCGCATTCTTATTGGCAGACTAAATAGCCTTGGTTTCTCAAATGACTGCCTCGCCTGGTTCACCAACTACTTTTCAGATAGAGTTCAATGTGTCAAATCGGAGGGCCTGTTGTCTGGACCTAATTCTTGGGCCGACTCTTTTCTCCGTGTATATCAATGATTTCGCTCTTGCTGCTGGTGACTCTCAGATCCACCTCTACGCAGACAACACCATTTTGTATACATCTGGCCCTTCATTGGACACTGTGTTAACAAACCTCCAAACGAGCTTCAATGCCATACAACACTCCTTCCGTAGCCTCCAACTGCTCTTAAACACTAGTAAAACTAAATGCATGCTCTTCAATCGAACACTGCTGGCACCCGCCCACCCGACTAGAATCACTACTCTCGACGGGTCTGACCTAGGGTATGTGGACAACTACAAATACCTAGGTGTCTGGTTAGACTGTAAACTCTCCTTCCAGACTCACATTAAGAATCTCCAATCCAAAGTTAAATCTAGAATCGGCTTCCTATTTCACAAAAAAGCCTCCATCACTCATGCTGCCAAACATGCCCTCGTAAAACTGACTATCCTACCGATCCTTGACTTCGGCGATGTCATTTACAAAATAGCCTCCAACACTCTACTCAGCATATTGGATGTAGTCTATCACAGTGCCATCCGTTTTGTCACCAAAGCCCCATATACTACCCACCACTGTGACCTGTACGCTCTTGTTGGCTGGTCCTCACTACATATTCGTCGCCAAACCTACTGGCTCCAGGCCATCTATAAATCACTGCTAGGCAAATCCCCGTCTTATCTTAGCTCATTGGTCAACATAGCAACACCCACCCGTAGTATGCGCTCCAGCAGGTATATCTCACTGGTCATCCCCAAAGCCAACACCTCCTTTGGCCGCCATTCCTTCCAGTTTTCTGCTGCCAATGACTGGAACGAACTGCAAAAATCTCTGAAGCTGGAGACTCTTATCTCCCTTACTAACTTTTAGCATCAGTTGTCAGAGCACCTTACCGATCACTGCACCTGTACACAGCCCATCTGAAATTAGCCCACCCAACTACCTCATCCCCATATTGTTATTTATTTTGCTCATTTGCACCCCAGTATATCTATTTGCACATCATCTCTTGCACATCTATCATTCCAGTGTTAATACTAATTGTAATTATTTTGCATTATGGCCTATTTATTGCCTTACCTCCATAACTTGCTACATTTGCACACACTGTATATATATTTTCTGTGGTATTTTTGACTTTGTTTTGTTTTACCCCATATGTAACCCTGTTGTTTTTATCGCACTGCTTTGCTTTATCTTGGCCAGGTCGCAGTTGTAAATGAGAACTTGTTCTCAACTGGCTTACCTGGTTAAATAAAGGTTAAATAAAAATGAGAACCATTTTCCCATTAACCTGATCCTGAAAGATGTGGGTTGTCTCTCACCCACTTCTCTCTTTAAAAAACGACATCCCATTAACATTATTCCCTCCTTGTTCTCCTTACTCTCTAGGGAGGTCACGTGAGCCGAGGGACTCCCCTGTATTAGTCCAGGCACCTGAGGAGCAGGCGGAAGAGGCATTTGATACCCCCACCATGTCGTTTGAATCCTTCCTCACATATGACGCCCCTACGCCCACTAAGAAGAAGAAGAAGCCCGGCAGCAGCAGCAGTCGGCCCTCCTCCCACCACCACACACCTCCTCGTCCGCCTGTCCAGCCCTCGCCTGCTGCTCCTTCCTCCTCCAAGGAGTCCAAACCCAGCAAGGCCAACGGGAGCCGCAGCAAGAGGGCGGGTCCAGCCCCGACCTCGACAGCAACGACTCCGGTGCCTGAGAAACGCAGCAAGGTAAGAAGACCTTCACTGAACTTTTCCTCTCACAAGATGCGTATGTTCAATTGGAGAATGTTAAATTTGCTGTCATATTTTTGGGGGCTGTACAGTAAGTCCTTACGATATGCTTTTATTAACCAGTTACCCTGACCCTGATGTTCTCATATTATGAGAGTCCTTGTTCTCAGGTTCTTGACTGAACTTTCTCTTTAATGTACTCTTTCTTTTACCCCAGGTGGTCGAGGTTGTGTCCACACTTCCTGAAATCCCTCTGCCGGCCATCCAACCTTACTACAGACCTCTGCCTTCCATTGATCTCACACCATTGTCCCCTCAGCGGCGCAAAGGTACTTATTATTATTCCTTCACACTGTGAATGTCTGTGTGTGGGTATGTTCCAATATCCATACTTGTGTACAACTGAGAATGCATTGCCAATACATTGATTCATTCTATGTAGTATGCTAGCGTGGATATCGGAAGTACAGTTTGTATGTGTTGGACTTGTCTGGACTTGTAATTTGGGTACATTTGTATTAAGATATGCGTTACTCTCTAGGCCTAATACAGTTAGTTCTGATTGTCGGTAATTTCTCATGTTTAACTTTTGCCCTCTTTCCTGCAGGTCCTGTGTCAAATGACGCCGAGGAGGACACCGTCTTCACTGGGAGACGCTTTAACTCTAAAATGACAGTGTACTCAGGTTCAAAGACGTCCTACCTGCCCAAGATGATGAGTCTGTACGAGCAGTGCATCAGGGTGCTTCAAAACAACATTGACTGTGAGTGTTGTCTCCTAGTGACACTGTGAATGCCATGTAATGGCGCCGTTATCATAATGCTTAGGTTTTATTTCAATTTCTGTTATCACATATGTAGTTAATTTAGTCAAGTGTAAATTATATGTTAATGTAGTACACCTAACATCTCCCAAAAGAGAGAAGGCAAAGACATGGATCACTTAACCCATTTATAATGGGCAATTGTTCAAACACCACCAACTTAATTGTCGTGTGGATTCTTATGGCTGCTGGCCCACTTAGATCCACTTGCACACAGTCTTAAAATAATTTAACCAAAAATAAGAACAACACGTGACTTCCTCTTTAACATTACACCCGCATGGAACACTCCTCGAAGACTTATATTTGTCTAGGTCCAGGAAATGTATTCTAACCACAGCTCTGTCCATGCTTTGTCCACACTGTCATTCTTTATCTGAGAGATACTTAACACCCTGCTGATTGTGTGAGTCACTGTATAATGAGATGCTTACTGTATGTTTGTCCAGCAATTGATGAGGTGGGAGGCGTGCCATTTAAGATTCTGGAACCAGTACTAGAGCGATGCACCCCTGAACAACTTTACAGAATTGAGCAGTGCAATCAGGTAACACACACACACACACACACACACACACAATCAAAGTAGCGTCTCACACATGAATGCACAAACCCTCACCCAGTACGAGATGGTCAGTGAGCATGTAGTACACAAGTTCTCATGCTCTGCCAAGTCATACTGTATACCAGGAAGACCCTAGGTGAAGTGTACAAACAAAAACTTGACTCCTAACTGTTATGCTTTGAACAATGAATTGTGTTTACTCTCGCTACTAAATTGTAGGATATATTTCATGTAGTTGATCATTTTAACCCTAATTCTTTCCTCTCAGTGTTTTATGGAGGACTCTGATGAGCTTTGGCAGCGCCACTGCCAGCGGGACTTCAAGCGTGAGACGCCCCAGGAGTACGAGTCGTGGCGGGAGATGTACCTGCGGAAGTACGACGAGCGGGAGGAGCGCCTGCGCAAGCTCACCCAGAACATCAGCTCGGCCCATGCCAACAAGCCCAAAGGTGCTTTCTCTATGTCCTATCTATGACCGGAATCCTACTAAACAGTAATTATTACTAGGAGTTATTGTTATCATCAATGAAAGTGTACAGAAGGTGTTTATTTTGAGTGGGCATGTGTTTATATGTTTGTGTATTTTCCTGGCAGGTCGAGAGGTTAAAATGGCATTTGTCAACTCCGTCGCCAAACCTCCGCGTGATGTCCGCCGGCGACAGGAGAAGTTTGGCACCACAAGCACCTCCACTGCCAGCTCCACCGTAGCTGCAGCTCCGATCAAGTATGTGGACACTAATGTGCATACCACAATCACTATCACACACTGCATAGTAGGGAACACTCTTCATGTTGGCACTTCCATGTTTATTTTTTCCTACTTACATATCCATATACGAAGACATGACTGGCTGAATGGTAACTTTATATGCTAACAAGTAATTCAGACTCTCAAACTTATTCTCAAAGGTCCACTACATCATATTTTAATCTACAAGTTGTGATTCCGTTATGATTCTATGTGAATTGTTGCAATGTCATCATGGGGAATTATAAAGGTTAACCAAGTTCACACAGAGGGGTTACGATTCCTAACGTGCATTTAATTAAAATGCCGTAACCCCCTGAAGGACACACAGCTTCAGGGATGCCAGAGTAGCCAGAGGACTGTATGTTAAACAGGAAGGGCAAGAGACCGAAGCCACAGATTTTCCAGTGTGTTCAATCCGACAGCAGGGTGAGGATGGAGGCTAGAAGAGAAGAGCGCATACAAACATTCCGGAATTTCCCCACCACCATCAAACACTTTGTTATATTGGCACTTACATTTTCATATACACAGAAATGCTTGGCTGATTGCTAACTTAAGAAAATATGCACTACATCATATTTGTGTCCCAAATTTGACCCAAATATGTCTTGTTTGAGGAATGAACAGTCATAAGATATTATAAAGGTTCAACACACTGGAGGATGAAATGGAAGAGAGACAGACATTCTGACGTTTTCTGGCCATTCCGAACTTGCAGCGAGACATTGTGAAAGCTAGACAGGAAAATAAAGCGTGACAGTTGTTCAATCTGAAGATATAGCAGCTAGGCTACATGAGTAAAGAAGAGCACATAGAAATGTTCTTGAAATGTTGATCGCATCACTTACTTGTTTTCCGAGTATTCCGAGATGGAGCTTATAATGCCCCCCGGATTTGAAAACACACTATAATGAAAATCTACTGTTTTGTATTTTTCTGTACACTGATTGGATTGACCTTCCTGTTTTTTCTTTTCAGAATAAGGCCAGCCTTGTCGTATAGCTCTCACTCGGCTGAGCCCAGCTACTCCTCCTCTCATGACAGTCCCCCTGAGACCTCTTGCTCCTCAGGCCCCAGCGGTGGGGGTGGGCCCAGTGCCAGAGACAACAAACCACAGGTCAAAAGTGAGTATCGTGTGTAAGAAAATAGGTTAAGGTATTTATATTAGACTCAACATGCATGTAAAACAAAAGTACTTTCCTGATTTAAAACGTGTTGACTTTCATCTCTGAGAGGACATGTCTGCGTGGTTAACTTTTCTGCTGTTAAAATGTCACATCTGTTTGTCTTGCAGAAATCGCCCCCATGATGGCCAAAACTATCAAAGCTTTCAAGAACAGATTCTCCCGCCGATAGAGCTAGAGAGAGATAAATGTATGGAGTGATTGAGAGGAGAGGAAGAGATTGTAGGAGCTAAGATCTTTTTAATTCAATGAATTATGGGAGATCTACAAACGCCCACCAGACATGTGCACACAGGCACACACATATACAAACACACAGATTTTCTCCATTATTTTAGCGTTTCTTAAATACACACACAATTATGTCCTCCATTTTTAAATGTTCCCAGCTAGACCCTGGCAAACACACACATGCAGACAAAATAAAATGTCAAAGGCAAAACAAGTCATTTGTTACAACTTCATACACTACAGAGGGACTCTGACACAGACAGAACTATGCTTTATTATGCTACGCATAAGTTAAGACATCAAATGACAATGCTGTTACAGGCAGCATGTTTTTAAATACAATTGAGTAGACACATAATATTCCAGTGCATCCACACCTTGTTTTCCTACTGTGTTCAGTGTTGAACCACATGTGCATCCCTACTTTTATCTGGTTCACTGTGATGAGTGAGGAATGAACTGAGTGCTGAAAGAGGAAAACACAAAAAGGGAGAAAGAGGAGAGAGCAAGTGGTAGGACCCTGCAGCTTCAATCTTATGTATTTATTTTCAACTCTGGGACCCCTGGCTCCCCCTGAACCTGGATCCAAATGGAAGTGGATCAAATAGTAATTTTAATAGATTTTAATAAATGTTATATGGACATTTTCAATAAAATTGACGTTTTGCCCTCAAATATGTTCATAGTCTATTTTCTTCAGTCTAATGTGTTGATGTTGAAATGAAAGAGAAAAACACTGCTCAAATCTAGCAATGGAACCTGGCCATAGTGCACTGAATAAGTTGCTGTATGTAGTAGGGTACATTCTGTATGCCCTACACTATTGAGAACATAGAGAATACCTAATTGTTCAACTTTATATTGTAACATTGTATCACTCACTGTAATAATGACTACTGAAATAAATATGCAATGGATGTTGGGTGCAGAACAAATGTGAGTAACCTTCCACTAGACACGGATCTAAGATCAGTTATGGGTTTTACAGGTTCGTGTGCTTGGGTCGTGACAAACCCCGCCCATTTCTACAATTTCTAATCTTAAAATGTTATTTTTAAACCTAACCTTAACCACACTGCTAACCTTATTTTGTTGGTGTAAAATCTATTAACCAAATAGCTAGTGGAAACCGTGTGCTTGTTCATTGGTTTTGGCCAGGCCAATCAGAGAGCACGTTGATGTTCTGCATCTGTACGTCCATCTTGATTGGCTATTAACGTACATGTGATTTTGAAACGTTTCCTCTCCAGAATGTTGTGGAAAAGTGAAAACAGCCAGGTCAGTCTGAAACAAGTAACTTAGCTAGTCAGACAGCCTGTAGCTTGGACTTACTTTTCTCTAAAGTGCGATATTTAGCATTGCGATGTCTGGTCACGGCCATGGTCATGGTGGGCACAGCCATCGCTGCTGTGAAGACGAGCACGAGCCAGCGGAACGAGGCCTGGAGTATGCACTGTATCAGCGCATTGACATCGAGAAACTGCAATGTCTCAACGAAACAAGAGAAGGCGATGGGAAACTCGTGTTTAAACCATGGGATCAACGGACAGACAGGGAGAAGGTAATGTTATCGACTCCTTGAGTGTATAGTACGTCATCTGAATGTAACAATTTTTGAGGGTGTAGAAGCCCTGAATTCTCGTCTGAAATTATTAAACTCAGTTGTGACAGCTGCCATTTTGGCTCTTCGGTATATCAAACATTGCAAAAATGTATCGCGTAATTGGCTAGACAAATTTTGTATGGAGCGATACTGCACTTGTCAGTAAAGGCCAGACTGGATGATATGGTACACATTTCCTTGTAATAATAAAAACCCATGTTGACTTGTTTTGTACACTAAACGAAATATGTACACAGGTGGTGGAACATTTAGTGTCAGTGAACCTATCCTTAGAGCTGATCTGGACGACCTCTTCCATTAGTGAAAGCCAATTTCTCATAACTGTTATGTGATCAACTTTTTCTCTACCATGAATTCTCTTGAAACGGTCTCTATCCTCTGTAGTTTGTTGAGAGTGATGCTGATGAAGAGCTCCTGTTCAACATCCCGTAAGAAAATCCCACCCTTTAACCCCCTTTTCACCCTTTCTTATCCTGTAATTTTAACTTCAGACTTGTTTCATCATATTGTGTTTATGCATTCTTTCACAAATCATATTTTTCTCAGGTTCACCGGAAGTGTCAAGCTGAAAGGGATAATCATAGCCGGTGAAGACGATGAATCGCATCCTGCTGAAATGAGACTGTGAGTGAGTACTGTTTCTGCCTTTCAGAAACACCTTGGGTCCTGACTGTGGGATTGCATTGCGCCAGTGTAGCATGTATCAACTCGCTCTGAGATTTGATATGATGCTTATTACTCACAACTCAACCAGGGGTGTATTCATTAGTGCAAAACGGGTCACAACGGAAAATGTCTTGCAACAAGTTTCTATTGGACAGATTCAGGTAGGTCCCTCTCCGTTTTGTTCCGTTTGCTTCGGTTTGCTTTCGTTTGGTTCATGGTGAATAGACCCCCAGCTCTGATCCAACTGTGCAAACTGAAAGAGCAAGTAGCTAACTTATTGCTCTGTGAGTGACATTTGACTCACACTTCACACAGTGAGACAAGACAGCTAGTGACAATTAGCTAGTTCCTGCTACATCAGCATGGAACTGGATCTATTTATTGTCAGCATGTGTGGTTTTGAGAACTAACTGTTTGTCACTGTGTGGTGTTGCATTGTCCGTGTAGGTACAAGAACATACCCCACATGTCCTTTGATGACACAGGCAGAGAACCTGAGCAAGCCTTCCGTCTCAATAGAGATCCACTGGCTCAGCTGGAATACCCAACTAAGTAAGAGCAACAGAACTCTCTCTCACACACACACACACTAAAAGTACTATTGTTTTCCCAGAAAACAGTGGGGTTTGTGGTCACTGCTCACCCATAGACTATTTCAGAGACAAGAAAACAAAACACTTGAAAAAAAATACAATTTCGGTGAAATATGCCTAAGTACCCACCTAACCTAAAACCCACTAAACTAATCATCCCTAAATTACCATTCTTTCCAGGATTGCCCGTTTCTCCAACGTTAATCACTTGTCCATTCACATATCACGGAACTTTGGGACAGAGTCCACACGGGTCTACTACATTGGGCTGAGAGGGGAGTACTCCCAGGTGAGAACAAATGAGACCCACCTCAGTACATTTTCTGAGGCTGAATTCTTTTTCTTTGTTTCTTATCGCTCTATTGATTTGCAGAATTATGTTTCACTTATGTATCAGGCTTTACTTTGACTGTTCTGTCTTGTCCATTTGTTAAATGGCAAAACACCTCACCTCAGTCTCATCTGTTTTGCTTTCTTCCTCCCAGGCTCACAGACATGAAGTAACCATCTGCAACTACGAGGCGTCCGCTAACCCTGCAGACCATAAAGTCGACAGCATCATCCCACAAACAAATTTCATCTCCTGAGAAAAAGGAGGGGTGGGACAGATATGGGTCAAAAGGAAGTGGTGATGGATACTCAGTTGTTACACTTATTGTACCACAAAGAGTGGAGGCTGAAAGAAGTGAGTAAGTTTTCATTTGGTAAATGAATACATTTAATATCACTCACTGGTAACCCTGTGAAAAAGCATCAAAGTGCTTTTATCTCAAATATATCTGGACACTGTGCCACCTAGTGGTTTGTTGTAATATTACAACTTGTCTCAGCAAAACTGGAATGACTCCAATATCACCTGCAGTGGGAGATCACTCACATTCTTTCTCATCCAAGCTCTGAATGCATAGCAATAATGTGACGATGTAGACATTTTGACACAACAAAAGTAGATCAGCATAATGTTTTCATTTGAATGGATTAGATTTGAGTTGCTTACTATACCACACTGCTTCCTTTGACACCCACGAAACACAAAAGCTGTTTAACTCATGATTTCATTGCATTATTAATGAGGCGATCGGTCTGTGGCAGCCAGTGGCTGAATGTGATTGCTTTGTTGGAGTTGGGAATTTGAGGAAAATGCTGTATGCCTAGTCTGAGAAATAGAAAATGCCCTATGCTGTTGTGTGTGTGATGTAATTATTTGAAGAATAAAGATATGTTACATAAGATAATAATTGTATTTTTATTTTATTGAAATGTAGATTTTGAATTGATAAAAAGCTACAGTATTATTTATTGAAAAGATGCTCTTTGCATTTGGTATAATAAATTTGTTTAGTGTAAATTGCACTATCTGGAATGTATTGCCTATCAATGGATCAATTGATGGCAGGGTGTACAGTGCAAGCACGAGAAAGGGTGTGGACATCATGATGACATCACTTTAAAGAATCCCCGCCCTTCTACACCAGTAGCGGAAGTTCCGTTGAGATTCTGGGACAGCAAGTGGTGAGTGTATGAATTTGTATTAGCGGGCCGCGGGATTACAATACTCCTTTACCCCATCCGAACCGAACCCACATGGGCCTTTGCTTACAGATTTGGTTGAAGGGCATGGGGAAGTGATATATTCAAATACCTTGTCGAATTTAGCCCACATGTCAATCGAACCAAGCGCGAAAGAGAGCGGAGGGCAGTGTACTGAGACAAATTGCTGCTGTGTGGTTAGCTTGGTAGTCATTGAGCGTTTGAGGATGTAAAGTGAGTGTAGCCAGCTAAACAGGATTAAGCTGGCTGCTTGGATGTAGATGGCTAGCTTTTCCACGTTTTGAAACAATTTAGCTAGCGGCTTTGCACTTATTCTCTCCTGAATTCGCGCACCAGGTTGCACAACGGCTGTGTTAGCTAGTAGCGAGCTAAACTGCATCTCAGCCCCCATTGTTTCTTCATCCCCACCCCCTTCCTTAAGCTAGCTAATTAACAACATATCCGTACCATGGATCGCTGGTTGTCAATGTATTGCCACATATGTCTACGTCAAATGATTGAACTAAACTAGCTAATATAAAAATATAACTGAATGACGTGTTGCAAGTAGCCACAGCAGCTACCTAGCATGCGTAACTTGGCTGGCTAATAAAATCAGGGGTGTAATCTTTAATCCAAACAGTATAGTTTTGCAACTATAACGAGATTTTCTATTGGAAAATTCCAGGTATGTCCCGATTTGTTACGTTTAAGAAACGTTTTGCAACAGAATCAGCGGAATTAATACACCCCAGTGTTGCTGCCGGTGCTAGCTGGCTATACTGACTGTCGCATATTACTCGATGATTGCCTGGTGGCTAGAATTTGCGCACCGGGTAGACCTTACAGGGCCTTTATCCCAGTAACAATTGCGCTTGACTACTGATAAAATCGAGCCATTAGCTGTTATAAATGCAAGTGAATAAAGGGCCAAAGTGGCACGTTATTTTTACGCCAACCACTGAACCAGTCAAAGTTTGGTTTTCCAGTTGAATGCAAGTCAGATGGGAACTCGTGATGTTGTAGCAGTGCATGTACGGCATTGTTTGTATCACCCGTAGAAGGCTTGCTGAGAGGGAGAGAGGTGACCGTGAAATCGGTGCATTTCCTTCCATCCATGCTTAGCTATTTTTCAACTGCTGACAGGGGATCATGGAAAATCAATGCAGGACAAACAGCTATTTGAACTTTATTTTTGAACTGAGGATGTTTGCCTTGCAAATACAATTACAGGCTGGCTAACGTTAAGTGATGGCATAAAGTCAAATATTACACAGGCATGCTGGAACAAAGCCTCAATTTTGTGTCACTGATGCTAGTATCCAATTCATAAATGCATCAGCAAGGGTTAGAGCTATCTGGAATCCTTGGGACATCCCTACCCTAACCATAACCTTTACATAACCCAAGCCTAACCCTTACCTTATCCATTTTAAATGTCAACTTCAATGGGGTAGGGATGTCCCAAGGATCCCGGATAGCAAGTACAGAGTGCTGTAGGCCTACCTGCCTCGGGGAATCATACAGTGAGGGAAAAAAGTATTTGATCCCCTGCTGATTTTGTACATTTGCCCACTGACAAAGAAATGATCAGTCTATAATTTTAATGGTAGGTTTATTTGAACAGTGAGAGACAGAATAACAAAAAACTCCAGAAAAACGCATGACAAAAATGTTATAAATTCATTTGCATTTTAATGAAGGAAATAAGTATTTGACCCCCTCTCAGAAAGATTTCTGGCTCCCAGGTGTCTTTTATACAGGTAACGAGCTGAGATTAGGAGCACACTCTTAAAGAGAGTGCTCCTAATCTCAGTTTGTTACCTGTATAAAAGACACCTGTCCACAGAAGCAATCAATCAATCAGATTCCAAACTCTCCACCATGGCCAAGACCAAAGAGCTCTCCAAGGATGTCAGGGACAAGATTGTAGACCTACACAAGGCTGAAATGGGCTACAAGACCATCGCCAAGCAGCTTGGTGAGAAGGTGACAACAGTTGGTGCGATTATTCGCAAATGGAAGAAACACAAAATAACTGTCAATCTCCCTCAGCCTGGGGCTCCATGCAAGACTTGTGGAGTTGCAATGATCATGAGAACGGTGAGAAATCAGCCCAGAACTACACGGGAGGATCTTGTCAATGATCTCAAGGCAGCTGGGACCATAGTCACCAAGAAAACAATTGGTAACACACTACGCCATGAAGGACTGAAATCCTGCAGCGCCCGCAAGGTCCCCCTGCTCAAGAAAGCACATATACAGGGCCGTCTGAAGTTTGCCAATGAACATCTGAATGATTCAGAGCAGAACTGGGTGAAAGTGTTGTGGTCAGATGAGACCAAAATGGAGCTCTTTGGCATCAACTCAACTCGCCGTGTTTGGAGGTGGAGGAATGCTGCCTATGACCCCAAGAACACCATCCCCACCGTCAAACATGGAGGTGGAAACATTATGCTTTGGGGGTGTTTTTCTGCTAAGGGGACAGGACAACTTCACCGCAAAGGGACGATGGACGGGGCCATGTACCGTCAAATATTGGGTGAGAACCTCCTTCCCTCAGCCAGGGCATTGAAAATGGGTCGTGGATGGGTATTCCAGCATGGCAATGACCCAAAACACAGTGGCTCAAGGTCCTGGAGTGGCCTAGCCAGTCTCCAGACCTTAATCCCATAGAAAATCTGTGGAGGGAGCTGAAGGTTCGAGTTGCCAAACGTCAGGCTCGAAACCTTAATGACTTTTTTTTTTTTTTTTTTTTCTCGGGGGGATGGATCAGCTTAATATTGCAGATAGATTGTATCTTCTATCAATGTAGTTGTCTGCATCACTTCCAATCCCCCATGTTTTTTTTATTTTTTATATATATATTCCCCTTTATTACTTTTCAACCCCACCATCCTTTCCCTACTTGGAGTAAATTAGTGAACAACAACGCCCAGGCCTCTACTTCCGGTCTATACTTACTATCTACACCTTATGGACAGAGTTAATTTTACAATAATTATATATCTATATCTATATATATATATATATATATTTATTTATTTATTTATTTATTTGCTCCTGAACTTCTTCTACTCTCAACCTCTCCGATCATTTTCATGATGTCCATCCGGTTTGCTTCTAAATGCCATATCTTTCTAACTGTGCTCTTTCCCAAAAGCTCCCAACATACAACCTATATACTTATTATGGACACAGTATGCTTACATTATTAGCTATCTTTGTTATTATTTGTTGTTATTTGTTATTAGTCCCATCCTTCAACTCTATTCAATACCTCCCATCTATCTCTTAACACCATCCATATAGGATTTCTATTTGCCATATATATTTCAACCATACTGTGATGTTTTACAAAAGTTCTGAACCTTTCTATTCTCATTGCTTCTACAGATTGTGAATTAAAAATAAACATTTTTGCTAAAAGTATTATTATATTATTGATTGATTGACTATGACTTTTCAGATCACCCAGTAATGCTATCTGCAAGGTTAGTTCCAGGTAAATATTGCAATCCTTTAGCCATTCCTGGACCTGTGTCCAAAAACAAGCTACAAATGGACAGAACCAAAACAAATGATCTAATGATTCTATCTCTTCACAGCAAAATCTGCAGAGCTGGGAAGATTGTATCCCCCATATAAATAACATTCTATTGGTAGCAAGAATTTTATATAATAATTTAAATTGAAAGATTCTAATTTTTGAATCCGGTGTCGTTTTGCGTGTCAGTTCATAAACACTATGCCATGGGATCGGTACGTCAAAGATCTCTTCCCAACTATTTTGCAATCTATATGGGACTGCTGTCAATCCTTTGGTCCTTAAGTGAAACTGATATACTTTTTTATTTATCACAGTTTTCCTTAACCAATTATGTTCTTTAATGCAAGGCCGACAGACAAGTTCCTTACTTTCTCCCCCTTCAACTTTCCTCTTCCACTTTTGCGGTAAGGCTGCAATTATTTGGTTGTAATTTTGGGTAGAGCAGACATTTCCATATGTTTTTGTTAGCTGCATGTGCGACATAACTCCACCAGTCCTACCGATGATATCATTTACGAAGATTATACCTTTTTTAAACATTCTGTCAAAAAATAAAGGTTTTTTGTCAATTAGTATATTTGAATTTAACCACAATATTTATTGCATTATTTGTTCTGTCGTTTCTGGAGGATTAAATTGAAATTGCAACCAACTTTCTATGGCTTGTTTTAGAAATAGTGACATTTGGGAGATTATTTCCTTTTCAAATAACTGAAAGTGAGAGGTTGTAATCTGAATAAAGGGAAAAAGGCCTTTCTTGAACAGTGGGTGAGACAATCTTACTAATTTGCTTGAGAACCAGTTCGGATTTAAGTATAACTTTTGGATGACTGAAGCTTTTAGTGATAGGTCTAATGCTTTAATATTTAATAATTTCTGTCCTCCGAATTCATATTCATTATATAAATATGCTCTTTTAATTTTGTCTGGCTTGCCGTTCAAATAAAATTGAATATTTTTTTTCTCATATAATTTAAAAAACTGTTTGCTAGGCGTAGGCAAGACCATAAGCAAATAGGTAAACTGGGATAATACTAAAGAGTTAATCAGGGTGATTTTTCCACAAATTGACAGGTATTTTCCTTTCCATGGTAGTAAGATCTTATCTATTTTTGCTAACTTTCTATTAAAATTTATTGAAGTGAGATCATTTATTTCCTTTGGGATATGTATCCCGAGTATATCCACATCACCATCAGACCATTTTATTGGTAAACTACATGGTAATGTAAAAATTGTATTTTTTAGTGATCCAATACGTAATATAGTACATTTGTCATAATTTGGTTTTAATCCAGAGAGGTTAGAAAATGTATCTAGATCCTCTATGAGGCTGTGGAGGGATTCTAGTTGTGGATCTAAACCTTAATGACTTAGAGAAGATCTGCAAAGAGGAGTGGGACAAAATCCCTCCTGAGATGTGTTCAAACCTGGTGGCCAACTACAAGAAACGTCTGACCTCTGTGATTGCCAACAAGGGTTTTGCCACCAAGGACTAAGTCATGTTTTGCAGAGGGGTCAAATACGTATTTCCCTCATTAAAATGCAAATCAATTTATAACATTTTTGACATGCGTTTTTCTGGATTTTTTAGTTGTTATTCTGTCTCTCACTGTTCAAATAAACCTACCATTAAAAGTATAGACTGATCATGTCTTTGTCAGTGGGCAAACGTACAAAATCAGCAGGGGATCAAATACTTTTTTCCCTCACTGTATTGCTTGGTTTTTTGTAGTGGGCCTAAATTAACTGAACTAATATTAGCTATTCATCACCTCTTGAAGGTACAACCTTTTTTAAAGGTAGGCACTAAGCCTATTAAAGTGTACAATAGCTGACAGTGACAAGGAAATGAGGCAAAGGCACAATGAGCATGCGTGTCATTGCAGTGCAAAAAGTTATGATGCGTGACGCACAGTCCTGTTCTTTTTCCCTATTGAGCCTGTCATTCTCATTCCCCTGATTTGGCTCTTTCTCTGTCTCCCTTTGCTTTCACTAACTGCAGGTCATTAGGTGGGTAGAATTGTAACTAACTCGGTGTATAATCTCCCTGAAGGTTTATACATTAACCTCCTCACTTTCCCTTTTCATTTCTCCTCTCATTGTTTTTTTTTTGTCTCTTGCTAGCCTCAACCTTTTGTCATATGTCGCTCAACCTGACGCTATGAGGGTATTAAATGTTGACTTTGAAAACAATATGCTCTAGCAAGCCGATATCCATTTTCAGTGTATAGGCAGTGGCGCTAATACTAGCCTATTGGCATTTTGGTTAACATAATTGCAGTTCGGAGTGCATTTAGTTAATGAGTTTCAGAACTTCCTGACTGAAGAGATTACTCTCAGTACTCAGCCTGTCTCATTGGTTCATAGCAGCCATAAACTGTGGCATGTTCAGTTCTTTTGTTATGTCTGTCCCTATGCTGAATAGCTGCATTGATAACCAGCCACATCATTGATATGCCCCCCCCTCTCTCTAGCACCCCTTACAGTGTATGTGTGGCAACAACATGTCTGTGCCGCTGCTCGCCGAGGCTGTGACGGTGTCTGGGACAGAGAAGGAGACCGCTGCGGTGAGAGACCACAGCAACACCATAGTGTAACTTACGGCATCCATCAGCAAATTTGGCCACTTGTTGCAAAGCTTCAAAGCAAGCGCAAGAGTTGCCATGCTGAAGCTAATTTGTTGTTCAGAGGTGCCGTGAACTAGGGCAGGGACGATACCAGTACCATGGCAAAAATGAAAAACCGAAGCAGATAAGTCTTTAGTCCTTTAAAAACCTACTGTATATATTATATTGTCGTCTTTGAATTGGAAAATAAATAAATGTGACTCTGGATGACAACATGATGTTTGTTTGCAACATTAGGGCTTTTTCCTAAAGAAGTTAGATCCGTTTTGTTTACTTGCCACGATACTAACAAGTATTGCGATACTGTTATCGTCCCGGCCCTACTGTGAACCCACTGGGCAAAAACTGGTTGAATCAACGTGGAAGACTGATTGGATTTGCAAAAAGTCATCAACGTAAGAGAATTTAGTCTTTTTTTCCACCCAACTTTTCACCTAAATCCAATGACATGGTGACATTTTTTGGTGATTTCACATTGAATTTACATTAGTTGACAACTCAACCAAATGTAAATAAATAAAAAACGTTGAACTGATTTACCATGGTTGCTGCACAGCCCTATCAGAACTGTGCTATGTTAAAATATTGTCGCTTAAAGGCATAACAAACCGATTACACTGAAGTTAAGTGGGTCTGCAAGCACTTGTTAGGTCAGAACCAACTCAATTCATTTGTGAAGGCGAATAATAGATTTTTACATAGAGTGCAACAAATCTATCTTGTTCGCCAAATTCAGATGTTCTCTTATGATGCCTCTGATAAATGCAATTCTTTAGAGTTGGCAAGCAGTAATATAAACTGAGCGTCGTCTTGGCAACAGTAGGAATTTGCCCTTTGTTTTTGCTGTTGGGAATGATTCACTTGAACATGGTGTTTATATGCGAATACAGGGCAGTAGCCAGTAAATGGGCATGCTCATTGATGTTCATAATGCACCATTACCTACTGTAAAACTGTCAATCTCCCTATCTCTACCACAGGTGATCTTCCTTCATGGTTTGGGTGACTCAGGGTGAGTTTCCTGTCTCAGGCTTCCCAGCATTTCACACACACCCACACACTTTTTTCTTGAGGCATGTAGTCGAAGTCTACACCCCTTCGTCGGTGATTGGACGACAGTACAACTCCTAGTAGGACTGGGAATTATGGACGGGATTCTTCAATGAAGTGTTTGTCATTCAACGAGAAACTGTTAGTTTTCATGCAAATGTTTTCACTAGAGAAATACTGCACCAAACATCTTAGTTAGATGTAAAATTGCACAACTAAGACCTCGTCAAAAGCGCCAAATCAAGAAATCTGTAATTAATTATCTTAGATTAAATCAGACTATTTTGAGGAAGTGTATACCAACACTTCTATGGTCATTGGTGTATACTGGTTATGTTGCTACGGCGTCTCAAGGGGGACAAACAGTAAAATTTCATGTATTTCTCGTTTTTCAAGCGAAGGTCTTTTTATGGGAGTATGCGAGGCACAGACGTTTGCTTCGCCAAGCAGAATTCTGCTAGGAGCAAACCGAACCTAGTATGCGGGCACCTTTATAATCAGTATAAGTCTTATAGCCTAAACTGTAAAGAGTACCACTTTCTCTCTCTGAACTGCTCCTTTTCTTCCTCTTGTCAGGCATGGCTGGGCAGACACCATGACTGCTATCCGACTGCCACATGTAAAGTATATCTGCCCCCACGCGTGAGTCTATGTATTATCTGTCATATTTTCTGACATGTTTATTTCTCTTCTTGAGTGCCTCTTGTCTCAGTTTCTGGAGTGTTGCAATCAGAGTCGAATCTTCTGTTTGGTAGTGTCTCATCTCTTATCTTTCTGTACAACCATTTAGTCCTCCACCCATGTATACCATGTGTACATTGATTCACTTGTTTCTCCACAGGCCCAGAATCCCTGTCACTCTTAATATGAAGATGACCATGCCCTCATGGTGAGTCATGTTGGCACTGATCTAAAATATTTGACATTGGCCAATGGCTTGACTGTAAACTACACTTCAGTGGAAAATATTTCCTTTTGGTAAGCGATTTGGTGCACATGGAATTCCTTCAAAGACACGAACACTACCAGGATATCAGGGTTACATAAGATATACAGTGAGCTCCAAAGGTATTGGGACAGTGACACATTGTTTGTTGTTTTGGCTCTGTAATTTAGATTTGAAATGATACAATGTCTGCACTTTAATCTCATCGTCAGAGCTTTAATTTGAGGGTATTTCCATCCATATCGGGTGAAACGTTTAGAAATTACAGCACTTTATGTACATAGTCCCCCCATTTTAGGGGACCAAAAGTATTGGGACAAATTCACTTATGTGTATTAAAGTAGTTAAAGGTTTTGTATTTGGTCCCATATTCCTAGCACGCAATGATTACATCAAGATTGTAAGTCCACAAACTTGTTGGATGCATTTGCTATTTGTTTTGGTTGTTTCAGATTATTTTGTGCCCAATAGAAATTAATGGTAAATAATGTATTGTGATTTTGGAGTCACTTTTTATTGTAAATAAGAATATAATATGTTTCTAAACACTTGTACATTAATGTGGATGCTACCATGATTACGGATAGTCCTGAATGAGTCGTGAATAATGATGATTATGATATTTATGCGTCAAACTATCACTCATTTCAAATCCAAAGTGCTGGAGTACAAAGCCAAAACAACAAATGTCACTGTCCCAATACTTTTGGAGCTCACTGTATGAGATGAGATGTATTAAATCGTCTGAACATGGATCTGTACGTTTCTGTAGGTTTGACCTGATGGGTCTCAGCCCAGATTCTCCAGAGGACGAGGCTGGCATCAAGAGGGCAGCGGAGAACAGTAAGTAATTAAGTGAAACACAAGTATTATACATGTTATATACACTGCATTCGGAAAGTATTCAAACCCCTTTACTGTTTCCACATTTTGTTACGTTACAGCCTTATTCTAAAATGGATTAAATTGTTTTCTTTCCTAATCATTCTACACACAATACCCCATAATGACAAGGCAAAAACAGGTATTTAGAAATATTTGCCAATGTATAAAAAGAGAAATTCACAAGTATCCCTTTACTCAGTACTTTGTTGAAGCACCTTTGGCAGCGATTACAGCCTCGAGTCTTCTTGGGTATAACGCTACACGCTTGGCACACCTGTATTTGGGGAGTTTCTCCCATTCTTCTCTGCAGATCCTCTCAAGCGCTGTCAGGTTGGATGGGGTGCGATGCTGCACAGCTATGTTCTGGTCTCTCCAGAGGTGTTAGATCGGGTTCAAATCCGGCCTCTGGCTAGGCCACTCAAGTCATTCAGAGACTTGTCCAGAAGCCACTCCTGCGTTATCTTGGCTGTGTGCTTAGGGTCGTTGTGCTGTTGGAAGGTGAAACTTCGCCCGAGTCTGAGGTCCTGAGCACTCTGGAGCAGGTTTTCATCAATAATCTCTCTTTACTTTCCTCCGTTCAGCTTTCCCTTGATCCTGACTAGTCTACCTGTCCCTGCCGCTGAAAAACATCCCCACAGCATAATGCTGCCACCACCATGTTTCACCGTAGGGATGGTATTGGCCAGGCGATGAGCGGTGCCTGGTTTCCTCCAGAAGTGACGCTTGGCATTCAGGCCAAAGAGTTCAATCTTGGTTTCTCATGGTCTGAGAGTCCTTTAGGTGCCTTTTGGCAAACTCCAAGCGGGCTGTCATGTGCCTTTTACTGAGGAGTGGCTTCCGTCTGGCCACTACCATAAAGGCCTGATTGGTGGAGTGCGGCAGAGATGGTTGTCCTTCTGGAAGGTTCTCCCATCTCCACAGAAGAACTATGGAGCTCTGGCAGAGTGACCATCGGGTTCTTGGTCACCTCCCTGACCAAGGCCCTTCTCCCCCGATTGCATTTACATTTACATTACATTTTAGTCATTTAGCAGACGCTCTTATCCAGAGCGACTTACAGTTAATGAATACATTTTTTTTTATACTGGCCCCCCGTGGGAATCGAACCCACAACCCTGGCGTTGCAAACGCCATGCTCTATCAACTGAGCTACATCCCTGCCGGCCATTCCCTCCCCTACCCTGGACGACGCTGGGCCAATTGTGCGCCGCCCATGAGTCTCCCGGTCGCGGCCGGCCTCGAACCAGGATCTCTAGTGGCACAGTTAGCACTGCGATGCAGTGCCTTAGACCACTGCGCCACTCAGGAGTACATTGCTCAGTTTTGCTGGGCGGCCAGCTCTAGGAAGACTTGGTGGTTCCAAACTTCTTCCATTTAAGAATGATGGAGGCCACTGTGTTCTTGGGGACCTTCAATGCTGCTGACATTTTTTGGTACCCTTTCCTAGATCTGTGCCTTGACACAATCCTGTCTCGGAGCTCTACGGACAATTCCTTCGACCTCATGGCTTGGTTTTTGCTCTGACATGCACTGTCAACTGTGGGACCTTATATAGACAGGTGTGTCCCTTTTCCAAATCATGTCCAATCAATTGCATTTACCACAGGTGGACTCCAATCCAGTTGTAGAACCAGCTCAATGGTGATAAATGGAAACAGGATGCACCTGAGCTCAATTTCTAGTCTCATAGCAAAGGGTCTGAATACTTATTTAAATAATGTATTTCTGTTTTTACCTTACATTTACATTTTAGTCATTTAGCAGACGCTCTTATCCAGAGCGACTTACAGGAGCAATTAGGGTTAAGTGCCTTGCTCAAGGGCACATTTACGTCATTTAGCAGACGCTCTTATCCAGAGCGACTCACCAATTGGTGCGTTCACCCTATAGCCAGTGGGATAACCACTTTACAATTTTTTTTGGGGGGGGTAGAAGGATTACTTTATCCTATCCCAGGTATTCCTTAAAGAGGTGGGGTTTCAAATGTCTCCGGAAGGTGGTGAGTGACTCCGCTGTCCTGGCGTCGTGAGGGAGCTTGTTCCACCATTGGGGTGCCAGAGCAGCGAACAGTTTTGACTGGGCTGAGCGGGAACTATGCTTCCGCAGAGGAAGGGGAGCCAGCAGGCCAGAGGTGGATGAACGCAATGCCCTCGTTTGGGTGTAGGGACTGATCAGAGCCCGAAGGTACAGAGGTGCCGTTCCCCTCACTGCTCCATAGGCAAGCACCATGGTCTTGTAGCGGATGCGAGCTTCAACTGGAAGCCAGTGGAGTGTGCGGAGAATGGGGGTGACGTGAGAGAACTTGGGAAGGTTGAACACCAGACGGGCTGCGGCATTCTGGATGAGTTGTAGGGGTTTAATGGCACAGGCAGGGAGGCCAGCCAACAGCGAGTTGCAGTAGTCCAGACGGGAGATGACAAGTGCCTGGATTAGGACCTGTGCCGCTTCCTGTGTAAGGCAGGGTCGTACTCTCGAATGTTGTAGAGCATGAACCTGCAGGAGCGGGTCACCGCCTTGATGTTGGCGGGAGAACGACAGGGTGTTGTCCAGGGTCACGCCTAGGCTCTTCGCACTCTGGGAGGAGGACACAGCGGCGTTGTCAACCGTGATGGCGAGATCATGGAACGGGCAGTCCTTCCCCGGGAGGAAGAGCAGCTCCGTCTTGCCAGGGGTTCAGCTTGAGGTGGTGATCCGTCATCCATACTGATATGTCTGCCAGACATGCAGAGATGCGATTCGCCACCTGGTTATCAGAAGGGGGAAAGGAGAAGATTAGTTGTGTATCGTCAGCGTAGCAATGATAGGAGAGGCCATGTGAGGATATGACAGAGCCAAGTGACTTGGTGTATAGGGAGAAAAGGAGAGGGCCTAGAACTGAGCCCTGGGGGACACCAGTGGTGAGAGCACGTGGTGCGGAGACAGCTTCTCGCCACGCCACTTGGTAGGAGCGACCGGTCAGGTAGGACGCAATCCAGGAGTGAGCCGCGCGGAGATGCCCAGCTCGGAGAGGGTGGAGAGGAGGATCTGATGGTTCACAGTATCAAAGGCAGCAGACAGGTCTAGAAGGACAAGAGCAGAGGAGAGAGAGTTAGCTTTAGCAGTGCGGAGAGCCTCCGTGACACAGAGAAGAGCAGTCTCAGTTGAATGACCAGTCCTGAAACCTGACTGGTTTGGATCAAGAAGGTCATTCTGAGAGAGATAGCAAGAGAGTTGGCTAAAGACGGCACGCTCAATAGTTTTGGAAAGAAAAGAAAGAAGGGATACTGGTCTGTAGTTGTTGACATCAGTGGGATCGAGTGTTGGTTTCTTGAGAAGGGGAGCAACTCTCGCTCTCTTGAAGACGGAAGGGACATGGCCAGCGGTCAAGGATGAGTTGATCAGCGAGGTGAGGTAGGGGAGAAGGTCACCGGAGATGGTCTGGAGAAGAGAGGAGGGGATGGGGTCAAGCGGGCAGGTTGTTGGGCGGCCTGCAGTCACAAGTCGCAGGATGTTATCTGGAGAGAGAGGGGAAGGGTCTGAATACTTTCTGAATGCACCGTGTAGCACTGTAGATGCACATAGATATCATACTAAGATCTATGAACATAACCATGTTAGCTAAAATGGTGTGCATCATAACTAGACATTATCAGCCCCCCAGGTATATATTCAGTCTCCGTTTTCACCCTACTTCTCCACAGTCAAGGCCATAATCGACCATGAGGCAAAGAATGGGATACCCGCCAATCGTGTGATGCTTGGAGGGTTCTCTCAGGTAAGGTTAATCAATGTGAATTGCTCTGAAGGTGTTGTGTAAATGAAGACTTATTTTTCCAGTTCCTGGTTGTAAGTGATTTTTCAACATTGCTGTTTAAACTGTGTGAACCATGAACAACATCTCCATAGGTCTAAACACATTCTACCTCTTTCCCTCTTTTTCACTGTCTCCCAGGGTGGGGCTCTGTCCTTGTATACCGCCCTCACCTGTCAGCAGCAATTGGCGGGTGTTGTTGCTCTCAGTTGCTGGCTACCGCTTCACAAGAGTTTCCCACAGGTACATTTACATAGCTTACTTCTTTCTCTAACATTTACAGTACTCAGTCCCCTGAACATTCCACAGAGCTGTTTCTTTTATTACTGGGCTGGATGCGAAGGTAACCTGCCTAAATGACTACCACCCCTTAGCACTCATGTAGCACTCACGTCGGTAGCCATGAAGTGCTTTAAAAGGCTGGTCATGGCTCACATCAACATCGTCCCGGAAACCCTAGAGCCACTCCAATTTGCATACCGCCCCAACAGATCCACAGATGGCGCAATCTCAATCACACACCACACTGCCCTTTCCCGCCTGGACAAAAGGAACATCTATGTGAGAATGCTGTTCATTGACTACAGCTCAGCGTTCAACACCATAGTGCCCACAAAGCTCATCACTAAGCTAAGGATCCTGGGACTAAACACCTCCCTCTGCAATTGGATCCTGGACTTGCTGACGGGTCACCCCCAGGTGGTAAGGGTAGGCAACAACACATCTGCCACGCTGATCCTCAACATCGGGGCCCCCCAGGGGTGCGCGCTTAGTCCCCTTCTGTACTCCCTGTTCACCCACGACTGCTTGGCCAAGCACGTCTCCAACACCATCATTAAGTTTGCTGACGACACAACAAGTGGTAGGCCTGATCACCGACAACGATGAGACAGCCTATAGGGAGGAGGTCAGAGACCTGGGCGTGTGGTGCCAGGATAACAACCTCTCCCTCAATGTGGGCAAGACAAAGGAGATGATCGGGACTACAGGAAAAGGAGGGCCGAACACGCCTCCATTCTCATCGACGGGGCTGTAGTGGAGCGGGTCGTGAGTTTCAAGTTCCTTGATGTCCACATCACCAACAAACTATCATGGTCCAAACACACCAAGACCGTTGTGAAGAGGGCACGACAACACCTTTTCCCCCTCAGGAGACTGAAAAGATTTGGCATGGGTCCTCAGATCCTCCAAAAGTTCTACAGCTGCACCATCGAGCGCATCCTGACCGGTTGCGTCAACGCCTGGTATGGCAACTGCTCGGCATCCGACCGTAAGGTGCTACAGACGGTAGTGCGTACGGCCCAATACATAACTGGGGCCAAGCTTCCTGCCATCCAGGACCTATATAGTAGGCAGTGTCAGAGGAAGGCCCCAAAAATAGTCAGACTCCAGTCACCCAAGTCTTAGACTGTTCTCTCTGCTACCGCACGGCAAGCGGTACCGGAGTGCCAAGTCTAGGTCCAAAAGGCTCCTTAACAGCTTCTACCCCCAAGCTATAAGACTGTTGAACAAGTAATCAAATGGCCACCTGGAATATTTACATTGACCCCCCCCCCTTGTTTTTACACTGCTGCTACTCGCTGTTTATTATCTATGCATAGTCACTTTACCCCTACCTACATGTACAAATTACCTCGACTAACATGTACCCCGCACATTGACTCGGTACCGGTACCCTCTGTATATAGCCTCGTTATTATGTAATTGTATTACTTATTTTATTTTGTACTTTTATTTAGTAAATATTTTCTTAACTCTATTTCTTGAACTGCATTGTTGGTTAGGGGCTTGTAAGTAAGCATTTCACGGTAAGGTCTACACCTGTTGTATTCGGCGCATGTGAAAAATAGAATTTGATTTGATTCCAAACTGGAAAATATACTAGATCTCTGCTGTCTAGATATGAATGAACTTTTTGCTTGTAGTAATTGAATGTAATGATCTGTTGTGCCCATTAGGCAGCGAGCGCCAGTGGGAATAGGGACATGCCCATACTGCAGTGTCATGGGGAGATGGACCCCATGATCCCAGTGCAGTTTGGGGCCATGACAGCCGAGAAGCTCAAGATCATCGTCAATCCTCAGAAAATCACCTTCCGGACCTACCCGGGACTCATGCACAGCTCCTGTCCTCAGGTAAAAGGGGATTTTGGTTGTAACATGCATGAGTATCAATGTTGTTCTATGTGTGTTAATGGTTTGCTATGAGTATCAGTGTGGAAGTATTCATGATGTTCGGTTTCTTATAAGCCTCTTTATTTTGATTTTACAGGAGATGGCGGCAGTGAAGGAATTCATTGAGAAGCAGTTGCCCCGAATCTGACCTCACATCAACCTCACTGTGACCCTTAGACACTGATCTCTCACCTCTGACCTGCCATTCTCTCACAGGAAACAGCCATGAGCACCGCCCCCTCCACACACACAAACAGACTCAGTAACACTTACTTTCACATAACATCAAAATACATGCCTCATTCCATAACAATCCAACGCACATCAGACTGGACACACCATTTTTTTAACACATTGAAGTGCGCAAACAACAAGTCTTAGCTTTGAGGGAGAATCACTGATTCACACAGTACATTCCCCTGGGATTCTTTATTCTTACCCAACCCACCATTATCCTCTCCTCTTTCTTTCGCTCAACCTCCACTCCTATTTCCCTCCAATGCTGTGTGTCAGTGAGTCAGTTAGTGAAGCAGTAAGTGAGCAGGTGGGCTCCTCCTGTTCCTAGATGCCACCCAGTGTCAGAGAGCCTGACCCAGGCTGAGGAGATAGCAGGTTCAGCAGCCTGTGGTTCTGGTCCTCAGGCCCCGAGGTCTGGTGCCGTCTGGAGTGACTCTGGTGCTACGCTGCTCTGCATGCTGTTCCCAACTGGTTCACGGCCGCTGGTGGGGTTGTGGTCACGCCTCAGCTACCCATGGGTGCCCCTGTTACTCCTGGGTGCCCATACTTATGCTGATTCAAATATCTGACATTATAAAAACCCAATTTAAATAAAGGAAACAAATTGATTATTACTTTTGCCACAATGTTCTGTTCTTTACCACAATTTAGGGTTGTTGATGATGTGGATAATGTGTACATTTATGTGATTTATTTTGTTTGCCATGAATGGGCCATGATAAAAAAAATCTGACATTTCCATTGCCGAAGTCCAAAATGATAGTGGCAGGATTTCATTAAATGTATTGACTGATAAAGATTAAAATGTTTAATTTCATACACCTTAAAGGGTTTAGGGCTTAAAAAATTATCATAGAAATTGTTTTAGCTACTTGTATTCATCTATTGCACTAAAGAAAGTCAGCAACGCTAAAATAGATTGGTAATGTATTACTCCAGATGGTGCCAGAACCAGACCAGAACATAAAGTGTAGTTTACACAACTTGCCTCATTTCACTGCAGCTCTTCCTAGCCGTTCCCTCTTAGCATCTAGCATTTGACCAGTGAGCCATGTTCCATTCCATCCATGTCCAGCACAAATCAGTTTCCGCTCTCACGCTGACAGAGGTCATTTTTACTGTCAAGCAAAACGATTTACTCATTTGACAACTTACCTTCACCCACTAATACAGTGTGAAAGGTCGGAGTTAACTTTAACCAGCTCTATTGTAATTGTACTCTTAAAATGGGTGTGCACTGGGAAGGCTTTGATAGAAAAAAGCTGTTCGTTTTAATTGAAGGGTGATTTTTAAAAAGCATTAATCTTGAACAACTTGCAGAGCTTGGGCGTAGGACTTTAACTCTGAGTCATTGTGCTAAAATCAGGTGTTCTGTATTTTCCTTTTGTCAATGTTTTCTCTTTATGATGACCTATTCTGTATTACTGAAACTTAATTTTAAATGGTAGACATTGGAGAATAAAAACATCTGTATTGATTGTTCCGCTATTTAATGAATGTCTCTTACTCCCTATATGTCTTATACAACTTTCCCCATGTCATCTTCCTTGACCCCAACACATCTGTTTACTTTTCGCTTGTATTAGTGGGCTACATTTTGTATGCTTTTCTCTGTGTTACTTTCATCTCTCTTCCATCCCTTTTTGCCTTCTAGTCCCATCCTCCTATCACCTAATTACCTGTGGGACAAGGTTGGATAAAGTGTCTCATGAATGTTCTCTTGAGTTGTGGTTTGTCATTGTTTGAATTTTTACAGTTGTGGCTCATTTAGATTTTTCATTTTGTTTGAATGTGTTTTGTCGCTTTGTCATGTCATCATTGTGTCTGTTAATTTGACTGGCTAAAACATGTTGAGCGACTGTTGGTCCCTCAGGTTATTTTATTTTCTAGGACACCTGTGTGTGAAATAAATGATGCAAATAACAACAGTATATTTGAGCTGAGTTTTTTGTTGTCGAACATGATTACAGTAGTAATATGTCTGGTCTGTGAACTGTGCATAACATTGTTCAAGAAAATACAGACAGCCAAAGTGTGCATGTGTGCAAGTCACTTCTGCAGACCATAGAGAATGAAAGAGTTCTCTAGTGGCCAAAAGGCTGTTTTAGCATGGGCAGAGCCATTGAGGGCTTCCACCATGCTTCTGCCATTTTTAAAGTAGTCAAAGTAGTCAACTGGGTGGGGATTCCTATGGGTGGTAGCCTCAATGGCGCTGCCCATGCGGTCACAGACGCTATAATAGCACAGATATAAAGATGAGTCCTCTATCTATGGTGCAAACACTGAAATATGTATGAATTTGGGTTGTTTTAAGGGGTAGTTACCACGCTAAACGAACAGAACAAGATATATGACATACCACCGTAGCGCTCTGCTGAATCCAGGTGGAGCAGCTTCTGCTCCTACTACGCTCATCGGAGCATCCTCTATCACTGTGTGCTCCTCTATCAACCACAGTCTCTCTTCCTCTATGGTTAATACCACGTCTGAGGTTTGGATACGTTTGTCACTTGTCTTGAGTGTTTCCGTCTCTTTGTCTATATTAACCTGAAGTCTCTCAATCTCTCTGAACATCTCCACTTTTCGCATCTCAAGCTCCTGGTCCTTGTCCTGAAGTTTCCTCCTACCTCTGTCCCACTCTCTTTGCAGAGTTTGGCTGCCTCTCTCCAACTCCGCCGTCATCTTCTTTAACTCTTCATTCTCTCTTTGTATTCTTGTTCTCTGTACCAACTCATGTCTCTGAATCACCACTAGTCTTTCCTCTAGATGTTCTTTAATTTCATGAAACCTGCACTTAATCTTCTCAATCTCCTCACTTTCCGTCCGAGCCTCTTGACCGATTTTCTCCAAATGATCTCTCTTTGGAAGCCTTTCATCTGTTGTCAGATCCAGCTCAACTTACATTGTCGTTGTCTTCTGTCTGAGGTTGTTCTCAGTTTCTTCTCTAAGTTGAGTGGAATCTTTGATCTGTCTCTGCATCTCAGTCTCCACCAGTTCTTTTTTGTCTGTCTGTATCTCAGCTCTGATCTGTTGCAGCTCCTTCTTCTCTCTCTATTTCCACCATGTTGTTTTCTAGCTCCTTTCTCTGTTTGTCTATTTCAGCCATCAGTAGCGCAAGGTCATCCTTTGCATCCTCCTTTTTCAACTGTCCTACTTCCTCAATTTATTCTCTCTCCAGTTTGTGTTGCAGAATTCACCTGCTCCAGACCTTTGTGCGCTTTTTCCATCTCTTCTGAATGCATTTGTGTCACAGCATTCGTATATAGCTCCTTTCATTTTAATGATTGGTTTATATCTTTTTCTGTTTCTTGCTTTATCAGTTCTCTCTCCTTCTTTAACTGTTGCCTCAAGATTTCCATTTCCTCCTCATGCTGGTTTAGTAGTAACTGTCTTTGCTCCAACCTATACTTCACCCTATCTGTCACATTCTTGTTTTTATTAATGTCTTCCATGTCTTTTTGTATGTCAGCTCTCATTTGTTCTAGATCATCTCTCTCCTTCTTGATTGAGTCCATCATTTCTTCCTCTGTCTGAAGTGTCTCAACCTTGCTTTGTTCGGGTTCATCCTTTATTTTTTCTGTCTGTGTTGTATCTGAGGCGAAGACAACTTCATCCCTCTGTTTCTGAATGCTATCTTCTCTTTCCTCCAGCTGAGGCACCTCCATCATTGCTGCACCCTTTCTTTTGTCAATTTCATCCTTCAGTCTTTCTATTTCAGCTGTCATGTGTTCCAACTCATCCATCTCAGACCTTGTCTTTTCCAGTTCATCTCTCTCTCTTTCCATCAAGTCCATATTGTTCATCATCTCTTGTCTCTGTCTTTCCATCTCAATCTTAAATTGTTCAAGAGTGTCCTTCTCATCCTTTAAGACCGCTGGGAATTGTTACATTTCAGCTCTTTGCTGTGTAATCTCAGACTTCATTTATTGCAGGCCAACCTTCTCCCTTTCAGTTATGGCCTTGTTTGAGTCAGTTTCTTTTCTCTCACTTTGCATCTCCACATTCATCTGCTCTAAAGCAGCCTTATTTTGCTATATCTCCTCAATGGTTCTCACATTGTCCTCCTTTTGCTTTTGTATTTGGATAGCCATTTCCTCTGTACCCTCTTTCTCCGTGGTCTCCTCCACAATGTTCTCTAGATCTTCCAACAGTCTCTAGGACTCTATGGTAACCCGTTAGAGCCCATCCTTCTCCCTCTCTGTCTTTGTCTCTTGTATGCCCTTAGTTTCCTCCTTTCTTTCAGTTTTTTACTGGTCTTTTTGCAGGTCATCCATCACCTGAGCTTGCTTTTCTCTCTTCTCCATAGTGGATTCTCTTACATCTGTCATTGTTGTCTCAGGCTTACTTTGCTCAAACTCCTCAAACCTACAGTTTGTAATCTCTCCTCTGTCAACTGTTTCATCTTTTCAAGAGTAGCCATGTCCGCCTTTGCTACCTTTGTTACCAACGTAATTTGTTTGTATTGTGATGTCACGAGAGGCTGTGTCCTGGAGGGACGTTACATCCCCCTGAGGTGGCTGCAAACCCAGACAGCTATGGCTCCATCTGCTGGTATGGTCGGGAACTCCACCCCTCTATGGCCAATCTTCCCACGCAGCTGAAACAAATGAGGAGCTGATGAGCTGAAGGTTTGGGAAGGGAAGAGACACAGTCTCCAACCTGGGCCCTCTGGAGGACAAGAGTGCTGCACGTCCACTTCCATGAGGAATATAAGGATTTGGAGATACTTACCTTTGGGAAATACTCACCTTTGGATATATACACCTGTGGAAATACGTGTGGGACATTTGGAAGGACGTTTTGCTGGGTTGGCCACTAGCTGCAACGTGGAAGACAGTAAGACTGGGGAAAAGTTATTTGAGCAAGGGAGAGTTATGATTTTGGATGTGGAAGAGACATCCCTGAACTGTTAACCCTTAAGAGCCACCAGAGAACAGTATTGTGTTATACTTTCGTTAGTTTCCCCAGACCTTTAATAAAATCCTTGTTTTGGTTGAACCTGGTCTCCTTGCACTACTTGAGCAATCCCGCTGAAAGCTGTGTAGCCTCTCGTGACATCACAGATGGTGGAGAATACGGGCACGCCTAGCGTTAATAGTGCATGTCAGAGGAGGATACCCAAGGTTTGATCACCCAGTTTTCCAAGTTGGCCGTAGGCTCCCCGCCGACTGAAATGGAGGACATATTGAAAGCCCTTGTTGCTGGCCAGCAAGCCCAGATGCAAGCAAACGTGGCTCTCTTGGAGGAGCAAAAGAAAGCCAACCTTCTGAAGGCAGAGGAATTGCAGTTGCAGAGACAGATGGTTGTCCAAAATACCCGCCCAATAAAGGCAAGTGACTTTATATCTAAGATGGGAGCTACCGATGACATTGAGGCATACCTGCATGCATTTGAGGCCACGGCCACTAGGGAAGCCTGGCCCAAGCAACAGTGGGTTGGTCTGTTAGCCCCCTTCCTAACCGGGGAATCGCTGAATGCTGTCCGGGACCTGGGCCCTGACCAGGTTACTGACTATGATGCCCTGAAGTCTGAGATCCTCAGCAGATATGGACTCACAAAAGTTTGGTATGGCCCAGCGCTTTCACAGCTGGACCTTCCAACCAGACCAACCTCCTCGGGCGCAGATGCATGAACTTGTCCGAATCGCAAGGAAATGGCTGGATCCGCAGAGGAATACAGCAGCGGCGGTGGTGGAGGCCGTTGTGGTGGATCGTTACCCACGCGCCCTGCCTTATGAGGCAAAACGGTTCATCAGTCAACAGGCCTTGACCACGGCTGATCTGACCGTGGAAGCTGTGGAAAAGTACCAGGCCACAGCGGAGATGCTGAATGCTTCCCCGGAAAGACCCCAGGAGTGCGGCCCCACCACAAATGGGAAGAACCCGTCCAAAGGACCCCCAAGGTCTCGAACCCAGCCACGTCAGGACTCATCCCGGCTCCAGGGGGAGCCAGAAACCAGGCGGGTCCAAGAAGAGTACACCAGGAGGGGGAAACTTCGACAGTGTTACCGGTGTGGGGAGATGGGACATATCTCCTGGCAGTGTGGGAAACCAGCCGATGAACCTATGCCCACTGCGGAGTCCTCCAGCGCAGCACCCACACACCGTTTTGCCTCGCTCTTGGGAGTCGTAGATGGCGGCCCAGATCGACCCCCACCTGCCCGGTAACTGTGAATCACCATGATGTGGAGGCCTTACTGGATTCTGGTAGCCGGGCCACCCTGGTGCGTAAGGATTTGGTGGGCCCAACGTGTCTGACCCCGGGGAAAGTCCTCCCAGTTTCCTGTGTCCATGGGGACACCAGAGAATACCCCATTACTGAACTTACAATGACCAGCACACGGGGAACCATACACACGACGGCGGGGGTGGTTGATTCCTCCCCGTCCCTGTCCTAATTGGACGAGACTGCCCAGCCTTTACCCACTCTGGAGAGAGTCTCAGGAGAGGATAACCCGAGTACCTCGGAAACGGAGAGGCAAGACTCATCCTGGGAAGGCTCCGGTGCAATCCTCCGAGTTACTCACTCCCGCCCGGGCTCTGATAGGGATGGCAGGTGCCCAGACCGACACAGAGACGGAGCTACAGAATCTGGACAAAGAACTGTCTGGTCTGAAGGGGACCGCTGAGAGGTATCGTTTGTTAAAGCAACAGTTAGACATGAAGACAGAAGAGTTAGATATCCTCCAGGCTAAACTCCAACAGAGCTCCTTCCCTAAGCAACAGGAGGAGCTGGAGAGGCTGCGCAGGACCATCGAGGAGTGTGAGGAGACCCTGCGCAGTAGTAAGGAGGTCCAGAAGAAGGCAGAGGAGAAGTACAAGGTGTTGGAGAACAAGATGAAGAATGCGGAGGCAGAGAGAGAGAAGGAACTGAAAGCTGCTCAACAGAAGCTAAACTCTGCTAAAACCAAGGCTGATGCGTTCAGTAAGAAACTCAAGGAGAGACAACAGGAGGCTGAGTCCCTGGTCCTAGAGTTGGAGGAGTTGAAGAGAGAGCAGTCTGGCAAGCACCACGGCAATGCGGACGCCCTCTCCCGGCGTGATGCCTTCTTCGCTGCCTTTACCCGACGAGGACGTCGGTCCCGAGGAGGGGGGTGTGATGTCACGAGAGGCTGTGTCCTGGAGGGACGTTACATCCCCCTGAGGTGGCTGCAAACCCAGACAGCTATGGCTCCATCTGCTGGTATGGTCGGGAACTCCACCCCTCTATGGCCAATCTTCCCACGCAGCTGAAACAAATGAGGAGCTGATGAGCTGAAGGTTTGGGAAGGGAAGAGACACAGTCTCCAACCTGGGCCCTCTGGAGGACAAGAGTGCTGCACGTCCACTTCCATGAGGAATATAAGGATTTGGAGATACTTACCTTTGGGAAATACTCACCTTTGGATATATACACCTGTGGAAATACGTGTGGGACATTTGGAAGGACGTTTTGCTGGGTTGGCCACTAGCTGCAACGTGGAAGACAGTAAGACTGGGGAAAAGTTATTTGAGCAAGGGAGAGTTATGATTTTGGATGTGGAAGAGACATCCCTGAACTGTTAACCCTTAAGAGCCACCAGAGAACAGTATTGTGTTATACTTTCGTTAGTTTCCCCAGACCTTTAATAAAATCCTTGTTTTGGTTGAACCTGGTCTCCTTGCACTACTTGAGCAATCCCGCTGAAAGCTGTGTAGCCTCTCGTGACATCACAGTATGTACAGATAACAAGTTCAAACAGGTGCCATTAATACAGGTAACGAGTGGAGGACAGAGGAGCCTCTTAAAGAAGAAGTTACAGGTCTGTGAGAGCCAGAAATCTTGCTTGTTTGTAGGTGACCAAATACTTATTTTCCACCATAATTTGCAAATAAATTCATTAAAAATCCTACAATGTGATTTTCTGGATTTTTTTCTCTCATTTTGTCTGTCATAGTTGACGTGTACCTATGATGAAAATTACAGGCCTCTCTCATCTTTTTAAGTGGGAGAACTTGCACAATTGGTGGCTGACTAAATACTTTTTTTCCCCACTGTATCTGGTTGTTCTTGTAGATTAACAGCAGCGCTCTGACTTTCTGTTATTTTGTTTTTCTGCTTTTGTATTTCAGATTGCAAGTACGCTAGTTCTTTCCCTCTGACATTTAGTTCTTTCATTTGACTTTCAATTTCTTCCCTCTGTCACAGTAGGTCTGCACTGACCTGCTCCATTCTCTGTCTCCTCCACTCTATCTCTGCCATCATGATCTTCTCGTCCTCTTTCTGAATAATCACGTTTTCCAGTTCCTTCTTTTCTCTCTGTATTTCAGTCTTTATCTTTTCCAACTCACTCTCCTGTTGTATTAACTCTTCCATTCTACTTTCAGTTTTGTCTTTTTGTTTCTGTGTCCAATACTTCAAAAGGTATTGTTACTCCATTTCCACCATTGTGATTTCTTTTCGGAGTCCATGTCCTTCTTCCATTTCTTGTGATATTTCCATCTCCACTAGAGATGTCTGTGTTGAAGCATTAGTCAGGTGTTTTATTTTGGTTTCAGCTTCATCCCTCTCACTCTTGTCATCAGATTTGACTACCTAATCATCTTCTCTCGGTGTATCTATGTCTGCCATACTTTCAATTTCTTCATTTTGCTGTTGGGCAGCCATTTCTTCTACATCCACCTTATCCCATTTTGTCTTCATCATTCTGTCTAGATTTTCTGATCTCCTCTGTAAATCAGTCTTGATTCTTCCTTCTCTCTTTCAGTCTCAATCTTTTATTTTTTTTATTTTACCTTTATTTAACTAGGCAAGTCAGTTAAGAACAAATTCTTATTTACAATGACGGCCTACACCGGCCAAACCCGGACGATGCTGGGCCAATTGTGCGCCGCCCTATGGGACTCCCAATCACGGCCGGTTGTGATACAGCCTGGAATCGAACCAGGGGGTCTGTAGTGACACCTCAAGCACTGAGATGCAGTGCCTTAGACCGCTGCGCCACTCATTTGTTCCAGATCATCTTTCTCCTACGATATATTATGTCCTTGATATTTTGAATTACTTTTTTCTCATCAATAACACTTCCAATTCCTGCCCTTTCTTTCTTCCTGAATTTGGGCAGTCATGTTTTCAACATTCTCCTTTTCTCTCTTTGTGTCCTCCATTAGGTTTTCTAGATTCTCAGATCGTGTCTGTAAATCAACCTTGATCTCTTCCAGCTCATCCTTTTCATCTTTTTTGTTTGTCTTGTTCGATTTCCTCTATTTGTGTTTGCATTTCAGGCACTAGTAATTCCAACTCATCTTTGCCTTTCATTGCCAACTCTCTTGTTCTCTCAAGCTCCTCTTTCTCATTCTGAATGTCAGACGTTCAAGGTCTTCTTTGTCCTGTTTAGATTATTATTATTTTTTCTATCTATTTCAGTCTTTGTCCTCATCACATCCTCCTTCTCCCTCTTTGTCATTTCAATGATGGCTTCCACTTCCTCCTTTTGTATCTCTTCCACTTCCTGCTTTTGTATCTCTTCCAGTTCATTATTTTCCATGATTATAGCATTTTGTCTCTTTTTCTCTGTCGATGTCCGTTTGAATGTTTTCCAACTCTTCCTTTTTGACATCTAACTCTTCCATTTGTATTGCAGTTTCATCTCCATGTAGTTGTATTTCAGCATTAATCTGCTCCAGATGTTCTTTCATCTTCCCAATATTATTTTCATATTCTGCTCTTCCTCTTTCAGTGCAGCCATCCGATTTTTCACTCCATCTTCTTCTCCTTTTAACTCAAGCTTTATTTGTTCCAGCTTACCAATATCGATTTCTATCATCCCCTTGGATTATCCAGTTCTTGTATTTATTTTTTCATCTTCATCTTAATTTGTTCCAAGTCATTTTTCTCCTTTGATATCATGTCCTTCAGTTTTTCTGTTTCTTGTTTCTGTGTCTTTATCTCAGCTTTCATCATTTACAGTTCAGCCTTCTTTGTCTTGGTTTCCTCAACAACATGTTACATTTCCTAATTTTTCTTTTGCATTTGCAAAGCCCTGTCTATTTCAGACTTCATGGGTTCCAGCTCATCCCTCTCTATCATTGCCAGCCTGTTGGTGTGTTCCAGGTCCTCTTTCTCTTTATGTATGTCATGACCTTCAACTTCTTCCATGTCTCTTTTGAGCGTATCCTCCAAGCTGTTTTCCATGGGCTCTGTCTGTGTTTGTACTTGCCTTTATCACATTTTCATTATTAAACTCATCTTCTGCACATGCTTCCTGACTCCCAGCGTATTACGTTACAGAATTCTACCTCGCAAAATGGAAGCAGCAGAGGATAAAACCATCTTCCAGACGGTCAAGGAACAGGGTCATCTACTCCACCAACACCGCGACCAGCTGGCGCAACTGGGTATGGCCATGGAGGAGGTCCTCCACGTTCTCCACCGCCTTGACACCACCAGCGAGGCTCTCCTTACCCCTATCAGAGGGCCTCCTACCACGGGTCGTCACAGTGAGCCAGTCCCCCAGCCTACCCAGCCGTCCGCCCAGGTCAGCGATGCCCGACTGTCCCTTCCGGAGAAGTATGACGGTACTCCATCGAAATGTAGTGGCTTCCTACTCCAGTGATCCCTCTAGTTCGCCTATCAGATGGGAGCCCCCACCACCGAGAGGTCCAAGGTTACATTTACATTTTAGTCATTTAGCAGACGCTCTTATCCAGAGCGACTTACAGTTAGTGAGTGCATACATTATATATATATATTTTTTCATACTGGCCCCCTGTGGGAACCCACAACCCTGGCATTGCAAGCGCCATGCTCTACCAACTGAGCTACACGGGGCCCCGTAATTTTCCTGTTGACCGTAGCCGGCGTTGGAATGGGCTACGGCCGACTGGGAAAGAGGAGAGGAGGAGCTGGGTTCCTATGAGAGGTTCATGGCTCTGTTCAGGGCGGTCTTCGACCATCCTCAAGAGGGCGGACAGGTAGGTGAGCAACTTCTCCAACTCCAGCAGGGTGCCCAGACCGCTGCGGAGTACGCCCTCACCTTTCGGACTGTGGCAGCCTCCAGCGGATGGAATGAGCCGGCGCTCCGCACTCTATTCTGGAGAGGACTGCGCGAAGAGGTCCAGACGGAGTTGGCGTGTCGGGATGACAACCTATCCTTGGACGCACTCAACACGATGGCCATCCGTCTGGATAACCTTCTTTGGCCATCCGTCTGGATAACCTTCCACCTCGCCACTTGCCTCCCTCCTTTGGCTGTCCTGAGGCAGAGTCTGAACCCATGGAGGTAGGGGCCACACCTCAGGTGTTGTCTCTACAGCTCTATTGGACTCCGGTGCTGCAGGGAATTTCATCGACCAGGCCTTTGTCTCCTCTCTGAACATAACTTCGTACCCGCTCTCCTCTCCTTTTCCTGTCCAAACCCTGGATAAGCGACCATTGGGATCTGGCACAATTACCACATCACAGCACCACTCACCCTCACCGTGGGACCCACGGTACCAGGAAAGCCTTCCCTTTCTCATCATCACCACACCCGTACACAAAGTCATCCTCAGCCTCCTGTGGCTCCAACATCATAACTCCACCATCTCTTGGTTGAGGATGAGAATCACCGCCTAGGGACCAGGATGCCGAAGGACCTGCTTTTCCGTATCCTGTGGTTCCACGTTGGTGGAGGGTCCTGTGAGTGCCCTCCAGCCCCCCGTATCGTTAGCCCAGTGTTTTGGGACATGGATGTGGACATCCGCCAGGCTCTGGAGAGGGAACCCGCTCCTGCTACCTGCCCTCCAGAACGCATCTACGTCTCCACGGGGGTAAGAGATCGTCTGTTTACCTGGGCACACACATCCCTTGCCACTGGACGCCCAGGTATCACCCGCACCATCCAATCCCTCTCTGATAAGTAATGGTGGCGCAGGACGTTGCCCACTATGTCAACTCTTGCTCTGTATATGCCCAATCCAAATCTCCCCGGCACACTCCAGCAGGGAAACTTCTTCCCCTTCCCGTGCCTCAGCGGCCTTGGTCACATCTGTCCACAGACTTCGTAACTGATCTCCCCCTTTTTGATGGTTTTACCACTGTTATGGTTGTTGTTGACAGATTCTCTAAATCCTGCCATTTTATCCCCCTCTCTGGTCTACCTACCGCTCTCCAGGTCGATGAGGCACTATTCCAGCAGGTCTTCTGGCACTACTACTCCTGCTTCCTCCCTCCGGCACGCGACGTCACCGTTCTACTAACCACTGGCCCTGGCAACTATCATTACGCACACCTGGTCATCATTATCTCCTTGATTACCCCCCCTTCATTTAGTCCTCCATAGACAGCAGTCACTAGGTAGTATTGTTTTCTCTCATGTTCTGTACGCTCGATTAATTATCAAACTCACCTTTTGCAGCTGCTTCCTGACTCCAGGCTTATTACGTTACATCGTTGACCTATTCCTCTGTGCTGGCACAGATCTACTACTCACAGGGATCCTCTCAGGATCCCTCACCCTTAACCCACCCTCCTCTACTTTCTTCACTGCCTCAGCATATGACACCTTCTGTACTACTCTGATCCTGGCCACCTCAACCTGCCTCTCTCACACCGAACACTTCCGATCGCCAGCAACATGGGCACCCCTACAGTTGACACACAACTTCTTCCACCTAAACTACACATTCCTCTGTCCCATGCCCTCCTGCACACTTCTCACATCTTGGAATCTCCCTCCTACACACTGCTGCAACATGACCATACACGCGGCACCTGAAAGACTGCAGTGGGTTCTGCACAAAGCTCTAACAGGATAACTGATATATCCTAACATGACTTTGTCGGGTAAAGACAATGATTCAAAACTCAAAAGGACAGATAGTGACTCCTCTACTTCCCCATGCTCACCACCAGGTCTGCGTCGCACCATACAACGGGCGTCACAAACACTGGGAATCTTGACCTTCAATTGCTCCACCTCCGCACTTAACGCTAACACAGAAATCACTCCTTTCAATGGCGCCCTGTTCCTAAGAGCAAAGCAAGAAACCGATCTTACCCCGAGTTGCATGACACAGAGCGCCAGTTCCTGCTGGGCAAAGGAAAGGCACACAAATATCACAAGTCCACTACGGGTTACCTTCACTGACTCAACTGTACCCAACTCCTTTCCCACCCACACTGAAAGCACAAATGGATCCGCCAAAAGGCAAGTATAAACTTTTTCCAAAAATGGCACTCCTACTGGACCAGATTCTTCTTTATCCTGTCCATCGATGCAAGGCTCGGGCTCCGTGCTCTTCACCAAACATTCCACTTCACTTAACACGCCCTCATTCACTTCCATTTCACCTCCAGAACTTGACCTGCTGTACTGCTCACTCTGTTGTACTTGCCACCAGTCTTCTTCACCCCCCATCTCCCTTTCTATCGCCATCTTCATATATAGTGCATTCAGGAAGTATTCAGACCCCATGACTTTTTCCACATTTTGTTATGTTACAGCCTTATTCTAAAATTGATTAAATTGTTTTTTTTCCCCCCTCATCAATACCCCATAATGACAAAGGAAAAACTGGTCTTTAGAAATGTTTGCTTATTTTTTATTTATTTTTCCTGAAATATCACATTTATATAAGTATTTAAAAAGTTTATACAGTACTTTGTTGAAGCACCTTTGGCAGCGATTACAGCCTTGAGTCTTCTTGGGTATGACGCTACATGCTTGGCACACCTGTATTTGGGGAGTTTCTCCTATTCTTCTCTGCAGATCCTCTCAAGCTCTGTCAGGTTGGATAGGGAGCATTGCTGCACAGCTATTTTCTGGTCTCTCCAGAGATGTTAGATCGGGTTCAAGTCCGGGCTCTGGCTGGGCCACTCAAGGACATTCAGAGACTTGTCCCGAAGCCACTCCTGCGTTGTCTTGGCTGTGTGTTTAGGGTCGTTGTTCTGTTGGAAGGTGAACCTTCGCACCAGTCTGAGGTCCTGAGCGCTCTGGTGCAGGTTTTCATCAAGGATCTCTCTGCGCTTTGCTCGGTTCATATTTCCCTCGATCCTGACTAGTCTCCCTGTCCCTGGCATTGAAAAACATCCCCACATCATGATGCTGCCACCACCATGTTTCACTGTAGGGATGGTATTGGCCAGGCGATGAGCGGTGCCTGGTTTCCTCTTGGTTTCATCAGACCAGAGAATCTTGTTTCTCATGGTCTGAGAGTCCTTTAGGTGCCTTTTGGCAAACTCCAAGCGGACTGTCATGTGCCTTTTACTGAGGAGTGGCTTCCGTCTGGCCACTCTACCATAAAAGCTGATTGGTGGAGTGCTGCAGAGATGGTTGTTCTTCTGGAAGGTTCTCCCATCTCCACAGAGGAACTCTGGAGCTCTGTCAGAGTGACCATCGGGTTCTTGGTCACCTCCCTGACCAAGGCCCTTCTTCCCCGATTGCTCAGTTTGGCAGAGCGGCCAGCTCTAGGAAGAGTCTTGGTGGTTTCAAACTTCTTCAATTTAAGAATGATGGAGGCCACTGTGTTCTTGGGGACCTTCAATGCTGCAAAAATTATTTGATACCCTTCTCCACATCTGTGCCTCTACACAATCCTGTCTCGGAGCTCTACTGACAATTCCTTCAACCTCATAGCTTGGTTTTTGCTCTGACATGCACTGTCAACTGTGGGACATTATATAGACAGGTGTGTGCCTTTCCAAATCATGTCCAACCAATTTCATTTACCACAGGTGGACTCCAATCAAGTTGTAGAAACATCTCAAGGACGATCAATAGAAACATGATGCACCTCAGCTCAATTTCAAGTCTCATAGCAAAGGGTCTGAATACTTATACTTACTTTCTGTTTTATTTTATTTTATTTTTATATTTTTTTTATTTTAGGGGGTAGATCAGCTTTAATATTGCAGATGGATTGTAACTTCCACCAATGTAATTGTCTGCATCACTTCCAATCCCCCATATGTTTTTTTTCTTCTTTTTCTCACATATATAGTATGAAAAATGTATGCACTCACTAACTGTAAGTCGCTCTGGAAACGAGCGTCTGCTAAATGACTAAAATGTAAATGTAAATATATATATATATATACATACATACATACCCTTTAAAAATATATATATTTCCCTTTATTACTTTCCAACCCCACCATCCCTTCCCTAATTGGAGTAAACTAGTGAACAACAATGCTTAAGCCTCTACTTCATGCTTATACATACTATATACATTTTATGGACACAGTCAATAATTATATTTTGTTTGTTTTTACTCCTGAACTTCCTCCGATCATTTTCATGATGTACATCTGGTATGCTTCTATATGCTATATCTTTCTAACTGTGCTCTTTCACAAAAGCTCACAATATATACAGTGGGGAAAAAAAGTATTTAGTCAGCCACCAATTGTGCAAGTTCTCCCACTTAAAAAGATGAGAGAGGCCTGTAATTTTCATCATAGGTACACGTCAACTATGACAGACTAAATTAGATTTTTTACTAAGTCTTTACAAGGTTTTCACACACTGTTGCTGGTATTTTGGCCCATTCCTCCATGCAGATCTCCTCTAGAGCAGTGATGTTTTGGGGCTGTCGCTGGGCAACACGGACTTTCAACTCCCTCCAAAGATTTTCTATGGGGTTGAGATCTGGAGACTGGCTAGGCCACTCCAGGACCTTGAAATGCTTCTTACGAAGCCACTCCTTCGTTGCCCGGGCGGTGTGTTTGGGATCATTGTCATGCTAAAAGACCCAGCCACGTTTCATCTTCAATGCCCTTGCTGATGGAAGGAGGTTTTCACTCAAAATTTCACGATACATGGCCCCATTCATTCTTTCCTTTACACGGATCAGTCGTCCTAGTCCCTTTGCAGAAAAACAGCCCCAAAGCATGATGTTTCCACCCCCATGCTTCACAGTAGGTATGGTGTTCTTTGGATGCAACTCAGCATTATTTGTCCTCCAAACACGACGAGTTGAGTTTTTACCAGAAAGTTATATTTTGGTTTCATCTGACCATATGACATTCTCCCAATCCTCTTCTGGATCATCCAAATGCACTCTAGCAAACTTCAGACGGGCCTGGACATGTACTGGCTTAAGCAGGGGGACACGTCTGGCACTGCAGGATTTGAGTCCCTGGCGGCGTAGTGTGTTACTGATGGTAGGCTTTGTTACTATGGTCCCAGCTCACTGCAGGTCATTCACTAGGTCCCCCCGTGTGGTTCTGGGATTTTTGCTCACCGTTCTTGTGATCATTTTGACCCCACGGGGTGAGATCTTGCGTGGAGCCCCAGATCGAGGTAGATTATCAGTGGTCTTGTATGTCTTCCATTTCCTAATAATTGCTCCCACAGTTGATTTCTTCAAACCAAGCTGCTTACCTATTGCAGATTCAGTCTTCACAGCCTGGTGCAGGTCTACAATTTTGTTTCTGGTGTCCTTTGACAGCTCTTTGGTCTTGGCCATAGTGGAGTTTGGAGTGTGACTGTTTGAGGTTGTGGACAGGTGTCTTTTATACTGATAACAAGTTCAAACAGGTGCCATTAATACAGGTAACGAGTGGAGGACAGAGGAGCCTCTTAAAGAAGAAGTTACAGGTCTGTGAGAGCCAGAAATCTTGCTTGTTTGTAGGTGACCAAATACTTATTTTCCACCATAATTTGCAAATAAATTCATTAAAAATCCTACAATGTGATTTTCTGGAATGTTTTTTCTCATTTTGTCTGTCATAGTTGACGTGTACCTATGATGAAAATTACAGGCCTCTCTCATCTTTTTAAGTGGGAGAACTTGCACAATTGGTGGCTGACTAAATACTTTTTTCCCCCACTGTAACCTATATACTTATTATGGACGCAGCATGTCTTACACTAGTTATCTTGTTGTTATTAGTTGTTGTTATTAGTCCCATCCTTCAGCTCCATTCAACACCTCCCATCTATCTCTTAACACCATCCATATTGGATTTCTATTTGCCATATATTTTTCAACTGTACTGTGATGTTTTACAAAAGTTCTGAACCTTTCTATTTTCATTGTTTCTACAGTTTGTGAATTGAAAATAAACATTTTTGCTAAAAGTATTATTATATTATTGATCGATTGACTATGACTTTTCAGATCACCCAGTAATGCTATCTGCAGGGTCAGCTCCATGCAAATATTGCAATCCTTCAGCCATTCCTGGACCTGTGTCCAGAAACAAGCTACAAATGGACAGTACCAAAACAAATGATCTAATGATTCTGTCTCTTCACAGCCAAATCTGCAGAGCTGGGAAGATTGTCTCCCCCATACAAATAACATTATATTGGTACCAAGAATTGTATATAATAATTTAAATAGAAAAATTGTCGTTTTGCGTATCAGTTCATAAACACTATGCCATGGAATCGGTACGTCAAAAATCTCTTCCCAACTATTTTGCAACTATTTTTGGGTTAATCTTTTTTGTTGTTGTTAGGGGGTAGATCTGTTGTTTATTTTTAATAAATGTGCAAAAGAAATGGCTTTGTCATTATGGGGTATTGTGTGTACATTGATGAGGATTAAAAAAAATATGTAATCTATTTTAGAATAAGGCTGTAACATAACAAAATGTGGAAAAAGTCAAGAGGTCTGAGTACTTTCCGAATGCACTGTATATATGTGTGTCTGTGTCTGCAGGTGTTCTGACGAGGAGTGCTGTGAAAAAGTATTTGCCCCCTTTCTAATTTTCTCTACTTTTGCATATTTTTGATACTGAATGTTATCAGATCTTCAATCAAAACCTAATATTATATCAAGGGAACCTGAGTGAACAAATAACACAACAATGATATACTTAATTAATTTAATTAATGAACAAAGTTGTGCAACACCCAATGCCCCTGTGTTAAAAAGTAATTGCCCCCTTACACTCAATAACTGGTTGTGCCACCTTCAGCTGCAATGACTCCAACCAAACGCTTACTGTAGTTGTTGATCAGTCTCTCACGTAGCTGTGGAGGAATTTTGGCCCACTCTTCCATGCAGAACTACTGTAACTCAGCAACATTTGTGGGTTTTCAAGCATGAACTGCTCGTTTCAACTCCTGCCACAACATCTTAATTGGGATTAGATCTGGACTTTGACTAGACCATTCCAAAACTTCAAATGTGTTGCTTTTTAGCCATTTTCATGTAGACTTGCTTGTGTGTTTTGGATCATTGTCTTGCTGCATGACCCAGCTGTGCTTCAGCTTCAGCTCACAAACGGATGGCCTGACATTCTCCTGTAGAATTATCTGATACAAAGCAGAATTCATGGTTCCTGAGGTCCTGAGGTAGCAAAGCATCCCCAAACCATCACACTACCACCACCATGCTTGACCGTTGGCATGAGGTTCTTACTGTGGAATTCAGTGTTTGGTTTTCGCCAGGCATAATGGGACCCATGTCGTCCAAAAAGTAATACATTTACATTACATTTTAGTCATTTAGCAGACGCTCTTATCCAGAGCAACTTACAGTTAGTGAATACATATATATATATATTTTTTATACTGGCCCCCCGTGGGAATCGAACCCACAACCCTCTATCAACTGAGCTACATCCCTGCCGGCCATTCCCTCCCCTACCCTGGACGACGCTGGGCCAATTGTGCGCCACCCATGAGTCTCCCGGTCGCGGCCGGCTGCGACAGAGCCTGGATTCGAACCAGGATCTCTAGTGGCACAGTTAGCACTGCGATGCAGTGCCTTAGACCACTGCGCCACTCAGAGTACTTTTGTATATTTAGCTCAATTATTTAAAGAAAGCGATAATCTTGGGGGGCCCAAGAGGCAACAAATAAATAAATATAACAATAGTCATATATACTGTATATCACATTTACATAAGTATTCAGACCCTTTACGCGGTACTTTGTTGAAGCTGTTCAGGTGCCTTTTGGTCATGGACTAATATTCTATTATTAAATTTGAATGAGTGTGTTAGATTATTAGACTGATAAGCGTTACACGGACCGTTAATGTGAAATTATATGATTTCCATCAAAAATAGTTTTAAAAAACACAGAAAGGCTCGTTTACAACAACAAAAAATCACATCCGGTGTAGACGCTCGATATGTAAATAATTATGGGCGGAGAAACGCATGCGCAAGTGCGATTCCTTTCACAATCACTAGCTACGTCGACGTTTTTGAATCGCCATTTTAGAAAGAAGAAGAGCTGTTTGGGACAATAGCAGTCAGTTAGCTATATACTTCAACTTTTTTTTAACGCGTAACGTTATAGTACATATTTTTTATTTTATCCAGTGATCCTACAACGCAGAAATGTCTCGGGACAGATTTAACCTCAACGTTAGAGGAAATAATCGTGGAGCTGGATTTCAACGCCGGGGAGGTGCTGGTCCTGGTGGCCCGATGCGAGGTGGAATGGGTAACCTGAATAATTTCAGACAAAACCAACACCCTTTTCAAAGAGGGCCTCATCCCGGTAACTTTGGAAAACCACCCAACCAGATACCTCAGATAACCCCTCAGAAGCCACTGCCACCAACTCTTTCCCAGCCAGGCGCTCAAGCGATTCGGCCACCACCTACTCCTGGCCCTGCGTTAACCATGAAGGGCCCCGTACAGCAACAGCAGGCCGCTGCGGTAGCAGCTCCGGCGGCCGCAGCAGCAACTCCAGTGGCCGCACCTCCGGCGGCTGCAGCAACAGCGCCCGCGGCTCAACCAAAAATTCAGTCCCCACCTCCGAAGCCTGTTCCTCCGAAACCCACACTCTCATCTCCCCCACCAAACCAAATTAAGAAACCCGCACTCTCATCTCCCCCACCAAACCAAATTAATAGGAACCAGCAAAGACCAGGACCCGGCAACGCCAATGGAAATGGACCTAAATCTGCACCCGCGATCAAAAAACCTGAACCTCAAACGCAGAAGAATACTTCAATTGAGACCGAGGAAGCCCAGCCTCCCAATGTGAGTAACGACGTTAGCCAGCCATGCTAGCGAACATTACGTAATTCGTATGTTAGCTAGTTACTTAGAGTAACCTGTATTTTAGCAATCTAACGTCAGATATGCAGATGTGTTATGTGAAATAAAAGTAGGCCATGGCATTGAGCTAGTTAAGCGTTCCATTCCGTTGTTGCGGAGTTAGCCAACTAGCTTTGCCAGCTAAGGTAACTAGCTACGTTAGTTGGCTACATGGGAGACACGTCGGCCATTTTGTGAGAATCGGGTACATTTCGACAATGTTACTGAAAGCGGATTACTAGAGATGCATCCACACTACGTAGGTAAAAGCGCTTGGAAGAAAGCCACTGTGAGAAGACACATTTAAAATCTTTGACGCCTTTTTCCTCCAAACTACATTTACATTTACGTCATTTAGCAGATGCTCTTATCCAGAGCGACTTGCAAATTGGTGCATTCACCCTACTAGAATGGTGGCATAAATAAATGCTCTATAGATTGAGATGAGCGAAAAACACAAGGCATTTGTCAAAATTGAACCGGTTGTGCAAGAAATCACTAAAAGGGCAGATGGAAGAAAATATGTTAAAATTGAGCGCTTTTAACTTTTGGGATAACAGGACAATTAAGGTAAAAGGTTGTCGCTTTTGACCAAAGCATGGGTCACTTCCATTGCAAAATATCGAATTATAATCACAAATTATATCATTAAAACCAATCGTATACACACATTGTTACATTTTTTAAAAATCCAAAATGTTCAAGTCATTCATTTGAAGTGGGAACAACCTCGTAATATAGGTGTTCTTAATCCAAGTCCAAGTATAGGAAGTGGAATTGCTTTGCAAACCTTTTTTTTGTTCTCTCAGTACTATTTACCTGAAATTTACCAGTTAACTCATCAAATGGCAATCGCTCCAGTGTTGTCTAACAAATCTCATACAAAACGAATGCCCTTGTCAAACCAAAGGCCTTTTAACATTTACATAAAATAATAATAATAATAAACGTAACACTACTTTTCGAGGTTCAAGATCACACTTCATTAGGAATTCAAGTCCACCAAATGTATTAAACAGATTTACCTACCTCTTTAAGGAATACCCGGAATAGTATAAAGTAATCCTTCTACCCACCCCCAGTAAAAAAAAAAATATATAGTTATTGTCCCACTGAACGCACAAATTTGTAAGTCGCTCTGGATAAGAGCATCTGCTAAATGATGTAAATGTAAATTTAGGGATATGATGCCATGTAGCGGTAGGATTAGATTAACATAATTTTAACAATTTAATCTTAAAATTAACCACTAACAACTGTCAATAGCCTATAAACCTCCATCATTTACATTTTACATTTACGTCATTTAGCAGACGCTCTTATCCAGAGCGACTTACAAATTGGTTCATTCACCCTATAGCCAGTGGGATAACCACTTTACCATATATATATAAAAAAACTTTTTTTAGGGGTGGGGGGGGGTAGAAGGATTACTTTATCCTATCCCAGGTATTCCATGATCATAGTCTTTCACTAATTGAGGTTTCTGAAAATATAATGCGTTTTATTCCTTCAAATAAATCTAAATGTCACAGAATTGACCTTTTTGATGTTATTAGAAGAAGAAAAAAGGGACTGACTTGGGTAAATTATTCTAGTTAAACTATCAGTCTTGGGCAAAATAATATGACCCAACGTTGAGATCACGTTGGAGCAATGACTTAAAGAAACTCTTATGGAATTATTGATACTATCAATGTTTAAAGATTCTCTATCAATATCGTTTTTAGTGATAACAATTCCTAAATATTTACTGTACTTTTTAACAGGTATGGAGGCAATGTTGACAGTCACAGCAATGAATTGACATGAGATCGCATTTGATAAGGTTGTGAGTCAACCCAGAGGCCATAGAAAGTTTATTGATTCTGTCAATAGCCAAGGGAATAGCCACCCTATCCTTTAGGAAAGGGGCATTATCATCTGCATATTGACTGATATTTATATCTTTACCAAAAACACGGATCCATTTTAGAATTCTCAGATTTGTTAAGAAATAAGGCAAATAAATGTGACTAAAATAAATGAGGGGAGATTGGACAACCCTGTCTAATTCCTCTAGCAATTTAGAAACTAAGGTATGTTCCATTACTCATAGCCACCAAACTGCTATTATCATTATACATCATCCTTATCACTTTGCAGGAATTCTCCCCAAACCCAAAAGTAGAGTTCTAAATAAAAAGTTGTCCTCTAAAGTGTCAAAAGCCTTTAAAAAAAATCTAAAAACAATATAACACCTTCTATAAACTCACTGTACTCTAAAATATCTAAACCCAATTGTATATTGTTATGAATACTCTTCCTTTAACGAAGATTGTTTTAAGTTTCACGGATTATATCAAGGCCTTTTTTCATCCTATTAGCATAAACATGGGCTAGTAACTTATAGTCCGTTGCCAACAACGTCATGGGTCTCAAATTGTCCAAGTAAAGAGTCCTCCTTTGGTTTGGGTGTTAGAACCATTTGTCCCGGTCTCAAATGATGTAAGATGGCATTAGCAATACCCTCTTTGTAGACCAAAAGCAATAATTCTCTATTAAGCCAAAAATGTTGTTAAAATTCAGGAGTCTGGCCATCTGGTCCAGGAGATGTACCTGTAGGCATTTGTTTAATGGCTTGTTCCAACTCCGTAATATCTATAATGAACAAAAATATAAACGCAACATGTAAAGTCACTACAGACACTGGTTCGATTCCAGGCAGTATCACAATCCGGCCGTGATTGGAAATCCCATAGGGCGGCGCACATTTGGCCCAGCGTCGTCCGGGTTTGGCCGGGGTAGGCCGTCGTTGTAAATAAGAATTTGTTCCTAATCGAATTGCCTAGTTAAATAAAGGTTAATCAATAAAATAAATATGTCTCAAGTTTTGAGGCAGCAAATAGATGTTAGAATAATGTTTCTTGACTTATATTATAAACATAAATATTTACCAATATGTAATGTGACCCTTTATATTCCAAAACAACAGTTGTCCAGTGACCTTCATCACACTTGCATTCTAAAACTGTACCTGGAAAACGTCTGAAAAGTATTGCCACACCAGCAGAATGAGATGAGCCATGGCTAAGAATGATCTTGTCACCCCATTGTGAAGTCCAAAATGTTAAGTCAACATCTGAGGAATGCGTCTGAGTAAAAATACTGACTTTACTGAATCTTTACAGAAAATAAAAACAGCCTTGCGTTTTACATTGTTGCGTAAACCCCTGGTGTTCAAGGATAAAAAGGAAAGAGAAATGTTCAATGAGAAGAGTATCTGAGAAAGTTGTCTAGAATAAACAGGGACCCTGAATAATATAAAGTAGCATAAGCCCTACAAAATTAACTTGACAAACGGTCACAACCATATAAAGGAAAATAAATGGATAGTTTGTGTAATAACACATCTTATATTCATAGTTTACATCTTCAATTGAATTCTCAAACTTAAAATAAATAAAACTCTGAAGTCTAATCAAGCCATATGAAAAAACAGTGTTTACGGTAGTTAATGTTTACAGGCAGAACTTGCCACAACAAATAATTTGGCCCTAAGCAATATCAATAGGTAGAAGAGCATCAATCAGTCAGTCACATAGCTCCATCCTGCAGCCGTCATTGACAGCAAACCCCTCGCGAAAGAAACCTTTTATTCCCCTGCATCTTGCCTCATCGACCTGTGGCCACAGCTTCGCACAGGCATCCCTGTCGCGCTTGGTCAAATCTTCTGCAAAGCTAATGCCTTTCTCCCTGCAGATCGGTGCCAGCTTCGCAGCTCTCCACACCTCGTCTCTCACGTTCAGTCTCCGCCCCCATCGGCGCTTGTATTGGTCCTGTTCAGCACGGACAGCTCCTCGTTTTCTTTTGTCAGGGCATCAACTTTAGTTTTCAACAGTTTCACGTCAGTAGTGATATCCTTAATGCCTGTTGAATTAAACTCTAGTTTTGGAAACGTTTGCAATTGAGAGGGTATTTTTATGAATCGATTGAGTAACATGCATGGACTAAAGACATCGTTTTTTTTTTACTGTACTTGTAATAATGTTAACCATAGTTATGTTCTAGTAACAGAATATCATGGGCATTTGTCAGGCTATAACATTTTAGGATTGGAATCTGAACTGAACGTTGTATCTGTCTGTAGGAGTTGAGAGCAACACTGTCCTCGCTGCGCAGACCTGGCGAGAAGACATACACTCAACGATGCCGCCTTTTCATTGGAAACCTTCCCAACGATATCTCAGATGACACATTCAAGAAGCTGTTTGCGAAGTATGGCGAGCCAAGTGAGATTTTCATCAACAAAAACAAAGGCTTTGGCTTCATACGCCTCGTAAGTACACCACACTGTAGTTAACATAAACATTGACCTTTTGGTAGTTAGCTCTACCATAAACATTGACCTTTTGGTAGTTAGCTCTACCATAAACATTGTCCTTTTTGGTGGTTAGTGCCTTATCTAGTTGTTAAAATTAAACGCCACATTTTTACCATTCCAGGAATCCCGTGCATTGGCTGAGATAGCTAAAGCTGAACTGGATGATGTGCCCATGAAAGGCAGACCGCTTCGGGTGCGCTTTGCAACTCACTCAGCTGCACTGTCTGTGAAGAACTTGTCACCTTTTGTTTCCAATGAGCTACTGGAGGAGGCCTTCTCCCAGTTTGGAGTGGTAGAGAGGGCTGTAGTAATTGTAGATGATCGCGGGCGCTCCACTGGCAAGGGCATTGTTGAATTTGCATCTAAACCTGCTGCACGAAAGGCCCTGGATCGTTGCAATGATGGAGTTTTCTTGCTCACCACGTAAGTGATTTACATTTATTTGGCACCATTCAGTAGAACATGAAATGCAGATGGAGCTTTCTCCTAATGGCTCACGTGCTGTTAGGCTGTAATTCATTGATACTCTTGATGTCTTAGGTCACCTCGTCCAATCGTCGTTGAGCCCCTTGAACAATACGATGATGAGGATGGTCTACCAGAGAAACTGGCACAGAAGAACCACAACTATCATAAGTAACCCTCACTTCATATAACTAAATAGCTTTAATTCAATCGCATGTCTTTTTGTACTATATTGGTGTGCTTATTTTGTTTTCTTATTACCCCTACCCACAGCACTCCTTTGTGATGTTATGTTCATATTGAGGTGTGAAGTGAAAATGTAGCTGTTGTAGCCAGGTGATGCCCAGTGGACCATGTCATGAAAATTACACTGCTAACACCATCAGTCCCAAGATCCCAAAAAAAATCTACCTTTCATTTATCTGCATTTATATCTAGCCTTACAATGAAGTGTTTGACCATATTCTTTTCAGAACATTTATATGAATGCTCTAAGTACACATTGTTTCCTGACTGGGAAACTAATATCCAACTAGTCGGTGACAACTGTTTGGCATTTGTGACATCCACTATATGAGCTTATACAGTGCATTCGGAAAGTATTCAGACCCCTTGACTTTTCCCACATTTTATAATAATAATAATAGTATGCCATTTAGCAGACGCTTTTATCCAAAGCGACTTACAGTCATGTGCGCATACATTTTTACGTATGGGTGGTCCCGGGGATCGAACCCACTACCCTGGCGTTACAAGCGCCATGCTCTACCAATTGAGCTACAGAGGACCACATTTTGTTATGTAACAGCCTTATTCTAAAATGGATGACATTATTTTTTTCTCACCAATCTACACAATATACCCCATAATGACAAAGCCAAAACAGGTTTTTAGACATTTTAGAAAATTTATATAAACAATTAAAAAACCAATACCTTATTTACATAAGTATTCAGGCCCTTTGCTATGAGACTCGAAATTGAGCTCAGGTGCATCCTGTTTCCATTGATTGTCTTGATGTTTCTACAACTTCATTGGAGTCCACCTGTGGTAAATTCAATTGATTGGACATGAAAGGCACACACCTGTCTAAGGTCCTACAGTGCATGTCAATGCAAAACCCAAGCCATGAGGTCAAAGGAATTGTCCGTAGAGCTCCGAGACAGGATTGTGTTGAGGCACAGATCTGGGGAACGGTACCAAAAAAATTCTGCAGCATTGAAAGTCCCCAAGAACACAGTGGCCTCCATCATTCTTAAATGGAAGAAGTTTGGAACCACGAACACTCTTCCTAGAGCTGGCCGCCCGGCCAAACTAAGCACTCGGGGGAGAAGGGCCTTGGTCAGGGAGGTGGCCAAGAACCCAATGGTCACTCTGCCAGAGTTCCTCTGTGGAGATGGGAGAACCTTCCAGAAGAACAACCATCTCTGCAGGCCTTTATGGTAGAGTGGCCAGACGGAAGCCACTCCTAAGTAAAAGGCACATGACAGCCCGCTTGGAGTTTGCCAAAAGGCACCTAAAGACTGACCATGAGAAACAAGATCCTCTGTTATGATTGAACTCGTTGGCCTGAATGCCAAGCGTCACGTCTGGAGGAAACCTGGCACCATCCCTGCGGTGAAGCGTGGTGGCAGCATCATGCTGTGGGGATGTTTTTCAGGGACTGGTCGGGAACGAGGGAAAGATGAACGGAGCAAAGTACAGAGATCCTTGATGTAACTTCTACAGAGCACTCAGGACCTCTGAATGTCCTTGAGTGGCCCAGCCAGAGCCCGGACTTGAACCCGATCGAACAGCTCTGGAGAGACCTGAAAATAGCTGTGCAGCGACGCTCCCCATCCAACCTGACAGAGCTTGAGAGGATCTACAGAGAAGAATGGGAGAAACTCTCCAAATACAGGTGTGCCAAGCTTGTAACTTCATACCCAAGAAGACTCAATGCTGTAATCGCTGCCAAAGGTGCTTCAACAAAGTACTGAGTAAAGGGTCTGAATACTTACGTAAATGTGATATTTCAGGTTTTTTATTTGTAATAAATTAGCAAACATTTTCTAAACCTGTTTTTGCTTTGTCATTATGGGGTATTGTGTGTAGATTGATGAGGAGATAAAAACAATTGAATCAACTTTAGAATAAGGCTGTAGCGTAACAATGTTGAAAAAGTGAAGGGGTCTGAATACTTTCTGAATGCACTGTGTATAATGGACACAATGTCTTCCAATGTAGAAAAAAACCGTACCTTCTAACGACTCTTATGTAGCTTATGAGCGTCATAGAGCAAAACGTGTTATATGTTCGTGAGAGTCTCCGCTTTTCATTGATGACTTTTAATAGTTTTTATAAAAGACCCGGCCTGGGCCTCTGAGATCCGCCCTTGTCTCACAAACACCGCTCTAGCTCAGCCCCCGTTAATCACACAGACTGATGGCTGGTATCTATGGTTGCAGAAGAAATGGAAGAATCCAAAAGTCTGCAGGTCAAACACAATGTTTAAAAGGGAAGTTAGAAGTCAAAACGCGCCTGCGTTACGGTGGGACTCATTGGGCTAAAGTCACTGGGTGGTGTTTACCAGAGGTCGGGGTTGGGTTAGCAGATACCACAGCTGTTAAAAACCCATTGCGGTTGTTTTTCAGATAACATGATTAACCCTCGAGTACCCCTTTTTGTTCTATGTCTTGGTTACAACTTGGTTTCTATTCTAACACTTATGTGCCTGCAGGGAGCGGGAGGAGCCACCCAGGTTTGCCCGTCCTGGCACGTTTGAGTTTGAATACTCTAAGCGTTGGAAGTCCCTGGACGACATGGAGAAGCAGCAACGCCAGCAGGTGGAGAAGAACATCCGTGAAGCCCGAGAGAAACTGGAGGGAGAGATGGACGATGCTTTCCATGTGCACCAGGCCAACATGATCCGCCAAGGCAAGTTTCGCTGGACAGAGACAACCACTTCTCAAAATGGAAGACTAGTTAGATGTAGCAGTGTCTTACATGCATGTTCTTACACTGTTTAGATCTGCTGAGGCGTGAGGAGGAGCTACGACGCATGGAGGAGATGCACAGTGCAGAGATGCAGAAGAGGAAAGAGATGCAGCTCAGGTATTTAAACTTGGTTGAATAACTGTTTAACACACTTCATTTATTGGAGTGTTACTAAAACGTGGCAGTGTGCATAACAGGCAGGAGGAGGAGCGTCGCATACGTGAGGAGGAGATGCTCCGCCAGAGGGAGATTGAGGAGCAAATGCGCCGCAAGCGTGAGGAGGCCTACAGAAGTGGCAACTTCATGGACAATGTAAGCTGAGCACAGTACCATACCACCATTCAGACCTTGACATTTGCATTTGAGGTATATGCATGTTCTTACTGTTTTGATTTCACAGAGGGATATGAGAATGACTGGTGGCGCCATGGGCCTGGCTGGTGAGTAGTACATCCTTAAAAATATTTTTTATGGGGGGGAAATGTCTTATTTTCAGCTTACACCAGAATTGTTTTGAAACAAGAATATGAAGTTTGAGACTGATTTATATAAGTATATGACAACTTTGCCCCCTAAGGGCTGCCATGACTCTCATTATAATGTGTGACATGTAGTCCTGTTGTCCCTACTAGACAGTCAATTTGGCTCACCCAACCAGAAGTTCCCCATGGGACACCAAGGCATGGCGGGACCTAACGCTGGGGGAGCCATGATGCCCAATGAAATGGTAATGTATTCCAAATGGAGAGGAACACTAATAGGGCTCAGTTGGGGGTGGGTTTCTCCACTGGTTGCTGTAGTTGTCATCTGGGAGAGTGAAGTGGATGGTTTTGCTCCGGTCAGCACAGTTTGGAAGCGTATGACAGAGAGAATGAAGCGCTGGTGCTGCCCCGTCTTCGTAGGCGTCTGTGCCATGTCGAGATTAAATTTGTGCTCAACAGTTTTCAGCAACAGCATGTCCCCTCAGTTCCTCCACTCTTACAGCCTGTATTTCAGCTGAAAATAATGAACCTGTACTAAACCCAGTGAATTGCTTTCTCAAAGCTCCTACTTTGTGGAATAGACCTATTGCAAGCCCTGTCTTGTGTGAGCCAGACAGGCACATTTTCTTGGCATGTGGAAAGATGTCACCTGGCAGCATTTTTATTTGGTGGAGAACCTTTTTAGTTGAAGCACTTTCCCATACTGTCATTGAACTTCATATGATCACATGAAATGGCACAGATGGTGTCTCTGTGTAACCTGGAAATATTTTTAGTTGAGTGTGAAAAGTGCATTTCCTGCGATGTTCACTTGTGGCATGGCAGTTGTTGTAACATTTCCCCAGCCACCACCTTGTCCAAGCAATTCAAATGAGGGGTATTAGTGCAGGTTGCTTTTTGAAGCAAACATGTCTCTTGACATAACATTAAGCTAATGAGTAAGCTCCTTAGTGCAACTTGCATAACACAAGATGAAGAACTGAGGGTGACAGGCATTGCCCTGGGACTGCTTGCTTGGATACCTGTACTATTTGTACGCTGTGGGTGAAATCATCTAATAAAAAATGCCCAGAATGTTAAGTCATCTGCATTAGGCCTATGGCAGGCAGGTGTGTTAATGTCTGTGTTATAGGCTACATACAATTAATAAGTTGACCAGTTAGATTTCTGGTAACTTACTTAGAAATGGTCTGACGCAAAGCTGTTAAAGTCCATAAAAATTGATACAGCTTGTGCTTCGCATGAGTTAAGTTTTTATACTGTCAAGGATATATCAATTCATGTAATGGAACACAGCCGCTTTGACGTAAGGATGGCAAACAATCGGACAGGAAAACACAGCTGGTCGGCTGCTTTTGCAATGGGTGAGCAGTTGTTGGTATTCGATACTGAATTGTACAGTTCGACGACGTAGCTGGTGTATTTCTTACTGATAGCACCACATCCGTTTTTCTGTTCTTCACTGCAAGCAATGCAATATGAACCCAACTTGTAGTGCAGTGATCGCAGAGATCCTCTCTTACCCAGAATGTAAGATGGCTAGTAGACATGTTACTGGCTAGACTAGCTGGTCTTGCCGCTATACACATGGACGCTATGACAAATCAGGATCCATTTAGTCAAGTTGACAGTAGAACTACCATTAATCGGCCAAGCATTTTAAAGTTTAATTTAAACAAGTGTTCTGAAAATGACTGGGGGGGACTCTGTCTACAAATTTGTAGACCACCTTAAAGGAAATCTCAATGTATGTAAATGGCATGTTCTAGAAGGGTCTAGACAAAAACATTTTGTACAGTATATACAGCTTTTTTTTTATTTACCCCAGCTGCGATACACTATCTTATTGCTCGTTGTGCCATATCGGGGGACACAAAAGACAATAACAAAAGCACCCAAATGTCTTTTAAGAAATGGGCACGCCCTCAGTGTTGTTATGTAGGTCTTTAGATGTACACATGAAATTGTGTCATTCCAAACTTTTTTCGTAACATTATAATCAAGGGTTTGAACCGGTTCAGGGAACAGAACCGAAAACCAGAAAATAAAAGTATTTGAAGAACAGAATGCAAAACTGGAACCGAAAGTGATCTATACTGTTCCGGAACAGAACCGTTATTTTTAAACGCGTGGGAACCGGTTAATAACCATTTTTTTGTTCCGGGTATATCTTTTTTTCAGTCCCACAAAGATTGGAACCAATCTCCTATGCAAAGCCGTCACTCAAACTTATTCCAGCATCTGCCTGCCAACTGGATACCTTTGCCAGGGGTGTGTGTGTGTAGGCTACTTGCCCCTTCACTCTGAAGCATAGGTTAGTTACTGTAGCCTACTGACGATGTTACAAGCATGATTCGGGAAATTAGGGAGAGATGTTTAAAAGAATAGATTAACCTTTTTCAATGCTCGTTAAGGATACTATACTTATCACATTTCACATTTGTTTTATTAAAGCTGCGGTATGTAACTTTTTGGGTGACATGGCCAAATTCACAAATGTGTGTTATAGATCTGTCACATGTCTAAGAAGCGGTAGATCTGTTCTATGTGCACTTTCTATGCTTCTCGTTAAGTTTTGTTTTTGCGTCTTTTACTTTCGGTTTTGTACACGAGTTTCAAACAACTGAAAATATATTTCACAGCGGTTTAGATGGTACAATGATTATCTACACTATACTTGCTTGTTTTGTCACAAACTGAAATTAGGCGAACTATTAGAATTTTAGCAACCAGGAAATGGTTGAGTGATTTCTGCATAGTGCATATTTAACTACAAAATTGTAAGACGTGTTTTATTTTCTAGTACTGCACACACAAGCTTGCTAGCTGACGTTTGCTTTGGTCCAACGTTATACCAACGCAGAAGTTCAAAGACATTCATAATCCCTCCATAGAATCCGCTTTGTAGGTATAATTCTGTGGGCCTAATTCAGATAATGCATGTGATAAAATGCCCAGCGCTTCAAGACAAACTTCCTCATACTCTCTCGCTTTCTCATTTAAATTGCATCTGGCGCCCAACACTGTGACTGGTAGCACAGTGTGTTTCTTTCATTATGATTAAACCATGCTGTTACGGCAAAATACAATTTGCTCTTAACCACTTTACTATACAGATTAAATCGCTTACCTGTTCAATAGCAAGCTGCTCTATCTGCACTGATTTTGAAGTAATTTGTCATGCTAAATGTAAAACATTTCAGGGGATTAACCAGTTAAATGTAATCTACGTAATCCCCAGAAGTAATTATTTATCCTGAGGGCCATCAACAATAATTAGTAATGCTAAGGTTAAAATTTCACCTTTCTTTTAAAAATGTTTGTAAATTGCAGAGGTGTAGTCACTTTTGAGGACACGCTCAAGGACACAGTACAAATATGATAAAAATATGAAATATTGATGCATTTCTTATTCAACAAAACTATGAATAAGGCTTGAAATGACACATGCTTTCTTAATATAGTATAATCAAAATTATAAAACTACTAAGATTTCACCTTCCTTATAACTGTAACATTTTCATATTTTCTAAAGGTCTCTCTAGATAAAAACGTTTGCCCCTATGGCTGTGAACGTCTAACAGAGCTCTAGCTTGGCTTCGTGAACTTGTTAGGAACTCACCTTTCATCGCATCTTGTCCGTCAATGACAGTGTTTTTGTTTAAAATCGCTGTTATTTTAGATAAATGGCAAATCGATCTCAATGTGCTACCGTGATCAAACCAAGCTCTCCTGCTGCGCTATGATGTGGCTATGACGTAGGGTTCAGCCAGGAGTTGATGGACAGTCGGAAGAGCGAATGAAATGGTAGGAGGGACATCCCAGCTTCAAGTGGTTTCAGATTTCACATAAGTCACACAGGCTCAGAAAATATACTCTGTCCGTGAGAACGAGGGTTATTGCTCAATGCAAGCTATTTCGATCTATGGTGTCCACAGATCGATTTTATAAGCTAAAATGTTGGTCAGTACCAGAACCACGCAGGTCCCCTAAACCGGGGAATTTTGCGTCTAAAATGTTTTAAAAAGGAACAAAAAATAACAATATAAACCTGCAATTTGTTTATGATTAGAACTGGTTCAGAACTTATTTTGCTGGTCGGAACAGTGGAACGTAACGGGAAAATAATTGTTCAGTTCAGAATGAAACGATTGGAATGTAATTTGGATTCCAACCCATGGTTTACATCCATTCTGGACGACTCGCGCTGTTTCCCCCGCACAGCTGTGCAGGCCGAGCGTGTCCCTATAATACACGGACACCCAGACCGCGCAGCACAGCAGGTAGAAGAAACGTCTTGAGTTGAAAAAAATGGAATGTAACGTTGCAGATAAAGTTTGGAATGACACAGTCATGTGAACAACATCTGAAGACCTACATCCCTATACTTGGAGCGTGTCTGTTTCTAAAAGGACATATTTGGGTGATTGTTTTTGTTACTTTTGTTCATGTCTTTTGCATGCCCTGAGACTGCACAACGAGCAATGACGAAGTGAATTGCGGCTGCTGCAATTTTCTCAAAAACAAGCCAAATCACTAAAGTGTGTAGACCCTTCTATAACATGCTATTTACATCAAAAATTGAGAACACTTCAGAAATGAGAATTCTCCTATTAAAAACCATACGATTGTATTGTGCAGGAGCAGGGTGACTATTTGTGTGTATATAAAATGAACCATGGTCTTTTTCGTCCTGGAACTTGTGTAGACAATCAGGATTTGCCACAACCGTTGTGGAACTTCAGTGCAAAGTTGAGTCTTAACCAGTATGGACCTCCTCATTCGCCCAACTGCCGTCATATTAACAAATATGTGACGCATAGTAAATTGTAGTAGGTTTGGTTGGTGAAATGGCACTAAAGCATAGACCAACCAAATAACATGGCAGGATTAGGCCAATGAACATCTATTTGAATTAGGCCTAGCCTATGGTGAGCCAGTAGACTCAGACTTGTAGTGTAATGTGAAATTCATTCCCCCCTTAAGTTGTTCAGCGTTTTACTAAGGCCATGAAAGTTTCAAGTGTAACAACTGGGCTAGACTTCATGTAGGCTCATTGATTAAAATCATATTTTTCAAATGTTTTATTGCCATTTGAAAGGTCAGCAATACTGTAGTTGTGCAGTATTGCTTGTGTAATTAAGCAATAGAGGCAAGACGAGCAACAATGGGGTTACAGCTATATTGGAAAATAGGGCTGATATAGGCTCCTTTTTTAAAGTGTTTAAGAAAGTGGAAGTGGAGCGCTGAAGTGCATTTATCAACTGGCCAGTCTGGCCTACCTGTAAGTTTTGGCATTAAACTTAACCTTTTGTGCCTTTGGGCCATAGCAAACCGGCGGTCTTCCCCTAAATGCTCCACATGATGCCAGTAGTGAGTGATGTAGCCCAGCCTTTGGCATGCACAGCAAACTACGGTAGGACATAACTAACGAAAACATTACCCTTTCTTCCTTCTCCGTATGTTACCTGTGGCACCTGTGGATCTGCGTATTGGAACTATTTCAACGAACGTTTCCCTTGGACATGTCTCCTGCTGTTTATTTTGTCATGGCTCTCAAACAAAACCAACTCTCTCTCTACCCCCTCTTACCTCTCCCCTGAATATGGACTTGAACTGCGTGCCATCGCACTGCCCTCTCCAATCTGCCTCCTTGGTATGGTTGTTGATCCCTATAGCGCAATGAGAGAAACTTCCCTCAGGGAGGCCGGGGGGGAATGGGTCCTACCAACCCAGGGTTTGGCAGGGTCCGGGAGGAGTTTGAAGGGCCTGCCAAGAAGCCCCGCTTTTAAATCTGTTCAGTGTCACTCATAGCAGCGTTTTTGTGTAGCTTCTCTGAACATCTTCACATTGAGTCATTGTTGTATTTAAGTTGAAAGTGTTCTTGCATTTTAGCCTGAAGACTCATTCATTTTATGGCAAGTTAGGTTTTTTCTTTTTGATTTTGTATTTGGAGTAGTGTGAAATTGATAAATTGGTCACCCTCAGTGATCACATAGCGCTATCCCACCTATGTATAACTTTCTTTCCAGTTGTATCGTGCTCTGTGACTCGTGTCGTAAATGGTGATAAATGTAAAAATTTCTCACCTTTCTATGGCTGTGTTTTGTGCCATTTAAGATTTGAACTAAAAACATGTAACTTTACAATAAAGACCTCATTTGGTTCTTTCCAAACCTTCTTAAAGTTTATTTTAACCCTATTTTGAGTTATCCTAAATAAGCCCAGCAAGAGTTGACGAGCGTTTTGTCCTAGTGATCATCTGTTAAATTGATCAATTATTGTCATATATATATTATATAGCATAACCTGGCTTTATGTTGGACGCCGGGGGTGAACAGCAACTTTATAATGTAAATGATCACCATGTGAACTAAATGGAACAACATATGCATACTGGGACAGTATTGATAAAGCAAAGAAAGTTGACATTTTAGAGCACAATTAGGCCTAGTAGAAATTGTACTTGTGGGGCCCAATTTTGACAACGGAAATAAGCAGTGCTGGTGTCAAACGCGACTAATGCTTCTTGAAGTGTTTGCTTATAAAAATTAAGGATTTTGTAATGCCCTTGGAAAGTCGCAGTTAAAATGCACTTTTCGGTGCAGATACTTCAGTGCAATTTTGCGACTTTTCATAAACAATTGTTTTTAAAGTATGACTATTTGTCTAGCCCTAATTGAAGTGATATGGTTTTTGACAACGGTGCTGTTTTTTTTTGCATTGACAAAAAGGGAGTATGTTGGACTCGTGTATTGTTCCCAAGTCGGCTACATATTATTGAACAGAGGTCGAAAGTCCTCTCTGATCACATTTAACGTCTCAAAGCAGCGCTTTATTCATCACGGTCTCTTGACATTGCATAATGCAACATGTTTCATTGGAATGTATGTATCATACACGGGAATGTATGAAAACGATCTAAGAATGTTACCCTAAATAATTCCAGTTCAAGCCACTGTCTGACAGATATTTTTAGGTCATAATTCAAATGGCCAAGTTATTACGAGAAACGGCAACTGTGAGGGAAACAGTAGCATGTGATTTTACCCTTCAAGCTATCGTAGAACTTTTCAGCCATCCACTTTGTACATTTTATTTATGGATCCTTCCCTGAATGTCTTTAGTCTCTTTCATAGCCTAAGCTCTGATAAACCAACAGTGATGTGAACTGATTCATTCCAGTGAGTACCACTGTCACTTTGAAGTTTCACATGAACAGATTGAACAACTAAGTCTGAAACCATCAGTGAAGCATTAAAGGGATAGTTTGGGGATTTGGCAATGAAACCCTTTATCTACTTTCCCAGAGTCTGATTAATTTATGCCTACCACATTTTATGTCCATTAAGAACAAAGTTAGAGGTAGTTTTGCGAGCTAGTGTTAGCTTAGTGCATAGACGAAGTTTTGAGGATGTTAGCTATACCTGAACTTCTAGTCCTTGCGCTAAGCTAGTTAGCGTTAGCTCGCAAAACTACCTCTAACTTTCTTCATACTGGATGCAGAGACATAAAATGGTAGCCACAAGTTTATCTGACTCTGGGAAAGTAGATGAAGGGCTTGATTGCTAAAACCCCAAGTTATCCCTTTAAGGATTAGGGCACATTGGTTAAAAACTGTCAATGTTATCTTTCACGCATTTATGAAGATGTTGAGATATGAAAAGGCCAGCCCTTTGCAACACATTTTCTTGATTTTTAAGACTGCTCGATTAGACCTCTAAATCTGTTTTCCAAGTGAGACTTAAAGGCGAAGCACACCAAAGGGTGGAAATGTCAGCGATGTAAAAAAATAAAATAAACAAACATCATAAATATATCATTACCTAGAAAGCTACAGAGAATTGAGAACATTTTCCCTGTAGGAATTTTTTTATTTATTGAAGATCAAACTTGTGCTCCTACGAGTTGTTTAAAAATGATCTCATCCATATTTTTTATACTGTGTACTTGAACTCAATAGGCTCTTTAGAATTTTGTCAATTTCAGACTCAACAATTACAGCACAAAGATTGATCATGGTTGTGCTCTATGTTACTCAAATGACTACAAACATTCAGTTTATCAAAACAGTTGACTAAACAAATCTGATTGGATACCTTGACAAAAGTAATGTAAACCATAAAACGTTCAATGTTGTTCCTGTATGTTTGTTTTGTGTACATTTCTTCTTTGACAGGTTTGGCCACCTTAAAGGTTGCAGTGTGTAAGGAGACATTTCTAAACCAAGAAATCCTAGGCCTAACTGAGTAGCACTTAATACAGTTTACTCCTGTGACTTGTCTTAGACAGACCAACCTGATGAAGACAGTCTTGCCTTAGTGAAGAGTTAGCCAATTTCAGTAATGTAACAGTATACCAGTTGGTGAAATGGTTGTTTTTGAATAACAGAACAGTAAATTGCAACCCACCGTGACTGAAATCGGAACTGACACCCCATCTAATATTCTAACTGGGTGTTGTTGCCAATGTATCTAGGTGATTTGGAAGACAATGAATGAAGCCAGTTTGCCAGAATGGCTGAATAACAAGAAGACTGATTTGGATCTGGCAGTTTCTCTTAGGGTGTATGTTTCTAGGTAAACTCTTTTAGTCAGCTCTTGCTGTACTACTCACCAAGTTGGTCAACTTGCCATACTAATGTTGACCGACAAGCAACTCGGTGGGATGTAGGCCTAGAAGTAGCAATATACTGGGAAAGAAAGATTGGACATCTTTTAAATGGAATTTCATCTTAATCTGTGGAGATCTTATGTTAACAAAAAAAGAGATTTGGGCTGCCTGTCTAAATGCAGCCATATCATACTCTGTTTGCAGATAGAATCACAGATCAGGAGACACTAGTGGTTAAAATAAATGTAGCTAGCTTTGTTTATATGCACCTGTAGTGGGAATGTAGACCACCCCTTAGTTATTTTTGTGTGTGTATATATATATATATGAGTTGTCCTGGTTTTGTGGATTATTGAAGTACTCTGAAATAGTTGTCAGACTTGTATAACCGATGGAAGTCTATGGTAGAACTTCCCCTTATTCCCCGTCACCCTTCAGCAGACTCAGGAGACCTGCGTACCTATAAGGAGCGAGAGGCTTGTCTTTGTCAAGTGTCTTGAGTGCATGGGCGTGCAGTAGCTGTGCAATAAAGTCCAACAGCCAGCCTGCCCCATTCCACAGTAAAGGCTCCAAGTAGAGGCTCCGGCAGTTGGTTACGTTGAGGATGAGTAGTTCTGCAGAAGTCAGTGGACAGTAGAGCCTGGACTTGTTTGCAGCGAGAGGTATGCTTACAGAGCCACTGAAAAGGTAAGTGTTCCTGTTAATGATTTGTTTAAATGCCAAACATTACTGCTCTACCTTCCTCTGTCACCTGACGTGATGTGACAATACAGGGGTTCTGGCATCACACTTCTGAAAAATGGAATCACAGTGCAGTACTTGTTCCTCCCTCTGTATGTGAACGTGTGGCAATGTGTGTTTTAGCGTGTGCAGTATCTGGTATTTTTCCTTCCATTTCTGACTGAAGCTGGTCTCTGTATGAAACAAACTGTATATAGACTGCTGTGTCACTGGCTCAACAATTAGTGTATGATGGCGTATACCCGCAACTCGACTTTGGTTCAGTTCAATCATCACAACTCCTTTTGCAGATACTCTTTCAAGCTGTAACGACAAATGCAATGGCCTCACGTATTGGCGGGGGGACTTTGTTGGCAAACGTTTTTTGACATTGAATTACTTTATTCCTTGGCACTGTAGAAGGGACTTGTAACCAATTGGTAGTCACAAGAATTCCCTTTTGGTTGTTGGTTGGGGTGCTTAATTGTTGATCATGACCTATTTCATGAAGTAATAGAGGAAGCAATTTGTGAAGCTTGTCCATTTGTCCAATGTTTGCCTAATATTAGAACATAATTTACTTTGCCTATATTGCCAACCTTCATACAGTAGCCTAAATCATGTAGACCTAGGCCAAAATGTTGCAGGTAAGGTGTATCGTAGTACTGGAGCACAGGACTCTAACTGAAGTTGGACTAGTTATTTGCAATACAGAAATGGTAGCTTTGACGCATACAATATTCAGCGCTTGACATTGGTTGGGTTTTTTTGTCTGGGGAAATGAGAATCATCATGGTGACCAATTGTTCATTTGGACTTGACGTGCTCTAAGTGGACTGGCTTTTTTGGGAGTCTACAATGCAACACTGGCAAGTGATATTTGTCCAGTCGATTCAATATTACGGCAAAGGTAAAACTCTAAGGACCCCTAACGAGTAATTGTCAGACTTGCCTTGTCCGAATACCCATACTAGCGTACTACATAAACTGCATACGATGTACTCCTCGTCACATACTATTTAGCATGTACCGTTTAGTAAAAAGTATGCAGTATGCCAGGGCCGCAACGCAGTAGTGGCTCCTGACTGGCTGAGTAGGTGGGGCGGGGCCGAGTGCTGGTGGATTTTTCCAGCCTGATAATAGCTCATATTCGATACATTTCTCTAAACTCTGAATAGAGTAGGAATGGAGTTATATGCCTACTCAGGATGGTTATAGGCAGACTATCACATTCAACCTATACCGTAGCACATTTTATCCTATTTTTAAAAAGGTCAAACAGAATTTGGTTCCATTTCAACATATTTATTAGTGAAACCAAAATGCTGTAACATATACTGAACAAAAATATAAACAACAATTTCAATGATTTTACTGAGTTACAGTTCATATAAGGAAAGCAGTCAGTTGAAATAAATGCATTAGGTGCTAATCTATGGATAGATTCATAGACTCACCCACTGGGGAGCCAGGCCCTGCCAATCACAATTAGTTTTTCCCCCACAAAAGGGGTCCTGGGCTGTCGTGGTTACACATGGTCTGCGATTGTGAGGCCGGTTGGACGTACTGCCAAATTCTCTAAAACGACGTTGGAGGCAACTTATGGTAGAGAAATGAACATTCAATTCTCTAGCAACAGCTCTGGTGGACATTCCTGCAGTCAACATGACAATTGCACACTCCCTCAACACTTGGGACATCTGTGGCATTGTGTTGTGTGATAAAACTGCACATTATAGTGGCCTTATACTGTCCCCAGATCATGCTGTTTAATCAGCTTCTTGATATGCCACACCTGTCAGGTGGATGGATTATCTTGGCAAAGGAGAAATTCTCTCTAACAGGGATGTAAACAAATTTGTGCACAAAACTTGAGAGAAATAAGCTTTTTGTGCGTCTGTAACATTTCTGGAATCTTTTATTTCAGCTCATGAAACATGGGACCAACACTTTACATGTTGCGTTTTATATTTTTGTTCAGTGTGTGTGTTTATATAAATTAAATCTAATAGCCTAGTGTACACACACCAGCTTTTCAAATGTTCAAATCAGAAGGCTATTGCACAAAAAAACGTGGACTACAAAAACTATTTTGCCTACATTTTAACATTGCTAAATATTCCCAATTTAAGTAGCCTAGTTTTGTTTGGATACTTAGAGAACTAGGGCTTATCACTCACAGTCCACCTGTTCCAATGCATTGTGGAAGTGTGCAATTCATTCTACTAGATGAAGAGCAGAAATGAGTATAACATCCTGGCATTTAAACCATACTCTATTTTTGAAAATTCACATGCTATAACACATTCTATTTCCGCGTACTTATAATGCGCCATGCGAGATTGCATTTCCTGCTATTTGTTGATTTCGGTAGCGCATCTCCATATCTAATTGATCAGCTGTTGTCAAAGCCAAAATGAGTATGACACTCGGCATTTAAAGTATGCTAGATTTTTTTTTTTTTATGTTATGTTGCTTACTATTAAACTTAATTTTTTTTACGTACTCAAGCTGCCTACTATTTAGGATGAAAGTATAGATATTCGGAAACGGCCACTGCATTCTCAATGCAGAAATACTGGGGATCAGTGAATTGTACTAGTATTTGTATTTTGGCTCTTTCAGTCATCTTTTCTGCCTGTTTTGTCACACACCAGTAGCCCAGTTATTTTGGTGGGACGTATATGTGATCAGCAATCTCAATTTCCAGATTTTCTTGGTTGTGCGGTTCATCATTATGGGATCTTACACGCTTTTTCAGTTGCTCCCCTAGGTAATTTAAGAAGGTTTTAGTTTGACTTAAGACTGTTTTGTTAGACCCATCTTATATTTATTTACTGTGAGATAGTAATGGGAATAGCAAACATGACCTTGTTGATTTTATTTTATACTTGACAACTGAGTTTAGGCTGGGAACAGCCTAACTTTTGTAGAATTTAACTTTGGTGTATTGCTAAGCTCAACTAGAACGTGTTAATCCACTGGGCTATTATTGGGCGGGTGGACAGTCAGGGGACTGGGTTTGGGTCTATCTGGGTAATTCACAACCTAGCTATGCATAAAGAACACTTGGTCACTTCACTTGAGACTGTAGTGTGGCAACTACCATACACAAGAAGGCATTGTTTCTCTTTCTCTCTCCTGTGCTTTGGAAAGATCTGTGGCAATGGCCAAAAATGGCAGCCTGTTTTTTTCCCTTGTGCATTTTAGGGCTGACTCCATTTAGTAGATTGTTTTGTCGATAGACCGTGTATGTCGACCGAGATTTCTTTAGTTGAGCAGTAGCAAAAATAAATAAAAGTTAATGGTGTACAAAGACACCTGTCTGATTTGCGCCCGTCTGAGTGGTCTAATCCATTGTGGAGGCCCCGTGGGGATGGCACAGTCCATCACTCTAAGACGTGCTACTGAAATTGTATGTGGTTAAGGACAATGGTGCAACACAAAAAATATTTAATAACAAATGCGCTTTCTCCCTCGTTTGATAGTGGTCGCTGTCCGCGGTTTGGAAATATCAGTGCGCTGTTCAATTACCGCCTTTTCCAAGACCATGTTGCTATGTGCATAATCGAAAAGTTAAACAACATATTAGTGTTGAGAAAAATGCAATGGAGGCAGCAACGGAGTTAGGATATGAGAAAACAGCCCTTGCCTTGTCTATAAAATGTGAGGAGAGTAAACCAACTTAATTAGGTCTATAATCAATAGCCTAACTGTTAAATGTGCCTGGCTTTATAAATCATCCATTAACAGTGGCTTGCGAAAGTTTTCACCCCCTTTGGCATTTTTCCTATTTTGTTGCCTTACAACCTGGAATTAAAATGGATTTGGGGGGGGGGGGGTTGTATCATTTGATTTACACAACATGCCTACCATTTTGAAGATGCAAAATATTTTTTATTGTGAAACAAACAACAAATGACAAAAAAACGGAACTTGAGCGTGCATAACTATTCACCCCCCCCAAAGTCAATACTTTGTAGAGCTACCTTTTGCAGCAATTACAGCTGCAAATCTCTTGGGGTATGTCTCTATAAGCTTGGCACATCTAGCCACTGGGATTTTTGCCCGTTCTTCAAGGCAAAACTGCTCCAGCTCCTTCAAGTTGGATGGGTTCCGCTGGTGTACAGCAATCTTTAAGTCATACCACAGATTCTCAATTGGATTGACATCTGGGCTTTGACTAGGCCATTCCAAGATATTTAAATGTTTTCCCCTTAAACCACTCGAGTGTTGCTTTAGCAGTATGCTTCGGGTCATTGTCCTGCTGGAAGGTGAACCTCCGTCCGTCTCAAATCTCTGGAAGACTGCACAAATACAGAATTTCCCTGTATTTAGCGCCATCCATCATTCCTTCAATTCTGACCAGTTTCCCAGTCCCTGCCTATGAGAAAAACATCCCCACAGCATGATGCTGCCACCACCATGCTTCACTGTGGGGATGGTGTTCTCTGGGTGATGAGAGGTGTTGGGTTTGCGCCAGACATTGCATTTTTCTTGATGGCCAGAAAGCTCAATTTTGGTCTCATCTGACCAGAGTACCTTCTTCCATATGTTTAGGGAGTCTCCCACATGCCTTTTGGCGAACACCAAACGTGTTTGCTTATTTTTTTCTGGCCACTCTTCCGTAAAGTCCAGCTCTGTGGAGTGTACGGTTTAAAGTGGTCCTATGGACAGATACTCCAACCTCCGCTGTGGAGCTTTGCAGCTCATTCAGGGTTATCTTTGGTATCTTTGTTGCCTCTGATTAATGCCCTCCTTGCCTGGTCTGTGAGTTTTGGTAGGTGGCCCTCTCTTGGCAGGTTTGTTGTGGTGACATATTCTTTCCAATATTTAATAATGGATTTAATGGTGCTCCGTGGGATGTTCAAAGTTTTGGATATTTTTTTTATAACCCAACCCTGATCTGTACTTCTCCACAACTTTGTCCCTGACCTGTTTGGAGAGCTCCTTGGTCTTCATGGTGCCTCTTGCTTGGTGTTGCAGACTCTGGGGCCTTTCAGAACAGGTGTGTATATATATATATATATTGAGATCATGTGACAGATCATGTGACACTTAGATTGCACACATGTGGACTTTATTTAACAAATTATGTGACTTCTGAAGGTAATTGGTTGCACCAGATCTTATTTAGGGGCTTCATAGCAAGGGGGGTGAATACATATGCACGCACCACTATTCCGTTATTTATTTTGTAGATTTTTTTGAAATAAGTTATTTTTTTCATTTAACTTTTTTGTGTATGTCCATTATAATCCTTGAATAATTAGCCTAAATAATAAATAAACTGTTCTATTTCGGCAATTGCATTCACAAATGCATGCGACTGTTTTTAGTATTTTGCTGTAATAAAGGATTTACAAAACAATTAAAATAAACGTTACAACATACTTTCTGGTATGCATATTTGTTTAGTGTTTACATTTTTCCAAACGGTCAAACTATATTGTAATCTAACCGCACCTGTTTGGCACACACAATATGCACGCAGCGCTTGCTCGTTAAATTCCTTTTCTTGATCTCCAGTATTTTCCACAACTAGTCAAATTTATTCCACACATCTGACTTCCCCTTTACCTCCTGTGCAACCAGTAAACATTCATGTTTTGAGTTAGTCACGTCCTCTGCATCCATTTTGCTGTTACGATGTTTGGCTTTTCTAACCAATTTATTGATGTGATTCTGATATGCTATAGGTCAGGCCCCATTGGTCACGTGCATGCGATGCATAGGCCTACATGGGGCACGTAAAGAGAGCAAGGGTTGAGGGAATAGTGAATGTTTTTCCAAAAAATTTGGGTAACAGAACCTCTCATTCAGAAACGGCTGTAATTATGTTGCAGCTTCAGCAACACGGACAGCGCGATAAACACTGTTCTGTGGTGGTCGCTGCAGCATAGAGGAGGAGACAACGGGTGCTAGTCACACAGTCACGCACTGTCTTTATTTATTTTTACACAGCACAGCAAGTCTGAGCCCCGCCTGACACAATCAAATCAATTGTCGGACTCCCTCTAGTCATTTGCCTTAATTATTTAATCAAACAGTGCGCTTAAAGCATCAGACAAGCTCAGTGCATATAGTTTATTTGATTAAAACACATAGGATGTCTATACATGGTTTTTAAAATGTTGACCAATCGATTGGTCGAAGGAACACACTATTCTCGGTCGACCAGGTTTTTTTTGTCGGGGACAGTCCTATTGCATTTCATGCTTCAAAGTATCATCAATCCTCCTGTCTTATATCAGTCACATTCTCAAGCCAGTGACCAGCCAGCCAATCGTAAAGGGTTCAGTTCACAAGGACTGTGCCAACCACCTTGGTGTAGCAGCTTGTATATAAAAAGTGTCTCATGCAGCAAACTTAGTGTTGGTAGTCTTGGACTAAGCGTCTTGTGTAGAGAACTACCATGAGCAGTGAAATCAGCCCTAGGGCTGTCGAGTGTGTCTGTCTGCACTGTGATCCATTTCCACTCGGGAGTCTCCTCTTTGAGTGGCCAGTCTGCTTCTCTCTAGCCCCTTCAGAGTGTGATGCCAGAACTACCCTCCAGGGCCTCTTCTGGAAGGGCAATGCCTTTTCCAAACTTGTTCTGCAAGACCGACGTCGCAAATGCCGGTCATGATGTATAAGGTGAAAGCGTCTTCATAGGTGCAACTCCTGACGTTTTGGGGGTTTGCTATAATACTTTTTCAGTGTCAACCAAGTCAAGCTTACCTTGCTTTGTAACTGTTTTCAGTCCTCACATTTTTGCATGATTGGTGTCATGGCTCTTATGCATTTGCCTGTTCCCTCGGGAGTTACAATTTTTTTTGCTATAAAGTGACGTAGCCTACATACCTACTACTGTGTCAAAATTCACCCGTATTATTGGGTTTGCTTTATAATTTACTTTTTTAAGATGTATGTAATGTCTTACATTAATTGGCACAAGTTCTTTACTTTAACATTTTATACAATCTGTCATTTACATCTAGTGCATGCATTTACTGTAGTTTTTTGTAATTTAAATTCCAAAAAGCCTAATGCACTGTATTTTAAACTTTCAAGTAGTTTAGCCCTCATATCCACAGTTATTTGTGTCTTAGGATCACTTACCTAAGTTCCTAGCTTCGAGCTCATTGTTTCTCTCTCACTGCAGGGGCCTCGAGTGATTGTAGGAGACTGAGGAGCTGTTCCTGGTCTAACATATGGTAAGCTACCTACAGAGATGGAAGCCTTTTAGTCATTGCACCAAAGGGCAAACACTAGTCTGAATTGATGTAATGTTGCAGAGACATTGTTTACCTTTTTGAAGCCTTTATCTTAAGTGCTCATATTAAACAAATATGGTTTGAGTATCTGTCCATAGGACCACTTTAAACCCCCCAAAATTGTAAAGTGGTTATCCCACTGGCTATAGGGTGAACGCACCAATTGGTGAGTCGCTCTGGATAAGAGCGTCTGCTAAATGACGTAAATGTGCCCTTGAGCAAGGCACTTAACCCTAATTGCTCCTGTAAGTCGCTCTGGATAAGAGCGTCTGCTAAATGACTAAAATGTAAATGTAAAATGTAAATGAAATATTTGTCAATATATATATTGAGTGTCAATATATATATTTTTTGGGGGGGTGTACACGCAGACCCCTCTGATTTTTGACAATGTCGCTTCATTCTTAGTGGAAGTTGTTGACTTATGTTTTTTTTCTTTTGTTGTTGCAGGTTAACTGAAGAGACTGATGTCTGTACAAAGCCTCTGGTCCAGCCTAAAACAAGGATGTGGTCTATCCTAAAGCAAGGAAATGGATCTGCAGGTTGGTTGAACTATTCTCAAACACGTTTTGACCGCTGGGTGGTGCAGCGCCGTCCGGGGTAGGGGAGGGTTTGGCCGGTGGGGCTTTCCTTGGCTCATCGTGCTCTAGCGACTCCTTGTGACAAGCGGACTCCGGTTGTCAGTCGAACAGTTTTTCCTCCCACACATTGGTGCGGCTGACATCCGGGTTAAGCGAGCAGTGTGGTAAGAAGTAGGCGGCCAGGGTCATGTCTCGGAGGACGCATGACTCGACCTTTGCCTCATCCGAGCCCATTGAGAAGTTGCAGAGATGAGCCAAGGGACGTAATTCGGGGAGAAAACAGTGTTTAAAAAAACGCTTGTAGCCATACCAGCCAGGGTCGGGCCTGGTTAGTACTGGGACGGGAGACCGCCTGGGAAAACCAGGTGCCGTAAGCTAAAAAAATATACAGTGGGGAGAACAAGTATTTGATACACTGACAATTTTGCAGGTTTTCCTACTTACAAAGCATGTAGAGGTCTGTAATTTTTATCATAGGTACACTTCAACTGTGAGAGGTGGAATCTAAAACAAAAATCCAGAAAATCACATTGTATGATTTTAAGTAATTCATTTGCATTTTATTGCATGACATAAGTATTTGATCACCTACCAACCAGTAAGAATTCCGGCTCTCACAGACCTGTTAGTTTTCTTTAAGAAGCCCTCCTGTTCTCCACTCATTACCTGTATTAACTGCACCTGATTGAACTCGTTACCTGTAAAAAAGACTCCAACCTCTCCACAATGGCCAAGACCAGAGAGCTGTGTAAGGACATCAGGGATAAAATTGTAGACCTGCACAAGGCTGGGATGGGCTACAGGACAATAGGCAAGCAGCTTGGTGAGAAGGCAACAACTGTTGGCGCAATTGTTAGAAAATGGAAGAAGTTCAAGATGACGGTCAATCACCCTCGGTCTGGGGCTCCATGCAAGATCTCACCTCGTGTGGCGTCAATGATCATGAGGAAGGTGAGGGATCAGCCTAGAACTACATGGCAGGACCTGGTCAATGACCTGAAGAGAGCTGGGACCACAGTCTCAAAGAAAACCATTAGTAACACACTACGCTGTCATGGATTAAAATCCTGCAGCGCACGCAAGGTCCCCCTGCTCAAGCCAGCGCATGTCCAGCCCCGTCTGAAGTTTGCCAATGACCATCTGGATGATCCAGAGGAGGAATGGGAGAATGTCATGTGGTCTGATGAGACAAAAATTGAGCTTTTTGGTCTAAACTCCACTCACCGTGTTTGGAGGAAGAAGAAGGATGAGTACAACCCCAACAACACCATCCCAACCATGGAGGTGAAAACATCATTCTTTGGGGATGCTTTTCTGCAAAGGGGACAGGACGACTGCACCGTATTGAGGGGAGGATGGATGGGGCCATGTATCACGAGATCTTGGCCAACAACCTCCTTCCCTCAGTAAGAGCATTGAAGATGGGTCGTGGCTGGGTCTTCCAGCATGACAATGACCCGAAACACACAGCCAGGGCAACTAAGGAGTGGCTCCGTAAGAAGCATCTCAAGGTCCTGGAGTGGCCTAGCCAGTCTCCAGACCTGAACCCAATAGAAAATATTTGGAGGGAGCTGAAAGTCCGTATTGCCCAGCGACAGCCCCGAAACCTGAAGGATCTGGAGAAGGTCTGTATCGAGGAGTGGGCCCGAAATCCTACAGGAAACGTATGATTTCTGTAATTGCAAACAAAGGTTTCTGTACCAAATATTAAGTTCTGCTTTTCTGATGTATCAAATACTTATGTCATGCAATAAAATGCAAATGAATTACTTAAAACTCATACAATGTGATTTTCTGGATTTTTGTTTTAGATTCCGTCTCTCACAGTTGAAGTGTAGCTATGATAAAAATTACAGACCTCTACATGCTTTGTAAGTAGGAAAACCTGCAAAATCGGCAGTGTATCAAATACTTGTTCTCCCCACTGTATATACAAAATAAAAAAGGGTGTTTGCTCTGTTATTCCTTGATTTCATGTTTGTCGATTAATTTCCAATGGATGACATTATTTGTAGCGGCTCTTTCCATTTTTTGTATTTTGTCTCCCCTAAGAGCTGGACAGAAGGGAATTCTGATGTCGCACCAGGATCCAACCAGCAGAAAAGCTAGAAGTTCAACAGGAGATGTGTTTCTACACACAATATTGTAATAAAAGGTTAAACTTGGAGATATGTCTAGTTTTGTTTTGAATAAATCTAATTTTTTATAGTGCATCTCTAGAGATCTATGATTACTATCCACATTGATGTTTTGTGCATAGTGGAGCTTGTTAAATTACCATAATTAAAAAGTGTCATAATGTAAAATATAGTACTGCCTCTGGTTTTCACCTTACTTGCCTTATTCAACAATTGAATAGAACTGATTTAACTTACATTTGCAGGTTTTACATGAAAATCCACCTACCATTATCAATAAGTGTGATAGTTAACATGTTTATAGTTCTGTCATGAATAGATTTTGGTAGACCTATTTAGCTTGTTCTGACTAAGGCATGGTGATCCCTGTCTACCAGTATATATCAAAGCTTTTAAACTCACTGAACCACACATGCCTATTCTGACCTGTCTCAGAAGCCTCTTGTCCAGTTACAATTAAGGGCGAGGTGCAACGTTTCCCTATGCTGGATCACTCTTGTATCCTGTAGGTTGGCTGTCAATGCTGGAGATGGTCCAGCCAAAGAGGCACCATGCTGGAAGCTGAAACCGAGGGAACAGAAGGCAGGGAGAATGTGGGTCAGTTTTGTCTGATCTGCATTGCACCCTGGCACTAGTCTCCTCTGTAAGGCTGTAGTTAGTTGGGCAGAAACTCTACCCCAACATTTCCCCAAAGCCCATGCTCTAGAAATGATTTGAACATAATCATTTAGAGTAGACATTTCATGATGACCGAAGAAATTTTATCAGTATATCTCGTAAAGACTGTATTCCTGTTCTGATGTAATTGTTGCTTTCCTAAAGATCAACTGAAGACTAAAAGCAGGAAAAACTAAGTGTTAACATGGGGCATATACAGTGTATTCGGAAAGTATTCAGACCCCTTGACCTTTTCCACATTTTGTTACGTTACAGCCTTATTCTAAAATGGATGAAATTGTTAGTTTTTTTTCCTCTCAATCTACACACAATACCCCATAATGACGGAGCAAAAACAGGTTGTTAGATAAATAAATAAAAAATGTATTAGAAATAAACTGAAATATTACATTTACATAAGTATTCAGACCCTTTAATCAGTACTTTGTTGAAGCACCTTTTGGCAGCGATTACAGCCTCGAGTCTTGGTATGACGCTACAAGCTTGGCACACCTGTATTTGGGGAGTTTCTCCCGTTCTCTGCAGATCCTCTCAAGCTCTGTTAGGTTGGATGGGGAGCGTCGCTGCACAACTATTTTCAGGTCTCCAGAGATGTTTGATCAGACTCTGGCTGGACCACTCAAGGACATTCAGAGACTTGTCCCGAAGTCACTCCTGCGTTGTCTTGGCTGTGTGCTTAGGGTCGTTGTCCTATTGGAAGGTGAACCTCCACCCCAGTCTGAGGTCCTGAGCGGGTTTTCTCCCAGGATCTCTCTGTACTTTTCTCCGTTGATCTTTCCCTCGATCCTGACTAGTCTCCTTGTCCCTGCCGCTGAAAAACATCCCCACGGCATGATGCTACCACCACGCTTCACCATAGGGATGATGCCAGGTTTACTCCAGACGTGATGCTTGGCATTCAGGCTAAATAGTTCAATCTTGGTTTCAGCAGACCAGAGAATATTGTTTCTCATTCCCTGAGAGTCTTTAGGTGCCTTTTGGCAAACTCCAAGCGGGTGGTCATGTGCCTTTTACTGAGGAGTGGCTTCCGTCTGGCCACTCTACTATAAAGGCCTGATTGGTGGAGTGCTGCAGAGATGGTTGTCCTTCTGAAAGGTTCTCCCATCTCCACAGAGGAACTCTGGAGCTTTTTCAGAATGACCATCGGGTTCTTGGTCACCTCCCTGACCAAGGCCCTTCTCCCCCGATTGCTCACTTTGGCCGGGTGGCCAGCTCTCGGAAGAGGCTTGGTGGTTCCAAACTTCTTCCATTTAAGAATGATGGAGGCCACAGTGTTCTTGGGTACCTTCAATGCTGCAGTAATGTTTGGGTACCCTTCCCCAGATCTGTGCCTTGACACAATCATGTCTCAGAGCTCTACGGACAATTCCTTCGACCTCATGGCTTGGTTTTTGCTCTGACATTCACTGTCAACTGTGGGACCTTATATAGACAGATGTGTGCCTTTCCAAATCATGTCGAATCAATTGAATTGACCACAGGTGGACTCCGAAGTTGTAGAAACAGCTCAAGGATGATCAATGGAAACAGGGTGCACCTGAGCTCAATTTCGAGTCTCATAGCTAAGGGTCTGAATACTTATGTAAATAATGTATTTGTTTATTTTTAATACATTTGCAAACATTTCTAAACTTTTTTTCGCTTTGTCATGGGGTATTGTGTGTAGATTGAGGATTTTTGTATTTAATCCATTTTAGAATAAGGCTGTAACCTTAAAAAAAGTGAAGGACTGAATACTTTCCGAATGCACTGTATGACCATTAATTTAAAGGACCTAAAAGCATTGGTTTAGGACTCTTGTTCAGATTCAACATGAAGCAGACTGTTAATTAGTCCTTGCTCCGACTTGAAGGCTTCCAAATTTCTCAAATCCAAACATCAAGAATGAAACTTGAAAAATAAATATTTGTATTCCATTCTGCCCTGCAGTTTTTGACTACTTTCAAGACTTTGTAAAATAAATAGAGAAGAAGTATGGCCCACACACACACACACTATTGCTCCACAAACCTTTTGTTACCCTAATAAGTACAAAGTGTTAACAGTGGATCATCAGATCCTTCTGCAGCCCAGGACCCAAGTGATGTGTGTTTTTGTGAATATTAATAAATGCAGCTTTGGAATGGTGTTAGGGTGAGGGATTGATGAGAGTCCATTACAAACCCTGATTGCTAAATCTGTAACAGCGATAATAGGATATATTGAAGTCAACCTACATGTCATTACCATTAGGTCCAATGCCCCTGCCTGTTCCCTGCTACCCGTGTAAGTTGACCTCTGGAAGAAGGAAAAGGGGAGAGGGTATAAAGTAGGTGGCGTCCACCTGGCCTGCCTCATCGATGCATCTTTAATGGACATTAATAATTGATCAGCCTCACCTGGCTGCATGCACCCCCAGGGGCGCCAGTGCACACACTGAGACGGGTTTGTGCAGTCTGCTGTTTCTGGGGGAGACATGAGCACCGCCGGAGCCAATCCTGGCCTCAGCCTGGACAGCGGTGGGCTATGGCACCAGAGAGCAATGCAGAGAAGCAGAGCTCTAGTCCGAACCTACCTCCAGTCCAACTCTGTGCTCCCTCTGCCTCAGCCCAATGGGACATGGCAAAGGGACACTGTCCGACTGCCTTCCCTAGCTGCCTTCAAAGCCTCGCACAGGCAGACCACCACGACTCCACTCAGGTAAGCGGATACTCATATTTCTAGGACCAGCCTGGGGCCCATGCAACCAGTAGAGGCTTGGCTGCTGAATGCATTGTTCTTAATTGCGTAAGTGTTTGCAAATCAGATATAATGGAGGAACTCTTTATAAATGAGTTTTGTGCTGTATTCTCATTGGTGCAATGTTCAAAATATACATTGTGTAAGAATCCTTTGCAATAAACTGTTGCCTTTATCAGGATATATTTCAGATACAATGATTCATAATACAGTATCATTATCATACAGTGAATTGATTAGATAATGAGGAAAGGAAAGATGATTATTTCCTGATTTGTCTGGAAATTGTATATAATTGCCCCAACTTAACTTCTGTTGGCAAATTGTATAGTTCCCAACAATTAAGTATCAAATTAGGTACTAAATACACTACATGCTTTGACAACAGAAATCTTCCTCTATAAATCTCAGGTGTAAGAGGATATATTTATGTTTGGGACACTGTGTAACTACAACGTAGTGCAAGAACAATGCTGAGTTTGTGTGTCTTGGAGGATAGGAGGAGAAACCTGAGTGAGGCACTAAAACACCTCACGAATGGAAACACCCCTGACACCCCACCGCTGCAGTCAGATAATGGCCTCATCTCTAGAGTGCAGGTTTTGAATAACTAAAAAACGATTAAATTCAACTCCTGCCAAAGGAAGCGGTTGACCAGTGATACATTCATACTGTACATCTGTGATCTTCATTGAGGAAATACAGTATTGAGTCTCGAGATAGACAGAGTAGGACTAAAATGCTTGCTTGAACGCAATTGGTTTGTTTCTGTTTAGGCCCTTGATACACAAATGATTACAGGATGTTTAAAGTGTCAACATTTCATACTGTTTCACATTTTACACTTGAATGTATAGTTTTACAGTATGTTTTACTAATGTTATTTGCCCCTAGTTGCTGATCAGTGTTTATCTTTGCCCCTGTCCCACCTCCACCTGTCTGACTCCTCTCCTCACAGCATCAGCGAGCCCTCCCTCTTCACCCCGGGAGAACGAGCCATGTTCGAGAGGTTTTCCCCTAACCGCCACCCCCCTCTGCGGAAACGACCTCTGCCTCTCTGCAAGTCCTGTGACTCAATAGTAGGAAAGAACCTGAGCCAGAGCAGCAGAACAGTGTACAACCACTTCTCCTACCCCATCAGACCCAACCCAAAGCTGGGGAAGCCCAGATCACAAAGCCTGACCCTGACCACGGAGCAAGGCAAGCTCCGTCCTCCGGTGATGCAGCACTGCCAGTCGTCACACAGAGAGGGTCTAACAGTGAGAGGAAAGCCCTGCCTGAGCCTCCCCAGCCAACCTTTGCCTCCCGCCGCTTTTATGCCAGCACGCACACAGCTTCACATATTCTTGCCCACGGAAGGAGTTGGAGTGAGGGAGGAGGGGGACAGTGAATCTGTGGATGAAGGGTTTATGGACGAGCTGGATAGTAAGATCACTTCCCTAAAACTCCAGCAGGGGAAGGCCAAGATTCACACAACCTGATTAGGCCTCTTGAAAAATAAAGTGATTTTCCACAACCAACTAAGCAAGTTGACTGCGTTTCATGTTTAGGAACAGGTCATAATTGAGGACTTCTCAGTTATGCAAGCCACTTTGTATGGTGTGTTACAAATCTTCTTACCCTGATAATACTGTAGGTTTAAAAGGCTCCAAATTAGTGTGATGGGATCACTAGTCCTTTTTTTGTGAAATGGTATTTGTAGGCTCAGAATAGAGGGGTTCTAAAAGTGCATGAAGCCCTCCACTGGTAATTTGTCACAGAAGAATAAATAAATCCAACCACTTCTAAGTTTTTTTATGTGCAGTACCTGTAAATACTTGTTAATTCTGCATATTCCTTCAATATGTAAGATTTCCTGATGTTCAATGGCCGTTTCAATAAATGATATACCCATTTGTTCTTAGAGAATATAACATACAGTGCCTGTAGAAAGTCGACACCCCACTGAACTTTAAAAAAAACATTTTGCTGCCTTAAAATTAAATCTAAAAGGGGATTTAATTCAATGTTTTTCCTACACATCTACACAACCTACTCCACATTTTCAAAGTGAAAGAAAGTTATAGAAAAAAAAATCTGTCAGGATCAGGTAAAATGTTAGAGGTAAATCTGCCTCAAGTCTTCTGAAAACCTAACTCTGGGATATTTTTCAGCGGGACAATTGCAAAATTTGAATGCCAAGGATACACCAGAATGGCTTTCCGAGAGATGTTGAGTGTTCCTGAGTGGTCTAGTCTCAGTCCTGACTTGAATTTCCTTGAAAATCAGAGACAAGGTTTGAATATTGCTGTCCATCAATGATTCCTAACTAAATTCAATGAGCTTGAGCAATTTTGACAAAAACAATGGATAAGTTGCCCTAAGTTGTGCAAAGTTGGTAGAATCTTAATGAAAATGATTCAAAGGTGCTTCCTCCAATAATTAACTCAGGGGGATGGATATTTATCAAATTATGACATTTCCATTATTTAATTATTTTCTTAATTTTGAAAATGTTCTATAAAAATGTGGAGGATGTGTAGATCTGTAGGGGAAAAAATCTAATTGAATCCCTTTTTATCTTCTACAGTGCATTCGGAAAGTATTCAGACCCTTCACTTTTTCCACATTTTGTTACATTACATCCTTATTCTAAAATTGATAATATAGTTTTTCCCCCTCAATCTACACACAATACCCCATAATGACAAAGCAAAAACAGTTTTTTAGAAATGTTTGCTAAATTATTACATATAAAAAACAGAAATATACATTTACATAAGTATTCAGACCCTTTACTCAGTGCTTTGTTGAAGCACCTTTGGCAGCAAATACAGCCTCGTCTTCTTGGGTATGACACTACACACCTGTATTTGGGGAGTTTCTCCAATTCTTCTCTGCAGATACTCTCAAGCTCTGTCAGGTTGGATGGGGAGCTTTACTGCACAGCTATTTTCGGGTCGCTCCAGAGATGTTCGATCGGTTTTAAGTCTGGGCTCTGGCTGGGCCACTCAAGGACATTCAGAGACTTGTCCCGAAGCCACTCCTGCGTTGTCCTGTTGGAAGGTGAACCGTCGCCCCATTCTGAGGTCCTGAGTGCTCTGGAGCAGGTTTTCATCAAGGATCTCTCCTGACTTTGCTCCGTTCATCTTTCCCTCGATCCTGACTAGTCTCCCAGTCCCTGCTGCTGAAAAACATCCCCACAGTATGATGCTGCCACCACCATGCTTCACCATGGGGATGGCATTGGCCAGGTGATGAGCGGTGTCTGGTTTCCTCCAGACGTGACGCTTTGCATTCAGGCCAAAGAATTCTATCTTGGTTTCTCATGATCCTAGTCCTTTAGGTGCCTTTTAATGAGGAGTGGCTTCCGTCTGGCCTTTCTATCATAAAGGCCTGATTGGTGGAGTGCTGCAGAGATGGTTGTCCTTCTGGAAGGTTCTCCCATCCCCACAGAGGAACTCTGGAGCTCTGTCAGAGTGACATCGGGTTCTTGGTCACCTCCCTGACCAAGGCCCTTCTCCCCCGATTGCTCAGTTTGGCCGGGTGACCAGTTCTAGGAAGAGTCTTGGTGGTTCTAAAATTCTTCCATTTAAGAATGATGGAGGCCACTGTGTTCTTGGGGACCTTCAATGCTGCAGACATTTTTTGGTACACTTCCCCAGATCTGTGCCTTGACACAATCCTGTCTATGAGCTCAATGGACAATTCCTTCGAACTCATGGCTTCGTTTTTGCTCTGACATGCACTGTCAACTGTGGGACCTTTATATAGACAGGTGCGTGCCATTCCAAATCATGTCCAATCAATTGAATTTACCACAGGTGGACTCCAATCAAGTTGTAGAAACATTTCAAGGATGATCAATGGAAACAGGATGCACCTGAGCTCAATTTCGAGTCCCATAGCAAAGGGTCTGAATACTTATGGAAATACGTATTTGTTTTATCTTTTATAAATGTGCAAAAATGTCTAACAATCTGTTTTTCGCTTTGTCATTATGGGGTATTGTGTGTAGATTGTTGAGGGGGAAAAGATTATTTAATCAATTTTAGAATAAGGCTGTAACATAACAAAATGTCAAGGGGTCTGAATACTTTCCGAATGCACTGTAGATTTAATTTTAAAGCAGAAAAATGTGAAAAGGGGGTGTAGACTTTCTATAGGCACTGTGAATGCCTCATGTGGAGCTTAGAGAGGATAAGGTAGACGGGTGTATGTATACCATACAAATGATCAAACTGACAAGCTACTCTGACATTTACATACTGAGATCAATTAAACGAACGACCCGTCTTAAATGCAACCAATAGCATAGGCCAATGAAAAGAGTGGATACACAGATTTTAGACTTACAATATGAGGAGGAAATTATAGTCCACCAACTTTCCAGTGGAACTCACCTATTCAGAAAGATTTTTCCCGCAATTGTATTTTGAAATATTGCAAAATACCTTCTAGCTGCTGCCTGCTGTTCATTTACAGCCACAACTCAACAATCAGCTGTTTTATATTTGCCTCGCGGGCTGCCCAATTGCGGGATTCCCGACTGTAGACTAGGCCTATGCGCTCATAATGTGACAAAACACAATCTACAGCAATTTTTAAAAATATGTGGCTAAATTATGCTGGTGTAGTATTTGCAATGATTTCATTTATTTTTATAGAGACATGAGTACTTATATAAGTTGGCAAATGTATTTCAATTTATCTGCAGCACTTCCAGCAGCACTTCCTGTAGCGTTTTCTTCCATGCACTGTGCTCTCCCCAATGCCAAATAAATAACAGGGGAGACCGGGGATGGTTGTAACATGGGATAGTTGTAACACTTGCAAATTCTTCCAATCAGGAGTGAGGTGGAATCATGTGATTTACTGTGCACATGCTCAGTTTAGTCCTGAACCCTCATGTGAAAAAGTAAGTCCCTGTGATAAACTCTGCAGATTTGATGCAAGTTAGCAATGCTAAAGTTTTAACATCTAGCTAAAATGGAAGCCGGCTAATGGCTGCAAGGGTCAGGGTTAGTTGTAACAACTTGTGAGAAAATGTTACAACTAACCCTGAGTAAAACTGAATGTTTTTGGTACATGTTTTCTTTTACTTTCAGCATGCAGAGATCATGGAAAAGAAAGACAGACAGGGGAGTACCTCTCCACACTTTGAAAAGAGCGTCAAATGATGTAGCAGAGCAGGGGAAGTCAATCAGATCGGTTGTATGGCATATGTCATGTGATACTGTACAGATTCTGCAAAGAGAGAAAGATGCTACTGGAGAAGGGGTCGAGAGAGCTTCCTGATGTAGCCTACTGTAGTGGAAACAGGGTCTTCATGGATGAGCAGGAGCAGAAGTTGTCAGAGTATCTCTTGAGGGCAGCTGATTTATATTATGGATTGTCTCCCCGTGAGGTAAGCACTTGATAGGAATTATTGAGGAGTAAGTCAGGGCAAAGTTAGCAGTTAATGTTGGTGGCAATTAAGGTCAAGGGAGGGAGTACTAATGTAAATTATTAATGTAAAGTATTAATTGAGGGAAGTATTGAACATATTTTATTCTATTGTTACAAGTCAGGAAATGTGCCTACCAACTCGCTGTACAATATGGTTGCAAGCATCCTCAGTCATGGGATGAGAGCTATTGCGGGAGCAGACTGGTTCTTGTCTTACCTAAAGCGGCACCCTACTCTCTCCATTAGGAGTGCTGAAGCAACTAGTCTGTCACGGGCCAGAACAACAGAACAAATGTGGCAGAGTTTTTCAGCAAACTTAGAGAGGTGATAAATAAATACAGCTTTGATGACAATGACATATTGAATGTTGATGAGACAGGAAGAACCACAGTACAAACACATGAGGTCGCGAAACACCATGCATTTGCAGTTTGATTTACATATAAATAACCACACCAATTTGTTAAGGACAGATGTATGTTGATTGTATCAAGTTTTGAATACACTACCATAAACGATCTCTGAGAAACTTACGAAAAGGTGAAAAGTGTTACAGCTCAGCATTGACATGATTGGCGGTATAAACACAAACTCACTTCCTTGACAACTTCCTTCACAATAGCTCTGGCCTGCTCCGCTAAGCGCAAGAAGTATGAAAGCCCTGACGTCTGCTGAGGCTGCATCAGCAGTAAATGCTGTATGGCCACTTCAGATTTAGAATTGACCATGCAAAGCCTTATAAACGCAAAGCACATTCTGGTGTATCTGGCAGTGTAGCGATCTCATCTGCTGTGAAAGAGCCGATAGGCGGGCAGACAGTCCCTGTACTCCTGTTAGCAGCTCTGACTGGCTGTAACTGGGATGTTGGGTGATATTGATTGAGGGCACTTAATGGGAGGGAATACAGGAAAACAGATTATCCCATTGGAGAATATTGAACAAGAGCTCCTTTTTTCTGATAAAAAAAGAATGTTCAGAAGTGATCAACGAGCCACTCTAAATTGATAAACGGGCCGAATCTGGCCCGAGGGCCACCAGTTGAATAGCCCTGCAGTACAGTATGGTTTAGAAACTCTGTGGTAGCTAGCTAGCTAGATGTGTACACCCGCCTCCAGTAGTTGATCTAGAAGTGTTGGAGAGACTACAGAAAGATAGGGAGGGTGTTGATCCACCTGGTTTCTTTGAGAGACGTCTGGAAACTGTGTATCAGGATTTTGTGGCCATTTACACAGATGGTTCAAAAGATCCAAGGACAGGACGTACTGGGTCAGCATTTGTAGTGCAGGAATGTGGGGTGGAAGTCAGGAAACGTATTACAGATCATCTGGCTGTATATACAGCAGAGCTGATGGCCATACTGTTGGCCTTGCAGTGGGTGGAGGAAGTCAAAGAAGACAGAGTAGTTATTTGCTCTGATTCATGTGCAGTGTTAATGAGTCTCCAGTCCTTTAGCTCACGTAGCAGACAAGACCTGCTTTATGAGGTGCTACAAACCCATGGCAGGATTAAACAGATGGGTATTCAGATACGATTTACTTGGGTCCCAGCCCATGTGGGGGTGGAGGGGAACGAGGCAGTAGATGAACAGGCTAAACAAGCACTTAATAGTGGGGATGTTGAAGTTTCAATGAGCAAGGCAGAGGCAAAAAGACTGATATATACAGTGATGGTGCAGAGATGGCAGGAGCAGTGGAATAGAGATAATAAGGGAAGGCATTTATTTCAAGTACAGAGGAAAGTCGGGGAGGGGAGGACGGCAGAAAGGGACAGAGAGGAGGCTATTTTTACAAGATTAAGGGTGGGACACAGCCAGTTGAATAAGACATTAAATGTGATAGGAAAGCATCCAACAGGAAAGTGTGATTATTGTCAGGAAACAGAGACCCTGGAGCATGTATTGCTACAGTGTGGGTGGTATCAGAGGGAAATAGAGAGGATGAGATCTAGTATGAGGGAGAAGGGGATACAGGAAATTAGTTTAAAGAGTATATTGAGTAGAACGTCATTAGATATAGTCTCAAATATTTTGTTTTATTTTTTAAGAGCAACGGGGCTGGGAGGTAGGTTTGAGTTTCTCCCTGTCTCTGGCCCACACTCCAGTACAGTAGGTGGCGGTAATGCACCATAACGTTGGATGCCAACCGCCGATAAACCCCACTGAAGAAGAAGAAGGAGAAGTAGCTTGTTGTGAAACAGGAAATGACATATCTAGGTCTTCCATGTTTACGCAGGTGTGTGTGTCTTTGAGGAGCTGTGCAGAGTGAAAATGCAAAGGATTTCACTTCTGTAAAGTTATAACTCACCGGCATTGCTATAATCGAAGTTAATATCTTATGCATGGCAAAGCTTAAGAACCTTATTCGGTAATTCAAATTAAGTCTCGTTTTAGCTGGCTACATATCGTTGCTAGCTAGCAGCTGGCTAACGTTAGCTAGCTAGCTTTCTCCACAACAAGGAGGCGGGCGGAAGTAGCTAATGCATGTTAGCTAGCTAGTAAGCCTCTGTTCCGTTTTTAGTATATTTTGGTGGACGTTGGTTAACCTATATTGTGAGTGAGTGACAATAAGAGCTAGCCGACTTTCGCCGCAAGCAAGCCATGGCTGAATCACAGAAAGCAGACCATTCAGAGGTGATTTACGTTTTTGAATGAATACCAGCTAGCTATGATCTCTTCTGCTAGCTAGTTATGTTGACCCGCTCCATCATTTCCCGCGCAGATGTTGTTATCGAATCAACAATCTAAAACAAACACTGCACGCTCCAACTTGGTTCTATTTGATTCTCCCCAAGTTGGTATTTGATTGCAAGCACGAATTACAATTTTCCCTCAATAGCCATGACACTTGATCAATCTGTAAACTGGGTTCTTGACATTTTCCTGGTCAGGTCATGTAGTAAGGGAAAACTCAGGGCATTACTTATAGGACCATTACTAATAGAATGTTGTTTTTCCTCAGCATACAGGTGAGCCAGACAAAGAGACAGAGCAGCCATCTCAGGCTGGAGTATCAATGGATTCCGTGGACCCTGGAGCCTCACACAGCAATGCACCCACAGCCTTGGCAGATGGAAACAGTAGGGATGATGCTACCAATGCAGTCAGTGCAAGTTCATCCTCAGTTATAGATAGGGCAGGGGATGCTGGTAATTCAGAAACTGTGAGGGAAACAGATGCAGAGGATTCACAGATGGTGGAAGAAACTGTAAAAACAGATGCCTCGCTGACTGTGGGAGAAACGGACAGTAAAGAGGATGCACAGACGGAAAGAGAAACAGCCAGTGCAGATGCTTCACAGATGGAAACAGCCAGTGCAGATGCTTCACAGATGGAAACAGCCAGTGTAGACACTTCACAGACGGAAAGAGAAACAGCCAGTGCTGATGCTTCACAGATGGAAATAGCCAGTGCAGATACTTCACAGATGGAAACAGCCAGTGCAGATTCTTCACGGACGGAAATAGCCAGTGCAGATGCTTCACAGGCGGAAAGAGAAACAGCCAGTGTAGATGCTTCACAGACGGAAACAGCCAGTGCAGATGCTTCACAGACGGAAACAGCCAGTGCAGATGCTTCACAGACAGAAACAGCCAGTGCAGATGCTTCACAGACGGAAAGAGAAACAGCCAGTGTAGATGCTTCACAGACGGAAAGAGAAACAGCCAGTGTAGATGCTTCACAGACGGAAACAGCCAGTGCAGATGCTTCACAGATGGAAACAGCCAGTGCAGATGCTTCACAGACGGAAACAGCCAGTGCAGATGCTTCACAGACGGAAAGAGAAACAGCCAGTGCAGATGCTTCACAGACGGAAACAGCCAGTGCAGATGCTTCGCAGACGGAAACAGCCAGTGCAGATGCTTCGCAGACGGAAAGAGAAACAGCCAGTGTAGATGCTTCACAGACGGAAAGAGAAACAGCCAGTGTAGATGCTTCACAGATGGAAACAGCCAGTGCAGATGCTTCACAGATGGAAACAGCCAGTGCAGATGCTTCACAGACGGAAACAGCCAGTGCAGATGCTTCACAGACGGAAACAGCCAGTGTAGATGCTTCACAGACAGAAATAGAAACAGTCCGTGTAGATGCTTCACAGACGGAAACTGCCAGTGGAGATACTTTACAGACGGAAAGAGTAACAGCCAGTGTAGATGCTTCACAGACGGAAAAAGTAACAGCCAGTGTAGATGCTTCACAGACGGAAAGAGAAACAGCTAGTGCAGATGCTTCACAGATGGAAACAGCCAGTGCAGATGCTTCACAGACGGAAAGAGAAACAGCCAGTGTAGATGTTTCACAGATGGAAAGAGAAACAGCCAGTGCAGATGCTTCACAGATGGAAACAGCCAGTGCAGATGCTTCACAGACGGAAAGAGAAACAGCCAGTGTAGATGTTTCGCAGACTGAAAGAGAAACAGCCAGTGCAGACGCTTCACAGACTGAAAGAGAAACAGCCAGTGCCGATGCTTCACAGACTAATGGAGAAACTGACATACCCCTGGACATGGGAGTAGTGGATGCTGACGATGAGATGGAGGTCAATGCTATCAAAGTGGAGGATGACCAGATGCAGGAGGAAGACAACTTGGAGGGGATGGCTGCGATAACTGCTGTGGAAGAGGGACGCAACATGGACACTTTTAGCAGCAACTCCCTGGATCATGGGGATGAGGTGGAGAAGATGGACACGGGGACAGACTCACTGACAGAGAATGAGGTAGAGGAGCCCAGCAAGACCGGGCCAGTGGACAACACTGATTCCATGCCTTCTATCATGGATACAGGTAAGAAGAGACTGTTGCATGCAACTTTTTGTTGTCTATATGACCTTAGGATCAGGATTGTCAATTGTTTCCGTAGTTTGCTGAATTAATTTATTCAGATTGTATTTGTTTGTGATTTACGGGTGTGTTGCTACCCTAAACACTTTGCTATCTTGCTTGACACTGTACTCCATTGCTGCTGGAATGCCCCAGTGTTTAAAGTCCTATGAGTTCAAACACATTACCTTACACACACTATCCCACCTCTCAAACATAAAGTCTCCATGACAGGAGACACCGAGCAACCTGCTGAGCAGACCAGCTTTGAGAAGGCTAGCGGCTCGTCTCCGCCTATGGAGGAGGACCAATCTGAAGATGTCAAACCGTTTCACCCCAGTCCCACCTCCTCTAGCGAAGCTATTCACCCACAGAACAGTAAAGGTGAGAGGCCACAAGGGTCAGTCTTTGGAATATACGGTCTTTGGCTGCATAATGTTCCGACATGACCCGAATACCTGAATGTTAGTGTGGTCCCTCACAATATTCAGATGCTAATGAGTGCACTGCTATTCCTCAGTAATGGTTTTACAGTTTGTTTGGTTTTTAAAATTTACAAGCTGAATTACCTGTTGTTTTGCAGGCACTGACAGTCCTGCAGGGCTGGAGAATGGAGTCGCAGGACAGCCAGTCAAAGTTGTGGATGTGAGTATCCTCTCTCATCACAAACGATAGAAGAGGGAATTCATTTCCGCCCAAGTGACTAGACAAGCTTAAGCGTGGCAGAAATCTGGTCACTGCTTATGAGTGTTAAAGATTTTCAGGTGTTGCGAAGGCTTTGTCAGAATACCTGTGTAATAGATGTCCTATAACCATTCACATTAACTCACATGATTCCATCTACAATCCTCCTATTGAATGTTACATGCTGTTGTTGAATGTTCTCTGCAGTCGACCCAGTCTGCCCAGCCGGCAGCTGAGCCTGTGTCCACCAGCGCTGACACCATCTCCATGGTGAAGGTGAAGGATGAGCCCGTAGACGAGGAGTATGATCAGGCCCTGGCTCCAGCGGTCCTCTCAGAGGGCGTCAAGGATGAACCAGACGCAGCAGAGGTACGACATCTCTAAACTCACTGGTCCTCAGCAACAGCCAAGTCCTAACTGGACATTTCTGTTGTGAGTTACATCAAAGTCATCCGTTGACATCAATGCATATAGAGTTGAAGTCGGAAGTTTACATACACTTAGGTTGGAGTCATTAAAACTTGTTTTTCAACCACTCCACAAACTATAGTTTTGGCAAGTCGGTTAGGACATCTACTTTGTGCATGACACAAGTAATTTTTCCAACAATTGTTTACAGACAGATTATTTCACTTATAATTGACTGTATCACAATTCCAGTGGGTCAGAAGTTTACATACACTAAGTTGACTGTGCCTTTAAACAGCTTGGAAAATTCCAGAAAATGATGTCATGGCTTTAGAAGGTTCTGATAGGCTAATTGACATCATTTGAGTTAATTGGAGGTGTACCTGTGGATGTATTTCAAGGCCTACCTTCAAACTCAGTGCCTCTTTGCTTGACATCATGGGAAAATCAAAAGAAATCAGCCAAGAACAGAACAAAAATTGTAGACCACTACAAGTCTGGTTCATCCTTGGGAGCAATTTCCAAACGCCTGAAGGTACCACGTTCATCTATACAAACAATAGTACGCAAGTATAAACACCATGGGACCACGCAGCCGTCATACCGCTCAGGAAGGAGATGCGTTCTGTCTCCTAGAGATGAACGTACTTTGGTGCGAAAAGTGCAAATCAATCCCAGAACAACAGCAAAGGACCTTGTGAAGATGCTGGAGGAAACGGGTACAAAAGTATCTATATCCACAGTAAAACGAGTCCTATATCGACATAACCTGAAAGGCCGCTCAGCAAGGAAGAAGCCACTGCTCCAAAACCGCCATAAAAAAGCCAGACTACGGTTTGCAACTGCACATGGGGACAAAGATCGTACTTTTTGGAGAAATGTCCTCTGGTCTGATGAAAGAAAAAATAGAACTGTTTGGCTATAATGACCATTGTTATGTTTGGAGGAAAAAAGGGGTTGCTTGCAAGCTGAAGAACACCATCCCAACGTGAAGCACGGGGTGGCAGCATTACATTTACATTTTAGTCATTTAGCAGACGCTCTTATCCAGAGCGACTTACAGTTAGTTTATTTTTCATACTGGCCCCCCTTGGGAATCAAACCCACAACCCTGGCGTTGCAAATGCCATGCTCTACCAACTGAGCTACATCCCTGTCATGCTGTGGGGGTGCTTTGCTGCAGGAGGGACTGGTGCACTTCTCAAAATAGATAGCATCATGAGGAAGGAAAATTACGTGGATATATTGAAGCAACATCTCAAGACATCAGTCAGGAAGTTAAAGCTTGGTCGCAAATAGGTCTTCCAAATGGACAATGATCCCAAGCAGACTTCCAAAGTTGTGGCAAACTGGCTTAAGGACAAAAGTCAAGGTATTGGAGTGGCCATCACAAAGCCCTGACCTCAATTCTATAGAAAATGTGTGGGCAGAACTGAAAAAGCATGTGCGCGCAATGAGGCCTACAAACCTGACTCAGTTACACCAGCTCTGTCAAGAGGAATGGGACAAAATTCACCCAACTTATTGTGGGAAGCTTGTGGAAGGCTACCCAAAACGTTTGAACCAAGTTAAACAATTTAAAGACAATGCTACCAAATACTAATTGAGTGTATGTAAACTTCTGACCCACTGGGAATGTGATGAAATAAATAATAGCTGAAATAAATAATTCTCTCTACTATTATTATTTCACATTCTTAAAATAAAGTGGTGATCCTAACTGACCTAAGACAGGGAATTCAACTGTAGTTCAAGCTGTGTGTGTATTTGAACCCAAATCCTGTGTGCATGTTAAATGTATGTCACCTTTGTTATTTACAGGAGTTGAAAATCAGTAACGTCTTCTCTGTGGGCGGCGCCCCTACTACGAACGGTGAGCAGGGCACTTTAATATTAACCTGGCTGCAGGTTTTTTTCTGGATCAGGAAGGGGCTTAGGTGGTGGGCGTGGCAGGGGGCGTGGTCGGCCTGTAGGCGCAGCTGAATTTTTGAGAACATTTTAAAGGCCCTTATCTTGGCGGTGTAGAGAAAGTGTTAACATTTTTTATCACATTTCCTGCAATTCTACGATTTCCTCCATGGATCTGAGATACATTTTTGCAGTTTTAAAGCAAATTTCCTGTGATTATACATATTCTGCCATAGATCTGAGAAAGAACTTTGCAGGTTTAAAGCTTATTTCCTGCAATTCTATGCATTTTGCCATGGTTAATGCTGTGCTCTTTTTCTCAAACATAATAACAAAATGAATACTGCTAAATTAATTGCATTTGGAATTTTTAATTCTCCTTCACTGTCTAGCTTTTATTTGTTAGTTCTCAAAGATTATGTAATAAAAATATATACAGGTCATTTATCTTTTCTACATGCTTTTATATATGGTTTTAGTCGTTTAAGTTTGCACTGAAAGTGTTTTTAATATCCTCAAAATTGATAAAAAATAAACGTTATTTTCAAAAACATTTTACACTGTTTGGAGTTAGGCAAGCCCGCCCAAGTATTTCCATGGCAGAAAAGTCCCTGGGCTTTGGAGTTGATTTTTATAGTCTACCGCAAGCTCTCCAGGAGCAACATTTGTCTGACTACCCCACCTTACAGATGATACCTTTCTCTCATCCCCCCTTCCCTCAATCTCCACCGATCCTCTCCATCCCTCTCTCCACTATTATCCACAGCCACATCCACGCCAGTGGCCGCCCTCCCCAAGACTGTAATGCCTGCCCCGGCCTCCTCCTCCATCCCTCCGCTGATCCCCATGGCTATGCGGGTCGCCTGCTCGGCTTGTAAAAAAGTGCTGCTGAAGGGCCAGACAGCCTACCAGAGGAAGGGCTCCTCGGACCTCTTCTGCTCCACGTCCTGCCTCACCTCCTACAGCCCCCCGCCCGTCGTCAAGATGACTGCCCCCGGCTCAGCCAAGAAACCCTGCCACTACTGCCTCAAGTGAGTCCGGCTGTTGTCATGCCAATGGCGTATGTAGATAATGAATTAAGAAAATATAAAGGAATGTAAATAAGAAGACTTCTGACATTGCTAAACTATTTCCAAAGGTAAATTATGTTTTTATTAATTGATTATCCCCCCTCAGGGAGATTGCTAACCCCAAGGACGTGATCACAGCTCCTGTGGACACCATGGGCACGGTGAAGGACTTCTGTAGCCAAACCTGCCTCTCCTCCTTCAACTTCAAGAGGAACTCTGCCGTATCCACCCTCTCCTCCTCCCTCTCCACCATGACGGGGGCCGTCAAGTGCAGCATGTGCAAGAAGGCCTGCATTGTAAGTGACTTAAGGTCTTTGAGCGTTTCAGTGTGGTAGTCACCTGAAGTAACACAATTGGCAATCTAAAAGTGGTGATGTCAGAGCTGACAGGGTAGTGAACAATTTTGATTAATTACACTTTTATAGTGGGCCGACACCACGGAGATATACTTGATATAATAAAGTATAAAACTGGACTTCCTTGGCTGCTTTTGCCTTTAACCTTTTTCCTGCAGCTCTTCCATTGTCGTCTAGTCTCAACATCTACTCCTTGTTCTCTTCCCACACAGAGTAAACATGAGGTGATCTTCCAGGGCAGCATGCACAAGCTGTGCAGCGAGGTGTGCTTCACGCGCTTCCGCTCCACCAACAAGCTGTCCATGAACAGCTGCCAGAGCTGCAACAACTACTGCTACGGCAAGGTCACCGTGCTGGTCGTGCAGGGGGTCAATAAGACCTTCTGCAGCGTCGGCTGTGTCTCCACCTTCAAACAGGTAAGAATGGGATCCCTGAGATGCAGGTCACGCAGTCAGGAGAAGCTGTTGGATTGTAACTAGGGCTTTTTCTAAAAACGGTTACGATCTGTCAAAACCTTGCTTCCGCCTCCCTTGTTTTCTCAATTCCTCTCAAAGCTCTCGGAGGAGGAGGTCTGAGGGAGGAACCTTGGATCTTCTCCTCCAGTACGTAAGAACCATCTACCTGTAAGTTCAAGCAAGCAAAAGTAGTCACTCCTTTGTGGTCGGTCTGGTTTTTCAGAAAACTAAGAAGCCTGTGGCATGTACTATGTGCCGCAACTTCCGCGCACCGGTGGAGATGGTTGAGAGCGCCGACTCTGACGGCAAGCTGGAGATGTTCTGCTCTACTGGCTGTGTTACAGCCCACAAAGTGCAGACTGTCAGCTCCTCAGGTATAGTTAGGCTAACCACCTCCGCAGCATAAACACCTCACTGTCACAAACACGCACTCATTCACACTCACTCTCTCCTCTCTCTCACTAACTTATTCATTCACTCACACACACTTTGTTTAAAGCATGCACTCATGCATATACATTCATAACACTCATTCCTTCATTTCAACCCAGGTGCTCGGGTAGAATGCAACACCTGTGGTCAGAAGACGGTGCCCTCCTTCCACCTAGCCATGTCGGACGGCTCCATCCGGAACTTCTGCACCATGAACTGTGTCGTCACCTTTCAGGTAACTCCTCCTCTGGATTAATTAATTAGCTCAGTTGAAACGTTGAATTAGAATATAAATATTGAAAAGACGGCAACTTAATGTTCTTCAATTTTATTAATTGCGGCTCTGATAACACTTACTTTTCATATTTTACACCTCTTTTACCCTGCACTCTACTCTTTGCTGTCCTGCGCTGACACCACAATGTTATGTTTCTGTGGCCTGTAGGATCAGTTCAATAAGAGCAACACCCAAAGCCAGATGAATGTGGCCCCCAGCACAGGGTCCACAGCTCCGCCCGAGGCCCCGGCCCAGACCAGGGACAAGGGATCCCAAGGGACCAGACTGCCCTGTTTCCAGTGCCACCGCCTCTTCTCCTCTAAGCCCGAGCTCATTCAGTTCAAGGTTACCTATATGGTGTTACCTTTCTCTGCGTCTATCCCATCTCTCATTCTGACTCTTCTCTTTGCCTTTCCCTCTTTGTCCATTTTGTTGAACTCCCTCTCACAAACACACCTCACCTCTATTTAGGTTGACAACCTCCCTCTTAATGCTGCTATAGAATTGATTGAATGTGTGTGTCTGTGCAACCCTACAGGATAAGATGGTATTCCTCTGTTCGGTAAATTGCTCGGAGGAGTACAGAAAGATAAACTACGAGATGGCACGCTGCGAGTACTGCAAGATTGAGAAGCCAGCCAAGGAGGTCAAGCGAATCAACAAGAGAGACTACATCTTCTGCAGCGAAGGTTAGGAGGGTGATACATACATGGTCTTTAACCTTTTGCTGCAGTGGGCTGAATCAAGTTCGCACCGTGTTCCTTGGTAGTCTTAAACAAATCTTCTTTGAAACAAAAGTATACACCTCACACACATGGTTATGAGCTTAAAAAAAGAATACAGCTAAAAAAAAGAATACACGGACCATGTCAGATATCATGTATTCAATTTTGAGTTTGCATCCCAATATTACGCTTTATATACGCCACAGAAAATACTGAAATATAACAAACCCGTTTGACATAGGAACACCGGATTTTCTGCAAAAACAAAAAGTGTATTAATTATGACAAATATTAATAGCATTCTACCCATGAGGCCACTAGAGGGCGATTTGGTAATTTGACTGCAGGAAAGGGTTTTAATAGGTCTGCTGCCTTGAGGTATTATTGAAACATTTTGGTTACCTTTGTCATCATAACACTAAATAAATTGACACACCCAACAAGTCACTTCTTCTACTTTTGTCATCATGTCATGACTTATGTCTATCAGTAATAGGTATTAAGTCTTTATTTGGAAGATCATACTGTACCCCTTGAGGCATTGCAGTCTTTGTTGAACCTGTGTTATACTGGGCGGAGTGTGACAAGGCGAGCATAGAGTGAGGACCTAGAACAGTGGGACCTTAGAGTGGTTGATAGCACCGACAGATGGCAAAAAAGACCATACCGATCATAGTATAAATGTATTTATATTTTTTCCAGTTAGTGTTAGCTAGCGCTAGTCGGCTGTACCTGCGCCAAAACTCCTCTTTTTCATCCTATAGCTTGTTCTCCAACTTTTTAAATTTTACATTTACATTTTCGTCATTTAGCAGACGCTCTTATCCAGAGCGACTTACAAATTGTCATCACAGTCGTATTGGCACTGAAAGGTATAGATAGTTAGACATAGAGCTGGTGCTAAACTGTAACATCCTGCTAAGTGACCAATAAAGGAGCTGCTATAGAAGGAGAAGGGATGTTATTGGTGCCAGAAGCAGACTCAGTCAAGACAGCCAATAGGCTACAGATGGGGACATGCATGGCCGTTCAATAGTTACATTTGGTGCATTACCCCCCCCCTTCCCCTGTACTGCTGTTGGAAGCAGGTTGAGACTAGGTGAGCCATGCATTGAGTCTGGATTTTGAAAACCTTAAGAAATGTTTTGTGAATCCAGACCCTGCAACTTAGGTAAGAGAATGCCACAAGGCTGGCTTGAGCAATGAACGGAAACGATGTGCAACAACTAGACAAACAGAGACACAGCCTGAGAGAAAGTCTGTTTGGGCCATCCAGACAGATCTGGGACTAGGCAACTAGAGACAGATCTGGGACAGACAACTAGAGACAGATCTGGGACACAGACAACTAGAGACAGATCTGGGACACAGACAACACCAGTTAGACAGTTCTCAGTAGAAACAGAGCAGATGTTCAGGCTAGTGGTCAAAATGGCACCATAATCCCTATTTCAGTGCACTACGTTTGACAAGGGCCCATTGGTGTCAGTGTGCCCCATAGGGTCAAAACTATTGCGCTATAAAGGGGATAGGGTACCATTCAGGAGGTTTAGTCTTTGGACTGTACCACTGTTGCCAGACTGGTTTGTTCATCTCCACCAGAGCTCTCTGTTTATCTAAAGAGAACAGAAAACACACCACTGACTGATGTTACTACACCCTGTTAGTTACTACAGCCACAGTGAGTCAATGCAGGTCTAGCTACAGCCACAGTGAGTCAATACAGGTTGGATGTTTATGACAGTGATATTCTTTAAGACAGTCCCAAATGGCACCCTAATCCCTACATACTACACTCCCTTTGACCAGAGCCCCATGGGTCTATATGCCTTGGTCAAAGGGAGTGCCATTTGGGACTTAGAGTCTGTACATGCCATGATGAGAGACAGATGTTGAGGTGACGTTGTGTCTGTGTGAGGCAAAACTACAGGTGACTATTTTTACACCAATCACAGTCGGAGTCCGTCAGATCAGGCAGAGATAGAATATTAGGGCACTTGTGGTTGAGATGAGATGGTTGATGGTGGTTGGTTCCAGGTGGTGCTGGAGCAGGGCTCTGGTCAGTTGACTGGGGGGTCTCTGATACGAACACTACCATCCTCCATCCCAAAGTACACCCTCTCTGTCATCCCCACAAACAGACCTGTCTCTACCACACCTGGTATCATCTTTATAGCTGTATTAACCTCCTTCCAATCGTGAGCCAACATGTTTTCAGCACTTTTATTTCCATGACTGATCAAAACTCATTTTCTCATGCTCTCTCTCGTCTCTCTGCAGCAGACATTCAGTATAGTGAGCCATATGTTTGGCACATCGAATCGCAATAAAATCACAGTATCGAATCGCAATAAAATCACAGTATCGAATCGCAATAAAATCACAGTATCGAATCGCAATACATATAGAATCGTGAGAATCACAATGCGTATTGTATCGGCACCTAAGTATCGTGATAATATCGGATCGGGAGGTCCCTGGCAATTCCCCAGCCCTAGTCATGTCATGGCTATCCGTAATAAGCATTTATTTTTTATTTGAAAGACTATTCTGATCATCATAGTCGACCTGATAAGAATTCTGACTTGGCGGACAAAGCTTAACTTCCCTGTCTTTCTCCCCTCTTTCCTCCATACCCAGGCTGTAAGCTGCTGTACAAGCACGACCTGACCAAGCGCTGGGGGAAACACTGCAGAAACTGTGCATACTGCGCCTCCACTGCGCAGAAGGCAGTCACGGGCCAGTACGGGGGAAAGATGGAGGAGTTCTGCTCGGACGAGTGCAAGTCCCACTACACCTTGCTCTTCTGCCAGGTAAGAGAAGGAACCACGCTAAGGAACCGAACAAGACACCTAGGGCTCAATGAGGCTCAATCATTAGAAGTAGTCTCCTGTGCATGTGTCCTTCTTGTCTTTAACACTGATCTGAAAAGACTAGAAAATACTAATTTTTCTAAAAAAGACTTGTCTGCAAATACTACCAGACATTCTGCTTAGATTACTGTACAGTTCTCTCATATTAGTGCAGGAGGAGAGAAAAAGGTGGGGATAGGAAACCACATTCATTTGATGAGTGAATTAATTGAACTTGTCAAATGGTACATCCAATATGGCAAGTGGGATAGCAGTTATATGAATTCTTATTCTATGAGGTACGCTCTAACTGCTATTTCTACATCATGATTGTCTCCTCTCTCAGGTGGCTAAGTGTGATGCGTGCGAGCGCCAGGGGAAGCTGATTGAGACCCTGCCGATGCTGGGCGAGGTGAAGCACTTCTGCAACCTCCAGTGTCTGCTCCAGTTCTGCAGCCTGCAGACCCAGAACCAGGGCAAGCCCCAAGGCCAAAAGGGTAAGATTTATATAATACAGTGGGGAGAACAAGTATTTGATACACTGCCAATTTGGCAGGTTTTCCTACTTACAAAGCATGTAGAGGTCTGTAATTTTTATCATAGGTACACTTCAACTGTGAGAGACGGAATCTAAAACAAAAATCCAGAAAATCACATTGTATGATTTTTAAGTAATTAATTTGCATTTTATTGCGTGACATAAGTATTTGATACATCAGAAAAGCAGAACTTAATATTTGGTACAGACACCTTTGTTTGCAATTACAGAGATCATACGTTTCCTGTAGGTCTTGACCAGGTTTGCACACACTGCAGCAGGGATTTTGGCCCACTCCTCCATACAGACCTTCTCCAGATCCTTCAGATTTCGGGGCTGTTGCTTGGCAATACGGACTTTCAGCTCCCTCCAAAGATTTTCTATTGGGTTCAGGTCTGGAGACTGGCTAGGCCACTCCAGGAACTTGAGATGCTTCTTACAGAGCCACTCCTTAGTTGCCCTGGCTGTGTGTTTCGGATCGTTGTCATGCTGGAAGACCCAGCCACGACCCGTCTTCAATGCTCTTACTGAGGGAAGGAGGGTGTTGGCCAAGATCTCGGGATACATGGCCCCATCCATCCTCCCCTCAATACGGTGCAGTCGTCCTGTCCCCTTTGCAGAAAAGCATCCCCAAAGAATGATGTTTCTACCTCCATGCTTCACGGTTGGGTTGGTGTTGTTGGGGTTGTACTCATCCTTCTTCTTCCTCCAAACACAGCGAGTGGAGTTTAGACCAAAAAGCTCTATTTTTGTCTCATCAGACCACATGACCTTCTCCCATTCCTCCTCTGGATCATCCAGATGGTCATTGGCAGACGGGCCTGGACATGCGCTGGCTTGAGCAGGGGGACCTTGCGTGCGCTGCAGGATTTTAATCCATGACGGCGTAGTGTGTTACTAATTGTTTTCTTTGAGACTGTGGTCCCAGCTCTCTTCAGGTCATTGACCAGGTCCTGCCGTGTAGTTCTGGGCTGATCTCTCACCTTCCTCATGATCATTGATGCCCCACGAGGTGAGATCTTGCATGGAGCCCCAGACCGAGGGTGATTGACCTTCATCTTGAACTTCTTCCATTTTCTAATAATTGCGCCAACAGTTGTTGCCTTCTCACCAAGCTGCTTGCCTATTGTCCTGTAGCCCATCCCAGCCTTGTGCAGGTCTACAATTTTATCCCTGATGTCCTTACACAGCTCTCTGGTCTTGGCCATTGTGGAGAGGTTGGAGTCTGTTTGATTGAGTGTGTGGACAGGTGTCTTTTATACAGGTAATGAGTTCAAACAGGTGCAGTTAATACAGGTAATGAGTGGAGAACAGGAGGGCTTCTTAAAGAAAAACTAACAGGTCTGTGAGAGCCGGAATTCTTACTGGTTGGTAGGTGATCAAATACTTATGTCATGCAATAAAATGCAAATTAATTACTTAAAAATCATACAATGTGATTTTCTGGATGCTATAGCACATTGTAATGTGTCATCATAGGATATTACATGTCAGTTATTTTTTTACATGTCATTATGTTGCCTGTTCACAGCTCATGTTTTGAAAGAGGTACACAAATTGTCATACAGACTTGGAGTCCCACCCCTATTAACGTTTTGGGGGAATTACTTGAGTGTGTCAGAAGTTCCTCGTTTTATCGTCACAACAATTTCTAAGTAACAAATAAACCTTAACTGCAACTTCCTGTTCTGTTCTGACTAGCCTTCATCCCCCTGTATATCACAGTAAAGACATTGTAAAGAAAGTCTACACCCCCTTGAACCTTTTTCACATTTTGTTGCGTTAAAGTGGGATTTAAATATTAATTGTAATTTTTTATCATTGATCTACACAAAATACTACATAATGTCAAAGTGAAAAGAAAATTCTACACATTTTTACAAATGAATAAACATTAAATAACTAAAATGTAGTCGTTGCATAAGTTTTCACCCTCTTTGTTTAGGCAAGCCTAAATTTGTTCAGAAGTAAAATTTGGCTTAGCAAATCACATAAGTTATATGGACTCACTCTGTGAAATAATAGGGGTTGACATGATTTTTGAATGACTGCCCCTTCCTCTGTCCCCATACATACATCTATAAGGTCCCTCAGTCAAGTATTGAATTTCAAGCACAGATTAAACTACAAAGGCCAGGGAGCTTTTCGAAAGCCTCATATAGAAGGGCAGTGATTGGTCGATGGGTAACAATAACCAATCGGACATTGAATATATATTTTAAGCATGGTCCATTTTTTTATAATTATAATGTGGATGATGTATTAAACCACCCAGACACATCAAAGTCGTCCTTCTGAACTGCTTAGGGATGTCAACATGAGGCCATTGCTGATTTTAAAACAGCTACAGAGTTTCATGGCTGTAATGGGAGAAAACTGAGGACGGATCAACAACATTATAGTGTCTCCACAATAATGACCCAAATGACAGTGTGAAAAGAAGACTAAAGTAATACTGAGAAGAGAAAGAAAACGCAAAGGAATACCCTTTTTGGCCTAATGCAAAGCCTTATGTTTGGGGCAAATCCAACACATCACTGAGTAACTTCCTCCTTATTTCCAAGCATGGTTTGGGTATGTTTGACATGATGAAAAGAAACGGGATGGAGCTAAGCACAGGCTTTACAGCAGACACTGGAAGAGGAATTCACCTTTCAGCAGGACAATAACCTACAACACAAAGCCAAATCTACACTGGAGTTGCTTACCAAGTAGACAGTGGATGTTCCTGAGTGGCCAAGTTACAGTTTTGACTTAAATCTGCTTGCACTACTATGGCAAGACTTGACTATTGCTGTCTAGCAATGATCCCCAACACCTTGATAGAGCTTGAAGAATTTTGAAAAGAATAATGGACAAATATTGCACAATCCAGGTGTGCAAAGCTCTTAGAGACTCACCCAAGAAGACTCACAGTCGCTGCTAAAGGTGTTTCTAACATACACTGCTCAAAAAAATAAAGGGAACACTAAAATAACACATCCTAGATCTGAATGAATGAAATAATCTTATTAAATACTTTTTTCTTTACATAGTTGAATGTGCTGACAACAAAATCACACAAAAATTATCAATGGAAATCAAATTTATCAACCCATGGAGGTCTGGATTTGGAGTCACCCTCAAAATTAAAGTGGAAAACCACACTACAGGCTGATCCAACTTTGATGTAATGTCCTTAAAACAAGTCAAAATGAGGCTCAGTAGTGTGTGTGGCCTCCACGTGCCTGTATGACCTCCCTACAGTGCCTTGGCATGCTCCTGATGAGGTGGCGGATGGTCTCCTGAGGGATCTCCTCCCAGACCTGGACTAAAGCATCCGCCAACTCCTGGACAGTCTGTGGTGCAACGTGGCGTTGGTGGATGGAGCGAGACATGATGCCCCAGATGTGCTCAATTGGATTCAGGTCTGGGGAACGGGCGGGCCAGTCCATAGCATCAATGCATTCCTCTTGCAGGAACTGCTGACACACTCCAGCCACATGAGGTCTAGCATTGTCTTGCATTAGGAGGAACCCAGGGCCAACCGCACCAGCATATGGTCTCACAAGGGGTCTGAGGATCTCATCTCGGTACCTAATGGCAGTCAGGCTACCTCTGGCGAGCACATGGAGGGCTGTGCGGCCCCCAAGAACAATGCTGACCATCAGCGGAGGATGTTGCAGGCAGCAGATCACGGCGTCTCCAGATTGCTGCCAGTGTGACGCATTGAAACAGGGCGCCAGTGGGGAATTGGTGTTCTCTGGCAAATGCAAACGTCCTGCACGGGAAGACAACCATGTGACTCGGGCCTCTACAAGGAGTCGTGACCTTGAGCAGACACATGCACATTTGTGGCCTGCTGGAGGTCATTTTGCAGGGCTCTGGCAGTGCTCCTCCTGCTCCTCCTTGCACAAAGGCGGAGGTAGCGGTCCTGCTGCTGGGTTGTTGCCCTCCTACGGCCTCCTCCACGTCTCCTGATGTACTGGCCTGTCTCCTGGTAGCGCCTCCATGCTCTGGACACTACGCTGACAGACACAGCAAACCTTCTTGCCACAGCTTGCATTGATGTGCCATCCTGGATGAGCTGCACTACCTGAGCCACTTGTGTGGGTTGTAGACTCCGTCTCATGCTACCACTAGAGTGAAAGCACCGCCAGCATTCAAAAGTGACCAAAACATCAGCCAGGAAGCATAGGAACTGAGAAGTGGTCTGTGGTCACCACCTGCAAAACCAGTCCTTTATTGGGGGGTGTCTTGCTAATTGCCTATAATTTCCACCTGTTGTCTATTCCATTTGCACAACAGCATGTGAAATTTATAGTCAATCAGTGTTGCTTCCTAAGTGGACGGTTTGATTTCACAGAAGTGTGATTGACTTGGAGTTACATTGTGTTGTTTAAGTGTTCCCTTTATTTTTTTGAGCAGTGTATATTGACTCAGAGAGGTGAATACTTATCTGATCAAGTTTTATTTTTCATTAATCTAAATTTTGTGGGGGAATTTTTCTTTCACTTTGACAGAGTATTTTGTGTAGATTGTTGACAAAAAATGACAAATCAATTTTAATCCCACTTTGTAACGCAATAAAATGTGCTGAAATCCACAGGGGGTGTAGACTTTCTATAGGCACTGTATAATAATGACTGCAACATTTCTCTCTCTCTCTCTTCCACGTATCCTTCCAGTGGCCATCTCAATCGCTCCATCCCCCTCCAATACTACCACTGCTACGAGTGTGTCTGATCCAGTCATCGCCAACGTAGTCTCACTAGCCAGCTCCCCCACTGGCCAGCCCAACTACTCCAACACTGGCCTGCAAGGTATGCACACACACACTCTGTTACCAGTTACTGTATACACACTGGGATACACACAAGGTGTTATACACTATCAAGTGTAACCAGAGAGTGTGCAACCTGAGTGTTCAACTATCTGTTATCATCTCTTTGAATAGGTTTAAGTTGTCGTTGCTAGTAGTGTAGCCTGTTGACACCCATTAAGGTGCATGTTAATTACAGCTGATTTAGATTGATAAGTTATCTTATTAGCAGGCCTGACTGACTGGCTGTGGTGTTTTTATACTGACTCATGCTCTGTTGCTTCATGACAGGGACTGTTCCCAGCAGACATGTGAAGTATGTTGGAAATGTAAGTTGTGCATATGCGTTCTTTTGTCTATTTGTCTATATGTTTATGTATTATACATATGGGGGCGAATTGTAACTTCCACTTAATGTGACTTTAATGCAGGAAAACTGAAATCCATTTAACCTAATTTCTACCAGCATGTCACCTTTGCAACTAGAGGCGGAAAAAACTCTAGATCACCTTTACTCCACACTAGAGGTTGACACAGGAACAGGACTTCCGTGGGTCTGTCGGGTCCCACGGGATTCTGGCAGGAGTGGGAGTGAAGTTCTAGAATCAAGTTCAGGACAGTCCACAGGAGTGGGCACTACAGGAATAGTTATAAACATAGTTTTCTTTGGCGGGGGGGTGTTATAGAAATATGGAACGTGTGGAGCATTTCATAAAAATAACTGTCTAGGCTAATATAGTTTACTTAAAATATATATATATATATATATATGGTCATTTCCCCCCTCCCCTTCCGTCGGCTCACTCTTGTGCGCCTTGCTCCAGTTGTAGCTAGTCACTACTTTACCCATTAACTTTACCTCAGATGCACAGGAGATACTCAAATGTCCATATCATGAGTTCATCAGACTCTGGGTAAGTAGAAGGGCTGCCTTTATTGCCATATTCTTGTAATATGGTTGTTATCAGCTGTGTGCACTGTGCAGGCAACTGTCTCGTAAGCGCTGAGCAGCAGCCAAACGGAGCAGGTGCTTTGGCTACTCCCACGCAGAGCGCAATATTGCGTTAGTGGATACTCGCACTGCTCTCAGGGCAGGTCTGCCAGTTTTGACTAGCAGAAGTGACTTTTCGAAAAAGGTTAGGTGAACTTACACAGCAGGTTGGATGAATTAACTTGGCGTGTTAGGAGAATTAGGTTAGGGTTATCTAAAATGCAAAAATTGTCCCCCACGCGACTCAAACATATCTAGCTACAACCAGGCCTGCCATGAGAGCAGTCTTGGTTTCCACTAATGCGGTTCTGCACGCAGAGCGGGGGACAGACAGACTAGCAGCTAACAGAGGAAGTTATTTCAGAGGAAAATGTTTGCATGGATCGGGACGTGTGTGATTTGTATTGGGACTGGAAAGTAAAGTTCTGGGGTTATAGAACTGTTGCATTATCAGGACAGAATGAGAAGAAAATGTATAGGAATTACTTTTCATGCCTGTGTCAACCTCTACTCCACACACAGAGACTCATACAAAGCTCTACCTCGCCGTCCATTTGGCAAATCTGACATTAACTCTATCCTCCTGATTACGGCTTACAAGCAAAAACTCAAACAGGAAGTACCAGTGACACGCTATATACGGAAGTGGTCCGATGCTACAGGACTGTTTCGCTAACAGACTAGAAGATGTTCCGGGATTATTCCGATGGCATTGAGGAGTTTACCATATCAGTCACTGGCTTCATTAATAAGTGCATCGACGATGTTTGCCCCACAGTGACCGTACGTACATATTCCAACTAGAAGCCATGGATTACAGGCGACATCCGCACTGAGCTAAAGTATAGAGCTACCGTTTTCAAGGAGCGGGACACTAATCCGGACACTTATAAGAAATCACGCTACGCCCTCCGACGAACCAACTGACTCTCGTCGGATGTGGCAGGGCTTGTAAACTATCACGGATTACAAAGGGAAACCCAGCCGCGAACTGTCCAGTGACGTGAGCCTACCAGACAAACTAAATACCTTTTTTTATGCTCGCTTCGAGGCTAGCAGCACTGAACCATGCAAGAGAGCACCAGATGTTCCGGACAACTGTGTGATCACGCTCTCTGTAGCCTATGTAAGTAAGACCTTTAAACAGGTTAACATTCACAAGGCCGCAGGGCCAGATGGATTTCCAGGACACATACTCCGAGCATGCGCTGACCAGCTGACAGGTGTCTTCACTGACATTTTCAACCTCTCCCTGACCCAGTCTGTAATACCTACATGTTTCAAGCAGACCACCATAGTCCCTGTGCCCAAGAACGCCAAGGTAACCTGTCATGAAATGCTTTGAAAGGCTGGTCATCAACACCATCATCCCAGACAACCTGGACCCACTCCAATTCACATACCGCCCCAACAGATCCACAGATGACTCAATCTCTATTGCACTCCACACTGCCCTTTCCCATCTGGACAAAAGGAACAGCTACGTGAGAATGCTGTTAATTGACTACAGCTCAGCGTTCAACACCATAGTGCCCTCAAAGCTCATCACTAAGCTAAGGATCCTGGGATTAAAAACCTCCCTCTGCAACTGGATCCTGGTCTTCCTGATGGGCCGCCCCCAGGTGGTGAGGGTAGGCAACAACACGTCCGCCACGCTGACGCTCAACACGGGGGCCCCTCAGGGGTGCATGCTTAGCACCCTCCTGTACTCTCTGTTCACGCACGACTGCGTGGCCGCACACGACTCCAACACCATTAAGTTTTCGGACGACATGACAGTGGTAGGCCTGATCACCGACGACGATGAGACAGCTCACTCTTGTGCGCCTTGCTCCAGTTGTAGCTAGTCACTACTTTACCCATTAACTTTACCTCAGATGCACAGGAGATACTCAAATGTCCATATCATGAGTTCATCAGACTCTGGGTAAGTAGAAGGGCTGCCTTTATTGCCATATTCTTGTAATATGGTTATCAGCTGTGTGCACTGTGCAGGCAACTGTCTCGTAAGCGCTGAGCAGCAGCCAAACGGAGCAGGTGCTTTGGCTACTCCCACGCAGAGCGTGTGTCTGAGACCTCGCAGTGTGGTGCCAGGACAACAACTTCTCCCTCAACGTCAGCAAGTCAAAGGAGCTGATTGCGGACTACAGGAAACAGAGGGCCGAGCACACCCCCATCCACATCAACAGGGCTCTAGTGGACAGGTCGAGAGCTTCTGGTTCCTTGGGTGTCCACATCACTAAGGAATTATCATGGTCTAGTCCAGTCATGAAGAGGGCGTGACAACGCCTCTTCGCCCTCAGGATGCCGAAAAGATTTGTCATGGGCCCTCAGATCCTCAAAGTTCTATAGCTGCCCCATTGAGAGCATCCTGACTGGCTGCATCACCGCTTGGTATGGCAACTGCTTGGCATCCGACCGCAAGGCACTACAAAGGGTTGTGTGTACGGCCCAGTACATCACTAGGGCCGAGCTCCCTACCATCCAGGACCTCTATACCAGGCGGTGTCAGAGGAAGGCCCTAAGAATTGTCAGACTCCAGACACCCAAGTCATAGACTGTTCTCTCTGCTACAGCACGGCAAGCGGAACCAACAGGCCCCTGAACAGCTTCCCCAAGCCATAAGACTTCTAAATAGTTAGTCCGGCTAGCTATTGGTTAACTATTTAACTATCTGCATTGACCCTTTTTGCACTTAACTCTTTTGACTCATCACATACGCTGTTTATTATCTATCCTGTTGCCTAGTCACTTTATCCTTACCTATATGTACATATCTACCTCAATTACCTCGTACCCCTGCACATCTACTCGGTACTGGTACCCTGTGTATATAGCCAAGTTATCGTTACTTATTGTGTATTTATTCATTGTTATTATTTTTCTATTATTTCTATTTTTTTCTCTGTATTGTTGGGAAGAGGCCGTAAGTAAGCATTTCACTGTTAGTCTACACCTGTTGTTTACGAAGCATGTGACAAATAAAATTTGATTTGAAGTCGAATATTCACTTTATCTGCATTTACACAGGCAGCCTAATTCTGATCTTTTTCCACTAATTGGTCTTTTGACCAATCAGATCAGATATTTTGCAAATAATAATTTATTACATTTCTATAATTATTTTCATAGAATCTCAAAGTGCTTCAAGTGCAAAAAAACAAACAAGCAATATATAATGACAGGTCAACCAATAGAGGCCAAGTCTTTGAAAGCTGCATCCTCCGAAAATGGAGAGGGTCAGGTCATGGCTTGAGCGAAGGGAGCTCGACAGTGGATGGTAGATGATGGTGGGTCTTAAAGCCGCTGGACTTCTCTTCTTCCACTCTGTGTTGCACCCACTTGGTTGATGCCTCAGCAACTCTGGGCACCAGAAAGCTCACCACACAAAGTTTAGCATAGTAACCAGTCGTCATCTCTACGAGCCCTCTGCCTCAGCACTGCTGTATTCCTCTATCTCCCATTCCTCTCACGCTTCAGGCGACTCCTCAAATTATGTTCTCAAAAGATCAGGGATTGGCAGCCATGTGAAACAAAAAAGATGGTACTGTGTCCAGATGCATTTTTCAAACATAGGCCACCATTTGCCTTGATGACAGCTTTGCACACTTGGCATTCTCTCAACCAGCTTCATGAGGTAGTCACCTGGAATGCATTTCAATTAACAGGTATGTCTTCTTAAAAGTTAATTTGATGAAACTGGCTCTCATGAGGACCACCACAGGAATGGAAGACCCAGAGTTAACTCTGCTGCAGAGGATGAGTTCATTAGAGTTACCAGCCTCAGAAATTGCAGCCCAAATAAGTGCTTCACAGAGTTCAAGTAACAGACACATCTCAACATCAACTGTTCAGAGGAGACTGTGTGAATCAGGTATTCATGGTCGAATTGCTGCAAAGAAACCACTACTAAAGGACATCTATAAGAAGAAGAGACCTGCTTGGGCCAAGAACACGAGCAATGGACATTTAGACCGGTGGAAATGTGTCCTCTGGTCTGGAGTCCAAATTTGAGATTTTTGGTTCCAACCGCCGTGTCTTTGTGAGACGCGGTGTGGGTGAACGGATGATCTCTGCATGTGTATTTCCCACCGTGAAGCATGGAGGAGGAGGTGTTATGGTGTGGGGGTGCTTTGCTGGTGACACTGTCTGTGATTTATTTAGAATTCAAGGCACACTTAACCAGCATGGCTACCACAGCATTCTGCAGCGATACGCCATCCCATCTGGTTTGGGCTTAGTGGGACTATCATTTGTTTTTCAACAGGACAATGACGCAACACACCTCCAGGCTGTGTAAAGGCTATTTTACCAAGAAGGAGAGTGATGGAGTGCTGCATCAGATGACCTGGCCTCCATAATCCCCCGACATCAACCGAATTGAGATGGTTTAGGATGAGTCGGACCGCAGAGTGAAGGAAAAGCAGCCAACAAGTGCTCAGCGTATGTGGGAACTCCTTCAAGACTGTTGGAAAAGCATTCCAGGTGAAGTTGGCTGAGAGAAGGCCAAGAGTGCAAAGCTGTCATCAAGGCGCAAAGGGTGGCTATTTGAAGAATCTCAGATATATTTTGATTTGTTTAACATTTTTTGGTTACTACATGATTCCATATGTGTTGTTTCATAGTTTTGATGTCTTCACTATTATTCTACAATGTAGAAAATAGTAAAAATAAAGAAAAACCCTGGAATGAGTAGGTGTCCAAACTTTTGACTGGTACTGTATGCAATTAAAACTATTATCAAAAACAAAAGAGCTGATAATTTTTTTTTATAATAATGAAAAACTCCTAAAAATAACGAAATATGTACAAATGTACAGGAGCTCTGTGCTTTGGCTGCTACTATTTTCTACAGAATAAGACTATAGTTGCCATGGCGCCATGGCAACTATAGTCTTATTCTGTAGAAAATAATTGGGCAAATGATCAGAATTGGGCTGCCTGTCTAATTGCAGCCTATGTTGTGCATTTATGTCAGTGGGAGACTAAGTGAAATTCAAGTAGAAGTTAGGTTTGGCCCATGGTTACTAACAGTCTGTCTTCATTGTGTTTCAGGCCAGCACACAGACACAGCCCCCCCGGGCCCCTCCACCCAGGGCTCAGAAGAACAAGGCCCTGCTCTGCAAACCCATGGTCCAGAACAAGGGCATCATGTGTAAACCCAACTTCACCACCACAGGGTGCCAGACAGGTACAACACCATACACACACCCACACGTAGCCTATATACCACACACGGTTGATATTATGTTTTTATGGTATAATGATGTCATGCCATAGTGTTGTGAGGAAGAGTTAAGAGATGAGTGGTTTGGGGCCATGAAGTCTACATTCCATTATGTCAAGGTAGATTAGTGATGTTTAGGATAGCATGAGTGATGTTTAGGATACTGACTTGGGGTAAAAAGTTATGAACATCAAAGACAGGGAGTGCCCATGGAGACTTGCCAGATGTATGTCAGGAAGATGGTAATAGAAGGGTATATAAGGTAGTGTTTCCTTTGTTTAAGAGTTCAACTGACGAACGGCAAAGCCATGTCCGTTTGTTAGATGAACCCACGAGCTCGTGATTCAATAAATACTTGGTATGAAATCTCCACAGAATGTCTAAGTATATCCTTGCATCCTTGATTCTTTGATACCTGAGAAACTCATCACAACAACGTTTTTTCTTAAATGTTTGTATTTATTATAAGAAAATACAAAACAATATGATGGTTTAAAAGGTAAACAAAAATAACATGTTTAGGAATGGTCAAATTAGGCTTTTAAGGCACTTCCCCCATTTCAAATATTTATTTAAAAAAAATAAAATAATGTTTAAGACCAATGTACAAATAATTGGATATTTGCACAAAGAAAAAGGAAAACATGGTGAAATGAATGGCTTATATGGTATAGGCCATTGAATACATACATATTCAAAGACACACACATGTATTTCTTTTTATCTTGAAATTGTTTGTTGGTCCACAGATGATAATTTCCCCAAGGTGATCATAGTGCCTGTCCCAGTACCAGTGTATGTCCCAGTCCCCATGAACCTGTACACCCAGTACACCCCCCAGCCTGTTGGACTCCCCATACCGGTATGTTAACATCCCACATCTAGCACTACCTAGCCTTCACCTCAGTCAGTCACATAGTCACACAGATTTCTCCTCAAATTCTCTCAAACAAGAGCTGTGTGCTCTGGACTCATTTGAAACCAACTGCCATTGAATAGTAGTTGGAGGTTGGGTGATACATGCGCTTGCAGAACAGAAGAGCAACATGAACAAAGAATTGCAGCCTCTACATTGTTATGTGAATTGTTTAACAAACTATTTCAGTGTCTCTGTGCGTCTCCCAAAATCAAGAAACGGACAGAGTCCCGGTCTGCATAGTCAGAGATGTTTATTCATTGAGAATTCTGCCATCACAATTTCAGAGTCCATCTTTTATACTCATACGTCATACAAAAATCCCTCCCCTCTTTAGGCGGGCTGTAGTTTTCCACTTTAAAACTGCTCTCCTGACCATCAGTACACACACACACACATACACACAAACACACACACACACATACATACATGCATACACACACGCATACATACACACACACACACACATGCATTCCTTAGTTATTGCCGTCCTCATACTCCTTAAAAAGCCTAACAGTTTCTCTCCTCCCTACATTGGGAGGCCTCTTTATCTTGGTTTCTCAGTTGTCTGTAGACACTTCCCCTTTGTTGTCTGGTCTAACTCTTACTCACATTGCTAAATAGTAGCTCAATGTCATAGTCTTTACTGGTCCTACACTCACACATTACCAGGTAGTAGATTCTAACACATCTCACACAGTTTCAGAGTGTAATAATTAGTCACTACTAAGAAAGTACTAATCATACTTAAAACAAGGACATTTCACAACTATATTTAAGGGTGGAACATTTAGTCATTACTTTTAACCTGTATATATTTTAATTTCTATATCACACATCTAACCCTTTATCTGTCCTGTTTCCAGCTGCCCGTGCCCATGTTCCTGCCGGTGACTCTGGATAACGCAGAGAGCATTGTGGAGACCATCCAGGACATCAAGGAGAAGATCCCCTCTGACCCGTTCGAGGCCGACCTCATCCTCATGGCCGAGATGGTGGCCGAGGAGGGGAGAGAGAAGTCCCCGGAGCGACCCCCTGAAAGACCCCCAGCCCCAGCAGTACAAGACGGTAACCAGGGGAGGGAGACAGGGAGTGGGATGAAACCTGGGTCATGTTCATTAGGAACCAAATGGAAGAAAACAGACTGAAAAGGGGAGGGACTACCTGGATTTGCTAAACATGTTCTGTTGCGTGGCCTAATGAACATGAGCCATTTGGGTAATCAGAGTTAAACAGTGGTTACTGTCTTTGAGCCTGTGAGACTCCCTCTATGGCTTCATAGGGCCAAGCTACAGTGGGGAAAAAAAGTATTTAGTCAGCCACCAATTGTGCAAGTTCTCCCACTTAAAAAGATGAGAGAGGCCTGTAATTTTCATCATAGGTACACGTCAACTATGACAGACAAAATGAGAGAAAAAAATCCAGAAAATCACATTGTAGGATTTTTTATGAATTTATTTGCAAATTATGGTGGAAAATAAGTATTTGGTCAATAACAAAAGTTTCTCAATACTTTGTTATATACCCTTTGTTGGCAATGACACAGGTCAAACGTTTTCTGTAAGTCTTCACAAGGTTTTCACACACTGTTGCTGGTATTTTGGCCCATTCCTCCATGCAGATCTCCTCTAGAGCAGTGATGTTTTGGGGCTGTCGCTGGGCAACACAGACTTTACAACTCCCTCCAAAGATTTTCTATGGGGTTGAGATCTGGAGACTGGCTAGGCCACTCCAGGACCTTGAAATGCTTCTTACGAAGCTACTCCTTCGTTGCCCGGGCGGTGTGTTTGGGATCATTGTCATGCTGAAAGACCCAGCCACGTTTCATCTTCAATGCCCTTGCTGATGGAAGGAGGTTTTCACTCAAAATCTCACGATACATGGCCCCATTCATTCTTTCCTTTACACGGATCAGTCGTCCTGGTCCCTTTGCAGAAAAACAGCCCCAAAGCATGATGTTTCCACCCCCCATGCTTCACAGTAGGTATGGTGTTCTTTGGATGCAACTCAGCATTCTTTGTCCTCCAAACACGACGAGTTGAGTTTTTACCAAAAAGTTCTATTTTGGTTTCATCTGACCATATGACATTCTCCCAATCCTCTTCTGGATCATCCAAATGCACTCTAGCAAACTTCAGACGGGCCTGGACATGTACTGGCTTAAGCAGGGGGACACGTCTGGCACTGCAGGATTTGAGTCCCTGGCAGCGTAGTGTGTTACTGATGGTAGGCTTTGTAACTTTGGTCCCAGCTCTCTGCAGGTCATTCACTAGGTCCCCCCGTGTGGTTCTGGGATTTTGTGGTCTTGTGATCATTTTGACCCCACGGGGTGAGATCTTGCGTGGAGCCCCAGATCGAGGGAGATTATCAGTGGTCTTGTATGTCTTCCATTTCCTAATAATTGCTCCCACAGTTGATTTCTTCAAACCAAGCTGCTTACCTATTGCAGATTCAGTCTTCCCAGCCTGGTGCAGGTCTACAATTTTGTTTCTGGTGTCCTTTGACAGCTCTTTGGTCTTGGCCGTAGTGGAGTTTGGAGTGCGACTGTTTGAGGTTGTGGACAGGTGTCTTTTATACTGATAACAAGTTCAAACAGGTGCCATTAATACAGGTAACGAGTGGAGGACAGAGGAGCCTCTTAAAGAAGAAGTTACAGGTCTGTGAGAGCCAGAAATCTTGCTTGTTTGTAGGTGACCAAATACTTATTTTCCACCATAATTTGCTAATAAATTCATAAAAAATCCTACAATGTGATTTTCTGGGAAAAAAATCTCAATTTGTCTGTCATAGTTGACGTGTACCTATGATGAAAATTACAGGCCTCTCTCATCTTTTTAAGTGGGAGAACTTGCACAATTGGTGGCTGACTAAATACTTTTTTCCCCCACTGTATAGCTGTGAGAGCTTGTTATAACTGGGGTTTCTTGGCACTTCCACCAAGTCTCTTTTAAAAGCAATTTACAGCTGAATGACAGTCTAAAAAGCTGTTCTTAATTTGAATTCCGCATTATGACTTCAGGTAATATATCAGTTATTTTCACTGAGGACATATTCTCCTTTGCAGCAACAACCTGGGGAATACTTGCAGGGGAGGGGAGAGGGGAGGGGATGAATGAGCCAATTGGACAGCTAGGGGTGATTTGGTGGCCATGATGGTATGTGGGACAGGTTGGGACTTTAAGGACTATGTAGTAACAATAGTTTCTGGTACTTACCTCAAATAATTCAACGCAATAGTAACTACCTGGTACATGGTGATATCAATGAATCTCAAAGAAACTGAAATGTAATTAATATCACAATTTTAACGAGTACTTCCTACTTAACTGTCGAGTAAATAACGGGATGTAAAATAGAGGGTTACCGATGAATATTTTGAGAGCTGTCCCATAACTTGAATGCTTTTGTGTTTTCTGTCCGGGGACCAGACCAGGGCAGCACCTACAGTGGAGACCTGGACACAGACGAACTGAGCAACTTCCTCACCACTTGGGATGACGAGCCACCCCCCACCCCCGGCGTCTCCTCGCGCCACAGTCGACCCTACGCCCACGAGATGCTCCGACCCATCGTGGACATCAACGTCCCCGCCACCCCCCCACCCCCCATCATGGACATAGAGGCTGACTTCCCAGTCCGTGAGTGATGGTCGACTTCTACACCTCCCCAGAGTTATCAGGGATTCCTGATTTGAGCAATGGACCTGGTCTGTTAGAGGTTTTAGATGTTTTTTCTGAAATCTCCCAGTATAACTTGTAGAATACTTATACCTTGGTTGAAGACTGTCAATCTTTGTTGAGGGAAAGTATATGGTCAAAACATATTGTGACTTTATAGTGAATGGCTTCTAGCTCTATATTGTTCTGTTATGTTTTTAACATGTAACAAGCATCAGTAAGTCAAACGCTTCTTTGATACAACACACTACAATTCAGCTGGCCTCATTCTCATAGTAGTCAGTTGTATTCAAATATCTGCATCGTTTTGTCAGAAACCCTGGAGCTGATGGCCCATTGGAGGGATCAGGAGAGGGATAGAAGTCCCAGTCCACCTCCTTCTCCTCCACGACGAAGAGCCAGAAGGAAAGCTCGGGATGGCTTGCCACAGAAGAAAAAGGTAAGAGGATAAATAAGACCCCTTTCAAAAAGCGCCATCAGCGATTTTATTTCCATATTTCAACTCCCAGCAGTGCTCCTCTTTAAAATGTCTTAACATTTCCCTCATTCTTTGTAAATATTTTGTCTGTGGGTGCGTGTTTCTCCCCCGTTGACCCCACAGAAGCGTAAGTCGAGAGCAGCAGAGACTGCGTCAGCGGTGCCGTCGCTGAGTGCGGCCAAGTGTGACGTGGTGCCCGGCGAGCCCCCCAAACTGCAGCACATGTACGGGGTGGACGCCTGGAAGAGATGGGTCCAGTGGAGCAAGACCCAGCCTGACCTGGAGAAGCCTCGATTTGGCTGTGAGTCTGCTCACTGATACACTTGTGCATGCACGTGCACACACCCTGCCCTGACCATATCACGCTCACACACAGACAAACATGACTATTATAACTATCAATTTTTATTCATTTCCTGAAACCCTGATATCACACATTTTGTTGCTTTGCTTCTTCCTTATTCACTGCGTCTTTATAGAATTAAACCTACCTCTTAATTGCCAATGGGAATCATTTAACTCAGTACGCTGAATAACGTTCTGTTCCCCCCGTTACAGCGCGGCCAATGGAGATAAAGGAGGATGTTTTAAAGTGTACTACAGCAGAGCTGGGCTACGGTCTCTGTCGGTTTATCTGTGAAGTTAAACGACCCAACGGAGAGTCCTACAGCCAGGACAGTCTGTTCTATCTCTGCCTCGGCATCCAGCAGGTAGGACACACACACTCTCTCACTTCTGATGATATCATTTTGTTAATTGCCCATCTTTCTGCAGTACTTATTTCAGAATGGGCGCATGGAGAACATATTCACTGATCTCTTCTATGGCAAGTTCACACTGGAGATCACCAAGCTGCTGAAAGACTTCAAACCTACCATAACGGCCAGTGGTAAGAAAACACATACACACACTTGTAAACACAGTTTATAGCGCAAAAGTTGTAATAAGGCTTCCACTGTTGTGAATGACCTCTCTCTTATTCCATCTATCATCCTTCACCTTAACACTCACATTCTCTCCCTCTCTTGCTTTCCTTTCATGTATTTGAGGGCGTTGAGTTTGTGGTATGTGTTATTAGTATGCTTATTAAAGGTCTTTAATGTTGGAATCTCTCTCCCAGGCTACCTGCACTCGCGGGTGGAGGAGGAGTACCTGTGGGACTGTAAACAGCTGGGAGCCTACTCTCCCATCGTGCTGCTCAACACGCTGCTCTTCTTCTGCACCAAGTTCTTCCAGTTCAAGACGGTGGCCCAGCACCGCCAGCTCTCCTTCGCCCACGTCATGCGCTGCACCAAGTCCATCCACGACAACACCAAGTCCAACTTCCTTCGCTTTTACCCGCCCATCCCCAAGAAGGACCTCGCAACGGAGACAGCAGGTGCTTCACCTATTTGGTTTTCTCCTCCTTTACTCTGGAGCGATTTCAGTGCCAACAGAAACTGTATTTGAATTCAAGATCAAAAAAATTGTAATGCACAAATTGAATCATTGAATCCATTAATTGACCTTGTATTTCATGATTTGAAACTGAATTAGATGAATAGTGCATTCAGTTTTAATATTTAATTCAATTTTCTAATGTAATATTTATACAGTGCATTCGGAAAGAATTCAGACCACTTCCCTTTTTTCCTCATTTTGTTACGTTACAGCATTACTATAAAATGGATTTTAAAAATGTAATCTACACCCAATACCCTATAATGACAAAGCAAAAACTGCTTTTTGAAATTTTTGCAAATGTTTTAAAAATAAAATACCTTATTTACATAAGTATTCCGACCCATTGCTGAGAGACTCGAAATTGACCTCCGGTGCATCCTGTTTCCATTGATCATCCTTGAGATGTTTCTACAACTTGATTCTATTGATTGGACATGATTTGGAAAGCACACACCTGTCTATGTAAGGTTCCACAGTTGACAGTGCATGTCAGAGCAAAAACCATGCCATGAGGTCGAACTAATTGTCCGTAGTGCTCCGAGACAGGATTGTGTCCAGGCAAAGATCTGGGGAAGGGTACCAAAACATTTCTGCAGCATTGAAGGTCCCCAAGAACACAGTGGCCTCCATCATTCTTAAATGGAAGAAGTTTGGAACCACCAAGACTCTACCTAGAGCTGGCCGCCCGGCCGAACTGAGCAATCGGGGGAGAAGGGCCTTGGTCAGGGAGGTGACCAAGAACCCAATGGTCATTCTGAAAGAGCTCCAGAGTTCCTCTGTGGAGATGGGAGAGCCTTCCAGAAGAACAACCATCTCTGCAGCAATCCACCAATCAGGCCTTTATGCTTGAGTGGCCAGATGGAAGCCACTCCTCAGTAAAAGGCACATGACAGCCCGCTTGGAGTTTGCCTAAAGGCACCTAAAGGACTCTCAGACAATGAGAAACAAGATTCTCTGGTCTGATGAAACCAAGATTGAACTCTTTGGCCTGAATGCCAAGCATCACGTCTGGAGGAAACCTGGCACCATCCCTACGGTGAAGCATGGTGGTGGCAGCATCATGTTGTGGGAATGTTTTTCAGTGGCAGGGACAGGGAGACTAGTCAGGATTGAGGCAAAGATGAACGGAGCGAAGTACAAAGAGATCCTTGATGAAAACCTGCTCAGGTCCTCAGACTGGGGTGAAGGTTCACCTTCCAATAGGACAACGACCTTAAGCACACAGCAAAGACAAAGCTGGAGAGGCTTCGGGACAAGTCTCTGAATGTCTGAGTGGCCCAGCCAGAGCCCGGACTTGAACCAAATCTAACATCTCTGGAGAGACCTGAAAATAGCTGCACAGATACGCTCCCCATCCAACCTGACAGAGCTTGAGAGGATCTACAGAGAAGAATGGGAGAAACTCCCCAAATACTTGTGTGCCAAGCTTGTAGCGTCATACCCAAGAAGACTCGAGGCTGTAATCGCTGCCAAAGGTGCTTCAACAAAGTACTGAGTAAAGGGTCTGAATACTTATATAAATGTTACATTTCAGTTTTTTTTAATACATTTGCAAAATTTTCTAAACCAGTTTTTGCTTTGTCATTATGGGGTATTGTGTGTAGATTGATGAGGGGGGAAAAACGATTTAATCCATTTTAGAATAAGGATGTAACGTAACAATGTGGTAAGAGTCAAGGGGTCTGATTACTTTCCGAATGCACTGTAAGTGGACATTATAAAAGGCCATCTTTTTTTCAAATTAAACAATGGCCAATTTTAGTCGCAATTGCATGTTTTTTTTGTCAAAACAAATAGGTAATGTGTAGCCCGCAAATCCGTTTTTTTTTTCATATCGCCCGTGCGCTGATTGAGTTTGACACCCCTGGGAAATCTATTTATGTAGCTATTTATTTAGCAAGTTAAAAACACAGAGCCTAACGTTGCTAGCTAGCTAGCTATGCTGATCTTGAACGACTATTATCCACAGTTAGCATTTCTCTTAGTTGTATTTGGCAGGCAGGCAAGTTCCCATTCAGTTGTCAACATGGGTTGGAACAAGCATGCATTGGCAGGCAAGCTGCAGAAGGACGAGCAGGCTACTATTCTGCCATCATTTATCAGTGCAATTTTGACGGCCAACTCGCTGAAAAAGTTTTAGAGCGTTTATCTAGTATCTACCCTCGTTAGATTTTAGCTCATCTCGCTCTGGCTAGCATAAGTTGTTGATCTTGTTGTTAATGTGCATAGGCAACTGAGGGAGAGAGCCTACCTTTTATGGTTGTTTTATCAATAGGACTGTGACCTATGTTTCTGTTGTCATGTGAGAGATGTGTGTGTTGTCCTCAAGGTTTCTTCCTACCTAGGGAGTTCTTCCCTTGCCACTGTTGCCTTGGCTAACTCTTTAGGAGATTTAAGTGTGGGTTGTTGTTTTTACTAATGCATTTAGTAAAATGATATAGATCAGATTTCATTCATATGTAATCATGGATCTGTGTGTGTTGCAGATGCAGACGGTGTGGCAGTGAAGAGGAAGAGGGATGACGAGGAGAAAGAGGAGGTACTGGAGATGATGGAGAACAGTGAGAATCCCCTCCGCTGTCCTGTCAGATTGTACGAGTTCTACCTCTCCAAGTGGTGAGTGACACATACACAAATACTACATACCTTTAATCTGCCCATTGTACAGACCAATCTAACCTAGTAGTGTAACCTAATATTCTTGTTCTTGAAATTGCTTTTCAAAACTCTGCTTTTCTGAGATCTTTCCTCATGTCATTAAAAACGAGCCCCCTCTCACTCAGAGCTCTCCTCCTCACCCTGTTCTCTCCTCCAGCTCGGACTCAGTGAAGCAGCGCACCAACGTGTTCTTCCTGCTCCCGGAGCGCTCATGCGTCCCCAACAGCCCCATGTGGTTCTCCTCCCAGGGCCTGGACGACCACACCTTGGACACCATGCTGACACGCATCCTCACCGTCAGGGAGATCCATTTGGGAGACCCCCAGAGGAACGAGCCCCAGTCCAAGGACCCTGAGTGGACCCCCGACCAAGACAGTGCCGACTCTGATTGACTATGAGGAGTGGTGCCCCGACACACACACACACACACACACACACACACACACACACACACACACAGTTGGAAGCTCTTGCTTGCATACATACATGCGCACACGCACACACACATACACTACGTGTTGATCCGTAAGGATTCCAGCCATGTGTGAAGAGTAGTGTGTTCGCACACCTATAGACTGAGAATGTGTCGTGTACACACAATGTGTAGGGGAAGAGTGTAAACACAATTATAAACTGATGCTCAACCGCACGACTGGGACTAAAGAGAGAGACACTGTTCATGCTGTCTGGTCTTTCAAAATCAAATGGAGGAAACAGCAGGAGGAATCACTTGAAGAAGAATCACCATACTGCATTTGTGAGCATGGTTGGGGTCAATACCATTTAAATTCCAGTCAATTAAGAAAGTGGACCAAACTCCAATTCAAATTTTTCCTAATTGAAAAGCATTAAAGATAATTGGAATTTTTGTGTACTTCCTGAATTGAAATGGAATTGACCCTAGCCTTGGTGAGCATAATTGTGGTCATAGAGAAAAAAAAGCTCTTTTCAAGTTCTTTCACTTCACATTTACATTTTAGTCATTTAGCAGATGCTCTTATCCAGAGCGACTTACAGTTAGTGAGTGCATACATTTTCATACTGGCCCCCCGTAGGAAACGAACCCACAACCCTGGCGTTGCAAGCGCCATGCTCTACCAACTGAGCTAAAGGGGACTACTTCACAATATGAGACAATGCTCTCCAGCCCTATTCAATATGGACTCTGATTGGGAAGACGCTTTTAAGAAGTTGCCGATCCCATTGACTGATGCTACATCTGACCAAGTCCTTTCTAATGCAGAGTTCTTATTTCTGGTCTCATCTTTCTGTATGGGATCACTACAAATATGAGGACGCATTGAAAATAATGTTGGTAATTATTATTACAGATGTCATTCAGTCATGTCAGCAAAGTTGTTTTTGTGATTTTGTATGTTAAAGGATATATTATGACAATATTTCTGGTATTAGCTGTTGTTTTTGGGAATGAGAACATCGAACAAACACCGAGGGATATAACTAGCTGTCAATAGTGTTGTCCAAGTCCATTGCCTACTAAAATTGATGACACGCATTCCATTAATTGTCTTGAGTTATATTTGGAGTCATCTGAACATGCTAAAACGCTTTCACATTAGTGCTCCCACATGCATACACAAGAAAGCATGTATAATGTTGTTAGGGGAAAAAATTGTCATTCTCTGTTTCCTTATGTTAAACATTCAAACACTTGAGATTTGGTGTGATATCAAGGAGAGAACCCTGAATCCTCAAAGTGGAATTAGAAATGAATATGCTATAGTTTGAGGCCATATTGACAGTTCATTTGGAAAGGCGAGCACTTTTTACATTGTAAGTGCTCCCCATACTGGCTCATAGAGGTGCGTCTCTTCGACTTTGTTCTGAGGAAAACTTTTGTATCAAATATTATTTTTAAATAAATGCTGAAAAACAAATGTTTAGCTTTTGAAGCTTTATTTATCTAGTTAATTCCAGATTGTTTTAAAATAATACGTACAACATTTATTGCGGTCATATGATTTAGGCGTGAAGATCTCTGATCAATTCTGTTAGCCACTTTAAGAAGGTGGCTAGATTTACACCCTAGCAGAGTATAAAACAGTAATTGATAGTAAAACTTCAGACATACAGTACATTCGGAAAGTATTCAGTCCCCTTGACCTTTTCCACATTTTGTTACGTTACAGCCTTATTCTAAAATTGATAAAATCATTTTTTTCTCTCATCAATCTACACACAATACCCCATAATGACAAAGCAAAAACAGGGTTTTAGAAATGTGCGCAAATTTGTTCGACTGGGTTCAAGTCTGGGCTCTGGCTGGGCCTTAAGAAGCCACTCCTGCGTTGTCTTGGCTGTGTTCTTAGGGCTGTTGTCCTGTTGGAAGGTGAACCTTCACCCCAGTCTGAGGTCCTGAGTGCTCTGGAGCGAATCTCTGTACTTTGCTCTGTTCATCTTTCCCTCGATCCTGACAAGTTTCCCAGTCCCTGCTGCTGAAAAACATCCCCACAGCATAATGCTGCCACCACCATGCTTCACAGTAGGGATGGTGCCAGGTTTCCTCCAGACGTGACGCTTGGCATTCAGGCCAAAGAATTCAATCTTGGTTTCATCAGAGCAGCGAATCTTGTTTCTCATGGTCTGAGAGTCCTTTAGGTGCCTATTGGCAAACTCCAAGCGGGCTGTCATGTGCCTTTTACTGAGTAGTGGCTTCCGTCTGGCAACTCTAGCATAAAGGCCTGATTGGTGGAGTGCTGCAGAGATGGTTGTCCTTCTGGAAGTTTTTCCCATCTCCACAGAGGAACTCTGGAGCTTGGTCAGAGTGACCATCGGGTTCCTGGTCACCTCCCTGACCAAGGCCCTTTTCCCTGTACTCAAACTACATTGTTTGGATAAACCTTTGATTCCCCCCCAAAAATGTTGGTCTGTCATGGAAAAGTCTACACAATATGCTTTAATAGAAGCAATATATGCAACTGAATGATCATGCTTGTTTTCGAAAGAAAAGCAATTTTTTTTAGTCCATTAAAATAACATCAAATTGATCAGAAATACAGTGTAGACATTGTTAATGTTGTAAATGGCTATTGTAGCTGGAAACGGCTGATTTTTAATGGAATATCTACATTGGCGTACAGAGGTCCATTATCAGCAACCATCAGTCCTGTGTTCCAATGGCACGTTGTATTTGCTAATACAAGTTTATCATTTTAAAAGGCTAACTGATCATTAGAAAACCCTTTTGCAATTATGTTAGCACAGCTGAAAACTGTTGTGCTGATTTAAAGAAGCAATAAAACTGGCCTTCTTGAGACTACTTGAGTATCTGGAGCATCAGCAATTGTGGGTTCGATTACAAGGAAGATGAAATCTTATAGTTAGTCATTTTATAATTTGATTATACTATATTTAGAAAGCATATAAGTCATTTCAAGCCTTATTCATCCAATTTTGTTAAATAGGAAATACGTAATTTACAATATTTCATATTTTCGTATTTGTATCATATTTGTACTGTGTACTTGGGCTTGTGTCCTCAAAAGTGGCTACACCTCAGCAATTTATAACTATTTTTACCAGAAAGGTGAGATCTTAACCTTTCTTGGAGTATGCAGCATTTCTAGTTATTGTTTATGGCCCTCTCATGATAAATAATAACTTTTGGGGATTACGTAGATTCCATTTTTGATTCCATTTAGTTACATTTAACTGATTTAATAAATCATTGATTATTGTATTTGCTGATGGCAGGGTAAACATGCATACAATTATTATTCAAAGTTAATTAATGTTGACTAATGCATTAAATAATTGTAATTTATGTACCCTTATTGTAAAGTGTTACCAATCATAGTGGCTTAACTAATGTCTTAACTAATTCATCAATGTGCTTAACTGCACTTCAGTCCTACATTCTGAACAAAAATAGTTCTTACAATGATCCTGAACATTCATCATATGTATTGCTATATACAGTACATTCGGAAAGTATTCAGACTGCCTGACTTTTTCCACATTTTGTTACTTAACAGCCTTATTCTAAAACATATTAAATAAATAAAAATCCTCATCAATCTACACACAATACCCCATAATGACAAGGTGAAAACAGGTTTTTAGTCATTTTTGCAAATGTATTTAAAATAAAAACAGAAATACCTTATTTACATTAGTATTCAGACCCTTTGCTATGAGACCCAAAATTGAGCTCAGGTGCATCCTGTTTCCATTGATCATCCTTAAGATGTTTCTACAACTTGATTGGAGTCCACCTGTTGTAAATTCAATTGATTGGCCATGATTTGGAAAGGCACACACCTGTCTATATAAGGTCCCACAGTTGACAGTGCATGTCAGAGCAAAAACCAAGCCATGAAGTCGAAGGCATTGTCCGTAGAGCTCCGATACAGTATTGTGTCGAGGCACAGATCTGGGGAAGGGTACCAACAAATTTCTGCAGCATTGAAGGTCCCAAAGAACAACAGTGGCCTCCATCATTCTTAAATGGAAGACGTTTGGAACCACCAAGACTCTTCTTAGAGCTGGCCGCCCAGCCAAACTGAGCAATCGGGGGAAAAGGGCCTTTTCAGGGAGGTGACCAAGAACCCGATGGTCACTCTGACAGTGCGTCAGAGTTCCTCTGTGGAGATGGGAGAACCTTCCAGAAGAATAACCATCTCTGCAGCACTCCACCAATCAGGCCTCTATGGTAGAGTGGCCAGACAGAAGCACATGACAGAACGCTTGGAGTTTGCCAAAAGGCACCTAAAGGACGCAACCATGAGAAACAAGATTCTCTGGTCTCATGAAACCAAGATTGAACTATTTGGCCTGAATGCCAAGCGTCACTTCTGGAGGAATCCTGACACCATCTCTATGGTGAAGCTTGGTGGTGGCAGCATCATGCTGTGGGGATGTTTTTCAGTGGCAGGGACTGGGAGACTAGCCAAGACAATGCAGGAGTGGCTTCGGGACAAGTCTCTGAATGTCCTTGAGTGGCCCAGCCAGAGCCCAGACTTGAACCTGATCGAACAGCTCTGGAGAGACCTGAAAATAGCTGTGCAGCGACGCTCCCCATCCAACCTGACAGAGCTTGAGAGGATTTGCAGAGAAGAATGGGAGAAACTCCACAAATACAGGTGTGCCAAGCTTGTAGTGTCATACCCAAGAAGACTCGAGGCTGTAATCGCTGCCAAAGGTGCTTCAACTAAGTACTGAGTAAAGGGTCTGAATACTTACAGTGGGGGAAAAAAGTATTTAGTCAGCCACCAATTGTGCAAGTTCTCCCACTTAAAAAGATGAGAGAGGCCTGTAATTTTCATCATAGGTACACGTCAACTATGACAGACAAAATTAGGAAAAAAAATCCAGAAAATCACATTGTAGGATTTGTTATGAATTTATTTGCAAATTATGGTGGAAAATAAGTATTTGGTCAATAACAAAAGTTTCTCAATACTTTGTTATATACCCTTTGTTGGCAATGACACAGGTCAAACGTTTTCTGTAAGTCTTCACAAGGTTTTTACACACTGTTGCTGGTATTTTGGCCCATTCCTCCACGCAGATCTCCTCTAGAGCAGTGATGTTTTGGGGCTGTCGCTGGGCAACACGGACTTTCAACTCCCTCCAAAGATTTGCTATGGGGTTGAGATCTGGAGACTGGCTAGGCCACTGGGATCATTGTCATACTGAAAGACCCAGCCACGTTTCATCTTCAATGCCCTTGCTGATGGAAGGAGTTTTTCACTCAAAATCTCACGATACATGGCCCCATTCATTCTTTCCTTTACACGGATCAGTCGTCCTGGTCCCTTTGCAGAAAAACAGCCCCAAAGCATGATGTTTCCACCCCCATGCTTCACAGTAGGTATGGTGTTCTTTGGATGCAACTGAGCATTCTTTGTCCTCTAAACACGACGAGTTGAGTTTTTACCAGAAAGTTATATTTTGGTTTCATCTGACCATATGACATTCTCCCAATCCTCTTCTGGATCATCCAAATGCACTCTAGCAAACTTCAGACGGGCCTGGACATGTACTGGCTTAAGCAGGGGGACACGTCTGGCACTGCAGGATTTGAGTCCCTGGCGGCGTAGTGTGTTACTGATGGTAGGCTTTGTTACTTTGGTCCCAACTCTCTGCAGGTCATTCACTAGGTCCCCCCCGTGTGGTTCTGGGATTTTTGCTCACCGTTCTTGTGATCATTTTGACCCCACGGGGTGAGATCTTGCGTGGCGCCCCAGATCGAGGGAGATTATCAGTGGTCTTGTATGTCTTCCATTTCCTAATAATTGCTCCCACAGTTGATTTCTTCAAACCAAGCTGCTTACCTATTGCAGATTCAGTCTTCCCAGCCTGGTGCAGGTCTACAATTTTGTTTCTGGTGTCCTTTGACAGCTCTTTGGTCTTGGCCATAGTGGAGTTTGGAGTGTGACTGTTTGAGGTTGTGGACAGGTGTCTTTTATACTGATAACAAGTTCAAACAGGTGCCATTAATACAGGTAACGAGTGGAGGACAGAGGAGCCTCTTAAAGAAGAAGTTACAGGTCTGTGAGAGCCAGAAATCTTGCTTGTTTGTAGGTGACCAAATACTTATTTTCCACCATAATTTGCAAATAAATTCATTACAAATCCTACAATGTGATTTTCTGAAATAAAAATTCTCAATTTGTCTGTCATAGTTGACGTGTACCTATGATGAAAATTACAGGCCTCTCTCATCTTTTTAAGTGGGAGAACTTGCACAATTGGTGGCTGACTAAATATTTTTTTTCCCCACTATGTAAATGTGATATTTCTGTTTTTGAAATATTTATTATAAAAACCTGTTTTTGCTTTGTCATTATGGGGTATATTGTGTAGATTGAAGAGGAAAAAAACAAATTTTATCCATTTTAGAATAAGGCTGTAATGTAACAAAATGTGGAAAAAGTCAAGGGGTCTGAATACTTTCTGAATGCACTGTACATAAGCATTACCATCAAGTTCTGAGTTTGAAACTAACCTTCATCTGCCCCCTCAGTCCTTTGGTGATTTATTGTATTAATGTAGATACTTGCAGTCTCAGACGTTGTTGATTCTCTCTGTCTTTCAGTAAGTCAAGATGGTGACTGGTTCTAAACACTCATTATAGAGACACTTATAGTAGCTTACATCTCCTCAAAACTTCCTCTGAATGATGGGACTGAAGATGTGTGAAGAAGTAAAACAGCAGTTCCTCAAAAGAGTCTTCTTTTTTTGTCCAGCTAAACTGTGTCACAGTGTTGTCTCTTGAATGTGTAATGGTAAACAAAAGCACTGTACTGGCACCAACTCAAAGAGAACATTTCATGTGATTTAGGCATCTGGTCTCCCTAGCACTGTATTAGGTTGATGGGGACACTGTGCTGAACTATATGCCATCTTTGGAACAAGATTTTAGATTTTAGATTCCAATTCAAGAGGCTAGAGCTAACCATGTATGAGGCTCCATCTTACGATCTTGGTAATCTAATAATGAATAGTGATCTATCAGACTACTGCAAAGTAGCATGTAAACATGTGCTGGGTATTGGGACACTAATAAATCCCTTTAATACACTCACTTTAAAGCTTTGAGTAAAACCTCACAAGACAATTCTTTATGTTCTACCTTTTGAATATTCATGATACACCACTAGAGAAGTGTACTGTAGGCATTCTGGCATCTCTACTTTTTCTAGCCCCTTGAACTACTCTAGGTAAGATTACAAATCTTCTTAATAAATAAAATGCTGAAAAAACAAATTTTACTTTTGACACAATATTTTTGTTTTCAAATGACTAGCCTAGAGACAGCACTGAAAATGATGTACAGGTGTAGGATCTTCATTTGATCACTCTTGATGCTGAGAATATTTCTGCGCGCAGGAAATGCAGATATGCTTCATGATTTACATAAATTCATTGAAAACCCACACTAACACACAGTTAATTAACAGTGTTTAACGCTTATAAGAAATCCCGCTATGACCTCCGACGAACCATCAAACAGGCAAAGAGTCAATACAGGACTAAGATTGAATCGTACTACACTGGCTCTGACGCTCGTCGGATGTGGCAGGGCTTGAAAACTATTACAGACTACAAAGGGAAGCACAGCCGCGAGCTGCCCAGTGACACAAGCCTACCAGACGAGCTAAACCACTTCTATGCTCGCTTCGAGGCAAGCAACACTGAAGCATGCATGAGAGCACCAGCTGTTCCGGATGACTATGTGATCACGCTCTCCGTAGCCAATATGAGTAAGACTTTTAAGCAGGTCAACATTTACAAGGCCGCAGAGCCAGACGGATTACCAGGACGTGTACTCCGAGCATGTGCTGACCAACTGGCAAGTGTCTTCACTGACATTTTCAACATGTCCCTGACTGAGTCTGTAATACCAACATGTTTCAAGCAGACCACCATAGTCCCCGTGCCCAAGGACTCTAAGATAACCTGCCTAAATGACTACCGACCCGTAGCACTGACGTCTGTAGCCATGAAGTGCTTTGAAAGGCTGGTCATGGCTCACATCAACAGCATTATCCCAGAAACCCTAGACCCACTCCAATTTGCATACCGCCCCAACAGATCCACAGATGATGCAATCTCTATTGCACTCCACACTGCCCTTTCCCACCTGGACAAGAGGAACACCTACGTGAGAATGCTATTCATTGACTACAGCTCAGCATTCAACACCATAGTGCCCTCTAAGCTCATCACTAAGATAAGGATCCTGGGACTAAACACCTCCCTCTGCAACTGGATCCTGGACTTCCTGACGGGCCGCCCCAGGTGGTAAGGGTAGGTAACAACACATCTGCCACACTGATCCTCAACACGGGGGCCCCTCAGGGGTGCGTGCTCAGTCCCCTCCTGTACTCTCTGTTCACCCATGACTGCATGGCCAGGCACGACTCCAACACCATCATTAAGTTTGCCGACGACACAACAGTGGTAGGCCTGATCACCGACAACGATGAGACAGCCTATAGGGAGGAGGTCAGAGACCTGGCCGTGTGGTGCCAGGACAACAACCTCTCCCTCAACGTGACCAAGACAAAGGAGATGATTGTGGACTACAGGAAAAAAAAGAGGACTGAGCACGCCCCCATTCTCATCGACGGGGCTGTAGTGGAACAGGTTGAGAGCTTCAAGTTCCTTGGTGTCCACATCACCAACGAACTATCATGGTCGAAACACACCAAGACAGTCGTGAAGAGGGCACGACAAAGCCTATTCCCCCTCAGGAGACTGAAAAGATTTGGCATGGGTCCTCAGATCCTCAAAAAATTGTACAGCTGCACCATCGAGAGCATCCTGACTGGTTGCATCACCGCCTGGTATGGCAACTGCTTGGCCTCCGACCGCAAGGCACTACAGAGGGTAGTGCGTACGGCCCAGTACATCACTGGGGCCAAGCTTCCTGCCATCCAGGACCTCTATACCAGGCGGTGTCAGAGGAAGGCCCTCAAAATTGTCAAAGACTCCAGCCACCCTAGTCATAGACTGTTCTCTCTGCTACCGCATGGCAAGCGGTACCGGAGTGCCAAGTCTAGGTCCAAAAGACTTCTCAACAGCTTCTACCCCCAAGCCATAAGACTCCTGAACAGCTAATCATGGCTACCCGGACTATTTGCACTGCCCCCCCACCCCATCCTTTTTACGCTGCTGCTACTCTGTTAATTATTTATGCATAGTCACTTTAACTCTACCCACATGTACATATTACCTCAACTACCTCAACTAGCCGGTGCCCCCGCACATTGACTCTGCAACGGTACCCCCCTGTATATATAGCCTCCCTACTGTCACTTTATTTTACTTCTGCTCTTTTTTTTCTCAACACTTTTTTTGTTGTTGTTTTATTTAAATAAATGCACTGTTGGTTAAGGGCTGTAAGTAAGCATTTCACTGTAATGTCTGCACCTGTTGTATTCGGCGCATGTGACCAATAAAATATGATTTGATTTGATTTGTGTTGCACTTTTCATGTAGCCTAAATTTGGCCAGCTAATAGCTTAACCACCAATCAAGCAACTGTGGTATCTAAATAACGATGCTAATTATGCTGTGAGGACAAGAAATCCGCTGACACCGTCCTTGATTATAATAGTTTATTATATCGAAGATTTCAGTGCCAATTTACAGACTTCTGCAGACATCTGGAGAACAACTGACCCAATCTCTAATATGTTGTTTCCTCCCCGTCCTTTGTCCCAACCATGGTATTTATAATCTGTAACATAATATTTGTGGTTTCCCCATAAACCAATCCCAGGACGCCACATAACAGACTTCCTTTGTTTTAGAGTGCCCATATAGAAATGCTCTCCAGATGCTTCCGCAAGCTGAGTCAACTTCCTCTAACACACCATTTGCAAACGTCAGCAAAGTCATAAATTGTTTAGACACTACACAACATTATGGACTAAACGTTCAAATCCTGTTGCTGCGACAATACTGGTCAAATTAAGATCCAATACCTGAAGCCTACTGAAAAGTGAAGAGGCGTGAACTGAATATATCTGACATGTTTTTCATTAGACTCAGTTGGGGATTTGGTTTGTTTTACACCATAGCATGAAAAGCATTTAAAAAATGTATGTACAAAAAAAGATATGTGAATATCAGCAGTAATCAACTGTAATCCACTCACAATACAGTTTCTCCTCACTTATTTTTATCAATGCCAGCAGAAAATACTTAAAGATACGTTTGTGTTGTTCAGAGACAAATTTAAGGAACTTTTGAGTTTCTTAAAGGTACTGTTTCAAAAGTGGGATTTTGTCTCACATAGTCTTCTGTGAGTCCAATTACAGTTGACATCAAACCAACTGTTAGCGTCTTTAGTACCACCTGGTTCCCCCATTCTAGCACAGTCTTCACCGTCGGGATATTCTCCATCTTTTCCTTTCCAGTCATCAGGCTCATGGTCACCAAACCAGAATCTAGGGTTTAAAGGATGATAATACATAATAAGAGGTATGATCATACTACGTTTTCATCTAGGGTGAGTGTATTATGATATTGATTTAAACATACATTCAAACCTTGTGCTTAGAGATGAATTGTCCACCCATAACCACTTATTCTCATTTATACCACCCGTCAGCCCAATCCAGAACTAGTCTTCAGGCACCATATGCATTTTTGTACCACTTTGCTGATCTAAGAATATCTTCACCAGAAACATTGAAGAATTATATCAACATGTATTGTAATTTATATGTTAGAAGAGGAAAGGAAAAAGGTGCCTCAAAACAACTGAGAGAATCAATAATAGAGTCATACCTGCTCCTCGAGGCTCTCTATGATGACAAGGTGTCCCCCGATGGTGATACACGCATCCCGACTCTGAGCCCAGGTCAGTTTATCAGTGGAGAAGTAATAGCACTTCCCCCCATAATACTCCCAGCCTTCAGCACAGTTTCTAGGTTTAGGACACTCTTTATTCTCTGTGGAGAGAATGAACAGATATAACCCAATGCCATTTTCATTGACCCATACATTACACTGATCTCTATGCCTACCTATAGTCAAATGCATTTTGTTTTTTTTATGTTACTGATAGTGTACAATCCACATGGATATGAGACATACTGTATGATTATCTCACAACTATTCAAGTATGCTATATTGTTGCATCAATGAATATTGAGGGACTAAAGGCAAAATAGAAAGGCACTTAAATTGACAACTTGATTTGAAGTGGTTTTGAGTTTACCTGGCTAAAAGACAAGGAATATAATATATATTGTTTACAGGAAACTGATTCAACAATTTTAGATGAAATTGTGTGGAAAAAGGACTGGGGGGGGTGAAATATACTTCTCCCATGGGCAAAGAAACTAAAATGGGGTGATGATATTAATTAACAGTAATTTTTATCCGAATGTACAAATTGTCCAAACAGATCTGCAAGGTAGATGGATGATTTTAAGTATGTTATTGGACCATAAACAGATATGCTCATTAATCTATACGGTCCAAATAATGATGATCCATGCTTCTTTGAAAAGACATATAATAATTGATCAAACCTACAAGCAATACAAGACTATATTATTACGGTTTTAAATACCTCAATGGACCGTAAAGGAAATCACACTACAAACTATCACCCTCATGCACTTAAGGAAATCACAGATGCCATGGATATATTGGAACTAGTGGATACAGTGCCTTCGGAGAGTATTCAGACCCCTTGACTGTTAGGTTACAGGCTTATTCTAAAACGGATTAAATTGTTTTTTTTCCGTCATCAATCTAAACACAATACCCCATAATGACAAAGCAAAAACAGGTTTTTGCTCATTTATAAAAAAAATAAAAAACAGAAATATCACATCTACATACAGTGGGGAAAAAAAGTATTTAGTCAGCCACCAATTGTGCAAGTTCTCCCACTTAAAAAGATGAGAGAGGCCTGTAATTTTCATCATAGGTACACGTCAACTATGACAGACAAATTGAGAAAAGAAAATCCAGAAAATCACATTGTAGGATTTTTTATGAATTTATTTGCAAATTATGGTGGAAAATAAGTATTTGGTCACCTACAAACAAGCAAGATTTCTGGCTCTCACAGACCTGTAACTTCTTCTTTAAGAGGCTCCTCTGTCCTCCACTCGTTACCTGTATTAATGGCACCTGTTTGAACTTGTTATCAGTATAAAAGACACCTGTCCACAACCTCAAACAGTCACACTCCAAACTCCACTATGGCCAAGACCAAAGAGCTGTCAAAGGACACCAGAAACAACATTGTAGACCTGCACCAGGCTGGGAAGACTGAACCTGCAATAGGTAAGCAGCTTGGTTTGAAGAAATCAACTGTGGGAGCAATTATTAGGAAATGGAAGACATACAAGACCACTGATAATCTCCCTCGATCTGGGGCGCCACGCAAGATCTCACCCGTGGGGTCAAAATTATCACAAGAACGGTGAGCAAAAATCCCAGAACCACAAGGGGGACCTAGTGAATGACCTGCAGAGAGCTGGGACCAAAGTAACAAAGCCTACCATCAGTAACACACTACGCGCCAGGGACTCAAATCCTGCAGTGCCAGACGTGTCCCCCTGCTTAAGCCAGTACATGTCCAGGCCCGTCTGAAGTTTGCTAGAGTGCATTTGGATGATCCAGAAGAGGATTGGGAGAATGTCATATGGTCAGATGAAACCAAAATATAACATTTTGGTAAAAACCCAACTTGTCGTGTTTGGAGGACAAAGAATGCTGAGTTGCATCCAAAGAACACCATACCTACTGTGAAGCATGGGGGTGGAAACATCATGCTTTGCGGCTGTTTTTCTGCAAAGGGACCAGGACGACTGATCCGTGTAAAGGAAAGAATGAATGGGGCCATGTATCGTGAGATTTTGAGTGAAAACCTCCTTCCATCATTAAGGGCATTGAAGATGAAACGTGGCTGGGTCTTTCAGCATGACAATGATCCCAAACACACCGCCCGGGCAACGAAGGAGTGGCTTCGTAAGAAGCATTTCAAGGTCCTGGAGTGGCCTAGCCAGTCTCCAGATCTCAACCCCATAGAAAATCTTTGGAGGGAGTTGAAAGTCCGTGTTGCCCAGCAACAGCCCCAAAACATCACTGCTCTAGAGGAGATCTGCATGGAGGAATGGGCCAAAATACCAGCAACAGTGTGTGAAAACCTTGTGAAGACTTACAGAAAACGTTTGACCTGTGTCATTGCCAACAAAGGGTATATAACAAAGTATTGAGAAACTTTTGTTATTGACCAAATACTTATTTTCCACCATAATTTGCAAATAAATTCATTAAAAATCCTACAATGTGATATTCTGGAGAAAAAAAATCTCATTTTGTCTGTCATAGTTGACGTGTACCTATGATGAAAATTACAGGCCTCTCTCATCTTTTTAAGTGGGAGAACTTGCACAATTGGTGGCTGACTAAATACTTTTTTTCCCCACTGTATGTATTCAGACCCTTTACTCAGTACTTTGTTGAAGCACCTTTGGCAGAGATTACAGCCTCAAGTATTCTTGGGTATGACGCTACAAGCTTGGCACACCTGTATTTGGGGAGTTTCTCCCATTCTTCTCTGCAGATCCTCTCAAGCTCTGTTAGGTTGGATGGGGAGCGATGCTGCACAGCTATTTTCAGGTCTCTCCAGAGATGTTTGATCGGGTTCAAGTCCGGGCTCTGTCTGGGCCACTCAAGGATTCAGAGACTTGTCCCGAAGCCACTCCTGCGTTGTCCTGTTGGAAGGTGAACCTTCGCCCCAGTCTGAGGTCCTGAGTGCCGTGGAGCAGGTTATCATCAAGGATCTCTCTGTACTTTGCTCCGTTCAACTTTGCCTCAATCCTGACTAGTCTCCCAGTGTCTGCCGCTGAAAAACATCCCCACAGCATGATTCTGCCACCACCATGCTTCACCGTATGGATGGTGCCAGGTTTCCTCCAGATGACGCTTGGCATTCAGGCCAAAGAGTTCGATCTTGATTTTCATCAGACCAGAGAATCTTGTTTATCATGGTCTGAGATTATTTAGGTGCCTTTTGGCAAACTCCAAGCGGGCTGTCATGTGCCTTTTACTGAGGAGTGGATTCCGTCTGGCCACTCTACCATAAAAGCCTGTTTGGTGGAGTGCTGCAGAGATGGTTGTCCTTCTGGAAGGTTTTCCCATCTCTACAGAGGGACTCTAGAGCTCTGTTAGAGTGACCATCGGGTTCTTGGTCACCTCCCTGACCAAGGCCCTTCTCCCCCGATTGCTCAGTTTGGCTGGGTGGCCAGCTCTAGGAAGAGTCTTGGTGGTTCCAAACTACTTCCATTTAAGAATGATGGTACCTTTCCCCAGATCTGTGCCTCGACACAATCCTGTCTCTGAGCTCTACGGGCAATTCCTTCGACCTCATGGCTTGGTTTTTGCTCTGACATGCACTGTCAACTGTGGGACCTTATATAGATAGGTGTGTGCCTTTCCAAATCATGTCCAATCAATTGAATTTACCACAGGTGGACTCCAATCAAGTTGTAGAACCAGCTCAAGGATGATCAATGGAATAAGGATGCACCTGAGCTGAATTTCGGGTCTCATAGCAAAGGGTCTGAATACTTATGCAAATAAGGTATTTTTAAAATTATTTTTTAAATAATACAAATAAATAAATGCTTTGTCATTATGGGGTATTGTGTGTAGATTGCTGAGGATAGCAATCAAGCGAGTCGTCTTGACTACTTTCTCATGTCATTCTCGCTGGCACCAAAAGTTTAAAAAGTGTTGATCAGATAATTGGCATATACAGTGGGGAAAAAAAGTATTTAGTCAGCCACCAATTGTGCAAGTTCTCCCACTTAAAAAGATGAGAGAGGCCTGTAATTTTCATCATAGGTACACGTCAACTATGGCAGAAAAAATGAGAAAAAATGTTCCAGAAAATCACATTGTAGGATTTTTAATGAATTTATTTGCAAATTATGGTGGAAAATAAGTATTTGGTCAATAACAAACGTTTCTCAATACTTTGTTATATACCCTTTGTTGGCAATGACACAGGTCACATGTTTTCTGTAAGTCTTCACAAGGTTTTCACACACTGTTGCTGGTATTTTGGCCCATTCCTCCATGCAGATCTCCTCTAGAGCAGTGATGTTTTGGGGCTGTCGCTGGGCAACACGGACTTTCAACTCCCTCCAAAGATTTTCTATGGGGTTGAGATCTGGAGACTGGCTAGGCCACTCCAGGACCTTGAAATGCTTCTTATGAAGCCACTCCTTCGTTGCCCGGGCGGTTTGTTTGGGATCATTGTCATGCTGAAAGACCCAGCCACGTTTCATCTTCAATGCCCTTGCTGATGGAAGGAGGTTTTCACTCAAAATCTCACGATACATGGCCCCATTCATTCTTTCCTTTACATGGATCAGTCGTCCTGGTCCCTTTGCAGAAAAACAGCCCCAAAGCATGATGTTTCCACCCCATGCTTCACAGTAGGTATGGTGTTCTTTGGATGCAACTCAGCATTCTTTGTCCTCCAAACACAACGAGTTGAGTTTTTACCAAAAAGTTATATTTTGGTTTCATCTGACCATATGACATTCTCCCAATCCTCTTCTGGATCATCTAAATGCACTCTAGCAAACTTCAGACGGGCCTGGACATGTACTGGCTTAAGCAGGGGGACACGTCTGGCACTGAAGGATTTGAGTCCCTGGCAGCGTAGTGTGTTACTGATGGTAGGCTTTGTTACTTTGGTCCCAGCTCTCTGCAGGTCATTCACTAGGTCCCCCCGTGTGGTTCTGGGATTTTTGCTCACCGTTCTTGTGATAATTTTGACCCCACGGGGTGAGATCTTGCGTGGCGCCCCAGATCGAGGGAGATTATCAGTGGTCTTGTATGTCTTCCATTTCCTAATAATTGCTCCCACAGTTGATTTCTTCAAACCAAGCTGCTTACCTATTGCAGATTCAGTCTTCCCAGCCTGGTGCAGGTCTACAATTTTGTTTCTGGTGTCCTTTGACAGCTCTTTGGTCTTGGCCATAGTGGAGTTTGGAGTGTGACTGTTTGAGGTTGTGGACAGGTGTCTTTTATACTGATAACAAGTTCAAACAGGTGCCATTAATACAAGTAACGAGTGGAGGACAGAGGAGCCTCTTAAAGAAGAAGTTACAGGTCTGTGTTACAGAGCCAGAAATCTAGCTTTTTTGCAAATAAATTCATAAAAAATCCTACAATGTGATTTTCTGGAAAAATAATTCTCAGTTTGTCTGTCATAGTTGACGTGTACCTATGATGAAAATTACAGGCCTCTCTCATCTTTTTAAGTGGGAGAACTTGCACAATTGGTGGCTGACTAAATACTTTTTTTCCCCACTGTATATTACTCTTACAGAATTTCCACGTGGGTGAGGATTTTGGAAATGTTATCAAAGCCTATTGGATGATAACTTGTTTTTAACTAGGACAGAATAATTTATAAAGGACTTTTCCCGACATAACATAGGTACAGCATATCCCCTTATTGTATGGGACACTTTTAAATGTGCCTTTAGAGGCCATGCTATTCAGTACTCATCTCTAATACAAAATACATTTAGGTCAAAAGAGTCCATATCAACAAAAGAAATGGAAGGACTAATAGTACAGATAGATAGCAATAAAACACTGTACCATAGAGGCACAGAATAAGTTAGAGGAAAAACAAAAAGAAATGGAGGAACTAATTCAAGAAAGAACTGGATGGAACATGGGGAAAAATGCACCAAATTATTTCTTTATCTTCAACATACAAATGCTACCAAAAAGAATTTACTGAAACTTGTGACAAATGATGGAGTCACCCATGATTCACCAAACGATATTTGGAAAGAGGAAGCAAAGTACTTTAAGCACATGTTTTCATTTCAGTCTCCTCCATCTCCACTAACCGAAGATAACTGTATGGATTTTTATTCTATTAATAATGTAAAATTAACAGCTGTACAGAAAGACTCATGTGAAGGCCAAATTACAGAGGAGGAACTTCTTGATGCAGTTAAAAAGCATTTCAATCTGGGGAAAGTCCAGGGTTGGATGGCATACCAGTGGAGGTATACCAAACATTTTTTTATATACTCAGAGGACCGTTATTAGCATGTTTTAACCACTCCTACAAAAATGGTAGATGATCAGCTACTCAACAAGAAGGTCTGATTTCATTTTACTGAAGCAGGATCCAAGTGTAAATATAAAGATCTGACCACTAAAAAAATTGGAGGCCCCTTACACTTCAGTGTTGTGATGCAAATATTCTAGCAAAATGCATAGCGCATAGAATTAAAAAGGTATTGTCGGATATTATTCCTCCTAATCAGACAGGTTTTTTACATGGACGATACATTGGAGATAATATAAGACAAGGATCGTAAACAATAGAACACTATGAAAAATCTGGGAAACCAGGCCTGGTATTCATAGCTGACTTTGAAAAGGCTTTTGATAAAGTACAACTGGAATTTATATATAAATGTATGGAATATTTCAATTTTGGAGAATCTCTTATAAAATGGGTTAAAGTTATGTATAGTAACCCTAGGTGTAAAATAGTAAATAATGGCTACATCTCTGAAAGTATTAAGCTGTCAAGTGGAGTAAAACAAGGTTGTCCACTATCGGTATATCTACAGTATTTATTATGGCTATCGAAATGTTAGCTGTTAAAATCAGATCCAACAATAATATCAAGGGGTTAGAAATCAAGGGCTTAAAAACAAAGGTATCATTGTACGCTGATGATTCATGCTTTCTTTTAAATCCACAATTTGGATCCCTCCACAGCCTCATTGAGGATCTAGATACTTTTTCTAACCTCTAAAAAATACAACTTTTACACTACCGTGGAGTTTACCAATAAAATGGTCTGACAGTGATGTGGACATACTTGGTATACATATCCCAAAATAAAGAAATGATCTTATTACAATACATTTTAATAGAAAGTTAGCAAAAATAGATATGATTTTGCTACCATGGAAAGGAAAAGACCTGTCTTTTTGTGGAAAAATCACCCTGATTAACTCTTTAGTCATTTCCCAGTTTACAGTGGCTTGCGAAATTATTCACCCCCCTTCGCATTTTTCCTATTCTGTTGCCTTACAACCTGGAATTAAAATGGATTTTTTGGGGGTTTGTATCATTTGATTTACACAACATGCCTACCACTTTGAAGATGCAAAATATTTTATATTGTGAAACAAACAAGAAATAAGACCAAAAAAAAGAAAAAAAGAAACTTGAGCATGCATAACTATTCACCCCCCCAACGTCAATACTTTGTAGAGCCACCTTTTGCAGCAATTACAGCTGCAAGTCTCTTGGGGTATGTCCCTATAAGCTTGGCACATCTAGCCACTGGGACTTCTACCCATTCTTCAAAGCAAAACTGCTCCAGCTCCTTCAAGTTGGATGGGTTCCGCTGGTGTACAGCAATCTTTAAGTCATACCACAGATTCCCAATTGGATTGAGGTCTGGGCTTTGACTAGGCCATTCCGAGACATTTAAATGTTTCCCCTTAAACCACTCGAGTGTTGCTTTAGCAGTATGCTTAGGGTCATTGTCCTGCTGGAAGGTGAACCTCCGTCCCAGTCTCAAATCTCTGGAAGACTGAAACAGGTTTCCCACAAGAATTTCCCTGTATTTAGCACCATCCATCATTTCTTCAATTCTGACCAGTTTCCCAGTCCCTGCCGATGGAAAAACTTCCCCACAGCATGACGCTGCCACCAACATGCTTCACTTTGGGGATGGTGTTCTCGAGGTGATGAGAGGTGTTGGATTTGCGCCAGACATAGCGTTTTCCTTGATGGCCAAAAGCTTAATTTTAGTCTCATCTGACCAGAGTACCTTCTTCCATATGTTTGGGGAGTCTCCCACATGCCTTTTGGCGAACACCAAACGTCTTCAAGCAATGGCTTTTTTCTGGCCACTCTTCCATAAAGCCCAGCTCTGTGGAGTGTACGGCTTAAAGTGGTCCTATGGACAGATACTCCAATCTCTGCTGTGGAGCTTTGCAGCTCCTTCAGGGTTATCTTTGGTCTCTTTGTTGCCTCTCTGATTAATGCCCTCCTTGCCTGGTCCGTGTGTTTTGGTGGGCGGCCCTCTCATGGCAGTTTTGATGTGGTGCCGTATTCTTTCCATTTTTTAATAATGGATTTAATGGTGCTCCGTGGGATGTTCAAAGTTTCTGATATTTTTTTATAACCCAACCCTGATCTGTACTTCTCCACAACTTTGTCCCTGACCTGTTTGGAGAGCTCCTTGGTCTTCATGGTGCCGCTTGCTTGGTGGTGCCCCTTGTTTAGTGGTGTTACAGACTCTGGGGCCTTTCAGAATAGGTGTATATATACTGAGATCATGTGACAGATCATGTGACACTTAGATTGCACACAGGTGGACTTTATTTAACTAATTATGTGACTTCTGAAGGTAATTGGTTGCACCAGATTTTATTTAGGGGCTTCATAGCAAAGGGGTTTTCCGTTATTTATCTTTTAGAATTTTTTGAAACAAGTTATTTTTTTCATTTCACTTCACCAATTTGGACTATTTTGTGTATGTCCATTACATGAAATCCAAATAAAAATCCATTTAAATTACAGGTTATAATGCAACAAAATAGGAACAACGCCAAGGGGGATGAATACTTTTGCAAGGCACTGTACCTATTTGCTTTTGGTCTTGCCTACACCTAGCGACCTGTTTTTTAAATTATATGAGCAAAAAATATTCCAATTGATTTGGAACGGCAAGCCAAACAAAATTAAAAAGGCCTATTTATATAATGAATATTCAGAGGGCATAAATAATTAAATATTAAAGCATTAGACCTCTTACTAAAGGAGTCAGTCATACAAAAGTTAAATTTTAATCCGAACTGGTTCTCTAGCAGTTTAGTAATAATATCTCACTCCATGTTTAAGAATGGCTTTTTCCCTTTATTCAGATTACAACCTCTCACTTTCGGTTATTTGAAAATGAAATCATCTCCAAAATATTGCTATTTTTAAAACAAGCCATAGAAAGTTGATTGCAATTTCAGAATATTCCACCAGGAAAAGACAGAACAAATAATACAACAAATATTGTGGTTAAACTCAAATATGCTAATTGATTAAAAACCATTATTTCTTGAAGAAAATAAAAAAAAAAGGTATAATCTTTGTAAATGATATCATAAATAGGACTGGTGGAGTTATGTCACACATGCAGCTAACAAAAATATATGGAAATGTCTGCTCTACCCAAAATTACAACCAACTAATTGCAGCATTACCACAAAAATGGAAGAGGCAAGAGGAAGGGGGAAAAGTAAGGAGCTTGTCTGTTGGCCCTGCATTAAAGACCAAAATTGGTTAAAGAAAATGTTGCTAAATAAAAAAGTATACCAGTTTAATTTAAGGACCAAACAATTGACAGCTGTGCAATATAGATTGCAAAATAGTTGGAAAGAGATTTTCGATGTACCGATTCCATGGCACATGATTTATGAGCTGATACTCAAAACAACGCCCGGTTCAAAGTTTTTCAATTGAACTTATTATACAAAATTCTTGCAACCAATAGAATGTTATATATATGGGGGATACAACCATCCCAGCTCTGCAGATTTTGCCGCGAAGATACAGAATAATTAGATAATTTGTATTTGTACTGTCCATATGTAGCTTGTTTTTGGTCGCAGGTCCAGGAATGGTTGAAGAAGTGCAACATTTACCTGGAGCTAACTCTGCAAATAGCACTACTAGGTGATTTGAAAAGTCATAGTCAATCGATCAATAATATAATAATACTTTTAGCAAAAAGGTTTATCTTTAATTTACAATCTGTAGAAACTATGAGAATAGAAAGGTTCAGAACTATTGTGAAACATCACAGCACAGTTGAAAAATACATGGCGAATAGAAATAGAAAATGGATGGTGTTAAGCGATAGATGGGAGGGGTTGAGTGGAGCTGAAGGGTGGGATTAAAAACAACAAGATAACTAATGTAAAATATACTGTGTCCGTAAAATGTATATACTGTAGTTTCAGAACATTTGTGAAACAGCACAGTTAAAAATATATGGCAAAATAGAAATCAAACTGGATGTGCTTCTTCTTGAGCCACTCCTTTGTTGCCTTTGCCGTGTGTTTTGGGTCATTGTCATGCTGGAATACCCATCCACGACCCATTTTAAATGCCCTGGCTGAGGGAAGGAGGTTCTCACCCAAGATTTGACGGTACATGGCCCCGTCCATCGTCCCTTTGATGCGGTGAAGTTGTCCTGTCCCCTTAGCAGAAAAACACCCCCAAAGCATAATGTTTCCACCTCCATTGTTGACGGTGGGGATGGTGTTCTTGGGGTCATAGGCAGCATTCCTCCTCCTCCAAACACTGCGAGTTGAGTTGATGCCAAAGAGCTCAATTTTGGTCTCATCTGACCACAACACTTTCACCCAGTTCTCCTCTGAATCATTCAGATGTTCATTGGCAAACTTCAGACGGGCATGTATATGTGCTTTCTTGAGCAGGGGGACCTTGCGGGCGCTGCAGGATTTCAGTCCTTCACAGCGTAGTGTGTTACCAAAAAAATCCAGAAATAAACGCATGTCAAAAATGTTATAAATTGATTAGCATTTTAATGAGGGAAATAAGTATTTGACCACCTCTCAATCAGAAAGATTTCTGGCTCCCAGGTGTCTTTTATACAGCTAACAAACTGAGATTAGGAGCACTCCCTTTAAGAGTGTGCTCCTAATCTCAGCTCGTTACCTGTATAAAAGACACCTGGGAGCCAGAAATCTTTCTGATTGAGAGGTGGTCAAATGCTTATTTCCCTCATTAAAATGCAAATACATTTATAACATTTTTGAATTGCGTTTTTCTGGATTTTTTTGTTGTTATTCTGTCTCTCACTGTTCAAATAAACCTACCATTAAAATTATAGACTGATCATTTCTTTGTCAGTGGGCAAATGTACAAAATCAGCAGGGGATCAAATACTTTTTTCCCTCACTGTATATGTGTCAACGCTCACCTGCACGTTCCTTCTCCTGAAGATCTTTGTTCTTGACTTGCAGTTCTTGAAGCTCTCTGTTTTTGATCGTTAAAGCTAGTTGCCAAAAGATAACAACTCTGACTCAAGTTCCCTACATCCATCTGCATATAAACAACAGTTAAATTAGAAAACCGCTGTGAACGTTTTTTATGTGTCAACTTAAACTTACCGGCTGTCAAATCTTTCTCCAAACCTGTGAGATTTCAATCGTAAGCCGCTTGCAGAATTTGGAGCTCTGTGTTTTTGGTTTGTGGGTTGTGATATCTGATTGCAAAAATACATACATTTTAAACTGCAGGAATCTGACCCCAACATTCTTCTGCTTAATAATGTAATACTAGTTGATTGTGAAAAGTATTACAAATAGCTATTGATTTTATTCACCAACATTTTTCTACGGGATCTTCTATCAATTACGTTGTTACAGATATTAGACAATGACCTGGCATAAAACATTTATCCATTTGAAGCAGTACTTTGGGGGTTTTCCAGCTCTTGTGCAAAAAATGTGCCTAGATATTTCTCTATATTCATAGCTCTGGACAAGAGCCTCTATGACTCTGTCTCCGTTATAGAGTCTGCTTTAGATTAGCCACCTCCACTATCTAGGTCACTCACACAAGAACCCAAGTCCAATGACAGCACCCATCAGAAGAACACAGAGAGTCACCAGAACCACTCTGACAGGGTCACATCCACCTGCTCTGACCTTTGACCCCTCCTTAGAATCAGGGTCACCAGCTGAGGAGACAGAGAGGGAATTAATTAAACTGACAACCTATAAGACTTTCTACTTATTTGTATTGTATGTTAGACATGAAATCATCAAAACATGAAGAAAACGTACACTGAGGGTGTTTCTCAAAATGCATATTACCGTGCTCCGAGCATGCAAATTGGAGCACGGGAGGGTCAGAGTATTAGTCCAAATCAAAGTATGCGAAACGGAGCATGGAGGGCACTTCTCAAATGCGTACTCCGTTTGTACATATTTTGAAGCATACATCGATGCAAGCTTCAACAGAAAGTATGCAAAGAAATATGACTCAACCACGTAAAAAATGAGGAAATATTTATTGAAATCAATGGTGGTCATTATTTGAGTGATCATGGGGCTGGAGATCGGAGGTGTCCGGTGAGAGAAAGGCAGATTGAGTTTGCCAGGGAAAGAATAGTACAGAAAGTGTTGTATGCCTAAGCAGTGAAGAGAGTGGTAGAGGAAGATGGGTACAGGGTGAGGGATCCTGAGAGCATTCCTGTGAATAGGCAGAGATCAAGAGAGAGTGATGGGAAGAATATGTGCTTCAGTAAGGTGGGCTTTTTAACATTTATAGCCATGGTTGTTAATTGTGCTGCAGAAATGAATCGAAAGCCCCCCGAAAAATAGTCACACAAAAAAATAAAAATAAATAGGTGGTCCTGTTTCCCAATTTTGTATTATTGTATCTAAGAATATAATGTACAGAGGGTAGTGCGTACGGCCCAGTACATCACTGGGGCCAAGCTTCCTGCCATCCAGGACCTCTATACCAGGCGGTGTCAGAGGAAGGCCCTCAAAATTGTCAAAGACTCCAGCCACCCTAGTCATAGACTGTTCTCTCTGCTACCGCACGGCAAGCGGTACCGGAGTGCCAAGTCTAGGTCCAAAAGACTTCTCAACAGCTTCTACCCCCAAGCCATAAGACTCCTGAACAGCTAATCATGGCTACCCGGACTATTTGCACTGCCCCCCACCCCATCCTTTTACGCTTCTGCTACTCTGTTAATTATTTATGCATAGTCACTTTAACTCTAACCACATGTACATATTACTTCAACTACCTCAACTAGTCGGTGCCCCCGCACATTGACTCTGCACCGGTACCCCCCTGTATATATAGCCTCCCTACTGTTATTTTATTTTACTTCTGCTCTTTTTTTTCAACACCTTTTTTTGTTGTTGTTTTATTTTTACTTTTTTGTTAAAAATAAATGCACTGTTGGTTAAGGGCTGTAAGTAAGCATTTCACTGTAATGTCTGCACCTGTTGTATTCGGCGCATGTGGCCAATAAAATTTGATTTGATTTGATTTGAACCTAACTTCTATCAACAATGGACTAATGAAATAAATACCAAAAGATCGTTTTTGGGTGGAGTTTTCCTTTAATAATGAAAATGCTGAACTGAAGATATCTGACATGTTTTTTGTTGGGCTCAGTTGTAGATTTGGTTTGTTTTACATTATAGCATAAAACGCATAAAGCATAAACATATTGTAGATAACAAGCAGTCTGTAAACATCAACAGTAATCTACTGTAGTACATTTACCAATACAGTTTCTCCTTTCTTCTTCTTATAAATGTCATCAAAAATATACGTAAAGATACTTTTGTGTTCAGAGCAAAATTCAATAATTTTTTTAGTTTCACACAGATACTGTATCATGCAATTGCCATTGTCTCACATATTCTTCTGTGTGGCCTACCACAGCTGACATCAAACCAACTCTTTTCATTATGAGTACCATGTTTTTCTCCCATTCTAGCACAGTCTTCCCCGTCTGTATTTATTCCGTTGTCTCCTTTCCAGTCATCAGGCTCTGTGTTGACATTTCCGAAAACAGACCAGAAGCTAGGGTAGACGTAAGATAACACATAATCAGAGGAATTACATTATATTTCATTCAGCCATCCATGTCCTCATATTAACTGCATTGTTTGGGAATCCTCATGATTTCACATGTATTTTAGTGTTTTGTCAATTATGAGAACACATCTCAAAACTCTGATACTGTAGAAGCAATACTGAATGATCATGCTTTCATAAATGTATTACTATTGGAAATGTATTCAAAATAACTTCTGACCTTTTATTTGGATCCAGAGGTGTGTTGTCCACCCATAACCACTTTCCCTCTTCAATTTTGTCTGTCAGTCCGATCCAGAACTTGTCTTCAGCAACACTCATTTTAGCACCAACTGTATTATCTAAGAACGTCTTCACCAGGAACATTGATTGACAAATTATATTAGAGTGCTACTATGGTTTTAAAGGATAGTTCACCCAAATGTTTCCTTACCCTGATAGATAGCAGTCTATGGACAAGACGAGTAAATCTAAGAACAGTAATCCATGCTTTTGTGGAACCTAAAGTGCAATGACTAAAAAGCTCAAGGACTGTTTGATGTTAGGTCCACATGATTTGTCATAATATTTAAAGCATGCTAATTTAGGGTACATTTTATTTTATTGGTTTTGGTTATATAATGCTAAAGTTAGCGGTTGGTGACAAAAGCGAGGTATACAAAACAAAAGCGTGCTTTGCAATCTCTCCTTGTCCATAGACTAATTTCAGTTTAGCCTTATAAGGCAACAAATACAAAATTATGTAATGGTTGAATTATCCCTTTAAAAACAGTCAAACGTGGTGTACTTGGTGTACTTGAATTATTGTAGATTGCACGTTTAAATGCATGTGCTTTATAGTTCGTTTTTTTCATTAGACTGACATGGTATTGAGCCCTCATAATAAAATGTAAAGCACTTTGAGACCTTTTAAACCAATTGGCTCAGTCTGTAATTTGTGGATACAAAATCTATATCTGACCACAGCCTTAATTAATGAAAGATGATATGGATGGACAGATGCAATGTATTATTTAATTCCCATTCAATAGTCATAACTACCTGCTCTTCTTCGCTGTCTATGATGACCAGGTGTCCCCCCATGGAGACACACATATCCCGACTCTCAACCCAGGTCAGTTCATCATTGGAAAAATAATAGCACTTTTTCCCATAATACATCCAGCCATCAGCACATATTGGACACTTATCATCTGTGGAGGGAGGAAACAGAAATAACCCCAGACTGGTGATCTACATGTCTTTGTCTACAGTCCCTTATCAAAATCAAGTATTTGTAACATACTATATGAATAGTATTTATTTATTTTTGTTACTGATTGTATAAGATCCATACTGACATGAAAGCACATTGATTTACTGTGCACATACTTCACCAGCCTAAGTGGTGACATTGGGATAAGAAAAAAGCTGAAATAGACTGAAACCTAGGCAATACAATTTGGTTTGAAGTGACTTCCAGTTGCTTTTTTACCATGGAATTTCTTATATTAATTCCAATTCCTTAATTCATTTGAGTTCATTCTATAATATAAAACACAGGCCTATGTCACAAAGCACTTTTAGTTATGACTGAATCTTGTGCCACTATTTATTGGGACATTCGTGCATAGTACCTGTGATTGATGGAGTTGATGGAGTTCTCTGCTCAATCAAGTCTTGATTATGTTTCAAAACAGTTGAGAATAAAGAAAAAACCTAGTCACATTTTGTAACTCAGACTTCCACTACTCTCTTCTGGTTAAATCAGATTTGACATTTTTGCTTCAATAATTTCCTCATAACTGAGATGGTAAAGCCCATAACATACAAACTCTCTTTTCTGATACACTTTTTATAGGGATGAAAATGTCAATGGAAATGTTGCACTGTTTAGTATTCATCTTAGCATGAGGCATATGATCCAAAGCTCAACTGCTGTAAGATTAATTTCAATCGAGTCTTTGAGATTTTGAAGAGCGCTGCACTGGGTTTGTGGGCAAGTTGTATCTGTGTGAAAAATACACATTTGGAATGTACGTTAATGAGTTTGACCCAACTTCCCTCTAGCTGTCCTATCCAGCTGCATATGTGACCAGGCAGTTTGGGACTCCTGCTCTAGACTCTTCCACTATGGGTCTACTCTATAGTACTTACAGAGAAGCTCTCTGTTTTTGATCGTTAAAGCTAGTTGCCAAAAGATAACAACTCTGACTCAAGTTCCCTACATCCATCTGCATATAAACAACAGTTAAATTAGAAAACCACTGGGAAAAAATGTTTTGTGTCAACTTAAACTTACCGGCTGTCAAATCTTTCTCCAAACCTGTGAGATTTCGATCGTAAGCCGCTTGCAGAATTTGGAGCTCTGTGTTTTTGGTTTGCGGGTTGCTGATATCTGATTGCAAAAATACATACATTTTAAACTGCAGGAATCTGACCCTAACATTCTTCTGCATAATATTGTAATACTAGTTGATTGTGAAAAGTATTACAAATAGCTATTGATTTTATTCACCAACATTTTTCTACGGGATCTTCTATCAATTACATTGTTACAGAAATTAGACAATGACCTGGCATAAAACATTTATTCATTTGAAGCAGTACTTTGGGGTTTTTCCAGCTCTTGTGCTAAAAATGTGCCTAGATATTTCTCTATATTCATAGCTCTGGACAAGAGCCTCTATGACTCTGTCTCCGTTATAGAGTCTGCTTTAGACTAGCCACCTCCACTATCTAGGTCACTCACACAGGAACCCAAGTCCAATGACAGCACCCATCAGAAGAACACAGAGAGTCACCAGAACCACTCTGACAGGGTCACATCCACCTGCTCTGACCTTTGACCCCTCCTGAGAATCAGGGTCACCACCTGAGGAGACAGAGAGAGAATATGAATCAGACTCACATCAACCTATTAGACTTTCTACTTAATTTTATTGTAAGTTAGACATGAAATCATCAAAACATGTTGAAAACGGATGACTCGTGGAACAAGGAACATGGTTTTTGAGGCTATGGAGAAGCTCAATTAGATTCTGTTCTGCATGGTGTCAACTTTTTTTCTCACCCATATGTTGTTGAGATATTTTCAGTTGCCTGAAAGAAAACGTCCTCATTGTTTTTTCTAGCTTGCATTTTGCACTGACTTCATCTGACCCACACAACCACGTACACATTCACTGCACACACACGTAAGCACACACGCAGGCACTCACCCACACACGCACTTACCATTAGGGTCGGTAGATGGCTGGTTGCGTCCGGTTCTGGAAATTGAGATTTCAGAGTATGTGGTATCATTCGCTGTGGATGCTGTTGCTGAAATGCAACCATGAAAGTGTGAGCACGAGACAAAACTCCTCTCATCACATTGGCTTTTCAAGAACCAGCATTTTTCGCACTCAATTTGTTAATGTAAAAGAATCGGCACGGAACACTGATAAAACATGAGGCGTGCTTAAAATATTTTATGCCAACCAGCTAAAAATATGTTTCTCGCAAACCCTTTGAATATACCTACAAAGTAGCAATTGAAATCCCTAAAATCTCTTTGTGGTGTAACCCGCTGGGCAAAAACGGGTTCAATCAACGTTGTTTCCATGTCATTTCAGTGGGAAGTCATTTTTGTCTTAGTGAACATGTTTTGAAATAGGTTATCAATATGTGTTGTCAAATAAAGTCAATACAGTATCAATATAATTTTAAAGGGGCAATCTGGGTCTTTTTTGGTAAATAGCTGGGAGGTGGGGCTGGATGACCATGAGATCAAAATGATAGTTTTAACCATGTTTTGAAGCTATACAGTGTTTGTTTACAATTACATTGTGTACAAACGATGTAGTAAAACGAGCTTACATTTGGGGTTCTACATTTACATTACATTTTAGTCATTTAGCAGACGCTCTTATCCAGAGCGACTTGCAGTTAGATGGGATAATACAGTTGAACTAAGCTCATGAGGCATTTATAAGTAATATTCTTCAAGAATCAATGTCTATATATCATTAATTTAAAAGTCTTCAAATGTATTTACCAATCCCAGATTGCCTCTTTAACATTAGATAGATATTGATGCAGATAGAAGCTTTTTGTTGAACATTCTTCACATCCTGTAAAAAAAAACATTTTTGAGTGACATATTTTAGTTTAGAACATACCAGCATTTTTTCTTTCAGTCCTTTGTTGCTTTTCGAACTTCACATCAGCGTACACTATTCCTTCAGACATAATTAGCTATTGTGTAATTGTCTGTCTTTCAGTGGGTCGAGGTGGTTACTGATCCTAAACACTCCTACCAGACACGTATTACATCAATCCAAAATAGACACACAAAATAGACGGAAGGAGGATGTTAAAAATAAAAGTTCCGCAATGACAAGACTTCTCTTTTCTTGTGGCATTCATTCAACTAACAAACTAGCTATCACTATGAATTAATAAGTGGTAGGCCAATTCGTATCATTGGTCATCAATTACATCCACACAGCTCTATCTCTTATTGACATGTAGCTGAACTACATGAGGCACTTGGAATGTTATTAGTTTGATTAATATTCTCTTTTTTTGGGTCGAAATGCTCTTAGTTTACTGTGGTTTTAATAGAAGTTTGTTGGTTTTCTTGTTAGTTGGAAAATTGTTATTTGAACAACCTTTAATTAGGGGTTTGCCTACAAATACATATGTGCCATTTGTAATTTATTACAGTAGTAAAAGCTTCTTCATCAATACTTGGTCAGTAGAGACAACATAAGAATATCAAGTTTGGTGTGAACATTTGTTCAAGTCAAATGTCCTGGACTGGTACATCGATGGCACATGATGAGGACACACTGTGGACACTGTGTGGACATTATGACAACTCTCAGTCTTTCCATCTAATCCATAATTCCATCTTTACCATCTAATCAGCCCTATCTTCATTGGATATGAATTTGATCATGTAATGACTGATCTCCCAGTGTAGTGTGCATAAACAGTGTTAGTGCTATCAGGGATCCTTGGGACATCCCTACCCTTAACCCTAACCTTAACCCCTACCCTAACCTTAACCATAATCCGTACTTAACCCTAAACTTTACCATAACTATTTAAATGTAAACTTTAATGGGGTGACGTCAGAGTTGGGAAGTCCCAAGGAAGCCATTTCGACATTTCTTAAACTGCTGTAGGCGGATGGGACATTGAACATGATTGAATAACTTCCACAGCTAATAGTTTCCTACCATTTGACTACTCATTCATTTCATTATAGAGTGAGCATCTAACAAACGCCTATATTTAGACACAAATAACAATAACAATATTATTAATTAATATTATTATTTATTTAACTTGTATAGCGCTTTTCATTACAGAAAATAATCTCAAAGCACATAAAAAGCAAAACAAAAAAACAACAAATTAAAATTGATATGGTAGAGATGAAGATTGAACGTCTCTATTTGGCTTCATATTAAAGGCAGGGAGTTAAGGCAGTTTGGATTGGGAAGGCAGTGTACCTTCATGGAAGGGGCATCGACGGTACAGCCAGAGAGAAACAAAGACATTCTGACAAACAGGCCCGGAGCGCTTCGTCAGAGCACCACATCTGCTTCTCGGATCGTCAGTTCCTCCAAAGGACCGGCTTCTCCGTAGGTACTGGTCCTCCATTGCCGAACATGTAGCACCCACCTGAGTGATGCCACCGCTGCTGAAAAGCGCACAAAAAGCCACCACATCATGGCAGTGGTTAGGAACAGTCCCCGAGCCTCTTCTGCCATCTCTGGAAACATCATTCAGTACTTGTAATTCTTCCCGACAGATGAAACAATCATAATAATATTAATTAATTATTCATTCATAATAATAATAATAATAATAATAATGATAGAGGATTATGTAACTAATAACAATGTTCCTTTATTTTTTATGATCCCTGACCAAAGAAGATTAATAATTGCATAAGCAAAACCTGGATGTTATATCAAGAAACGAGTTTACTATTTCAGCAAATCAGCGTGTAGGACGCTGGACTGAGCCATCTAATCGCCAATGTGATCGAAGTATTTTCTGATAGAGAGGGCTTTCATCCTAAACAGACAGGATAGTAGATGTTTCATCCTAAACAGACAGGATAGTAGCTGACAATGAGTTATTGGGTCAACCTACAAGGACATGGGGTGTCTCATCCTGCGAAAGGAATTTTACAGGCATGCTGGGAACATGAGCGAAGACAGAACACGAGCTTTGGGTGGGTGGGTAATACCCAGGCGAAGGAGATGGGACAGTATGGAAGGGAGTCCAACCGTAGCTATTTCTGTAAATCCAGCATGGCTACTCCCGCCTCCAGTAGTTGATCTAGAAGTGTTGGAGAGACTACAGAAAGATAGGGATGGTGTTGATCCAGCTGATTTCTTTAAGAGACGTCTGGATACTGTGTATCAGGATTTTGTGGCCATTTACACAGATGGTTCAAAAGATCCAAGGACAGGACGTACTGGGTCAACATTTGTAGTGCAGGGATGTGGGGTGGAAGTCAGGAAACGTATTACAGATCATCTGGCAGTATATACGGCGGAGCTGATACTTGGCCTTGCAGTGGGTGGAGGAAGTCAAAGAAGACAGAGTAGTTATTTGCTCTGATTCATGTGCAGTGTTAATGAGTCTCCAGTCCTTTAGCTCACAATACCTGCTTTAGACTGATATATACAGTGATGGTGCAGAGATAATAAGGGACGGCATTTATTGCAAGTACATTTTTAGTCATTTAGCAGACGCTCTTATCCAGAGCGACAGCATACATTATTATTATTTTTCTTTCATACCCGTGGGAATCGAACCAACTACCAACTGAGCTACATCCCTGCCGGCCATTCCCTCCCCTACCCTGGACGACTTGTGCGCCGCCCCATGGGTCACCAGGTCGCGGCCGGCTACGACAGAGACTGGATTCGAACCAGGATCTCTATTGGCACAGCTAGCACTGCGATGCAGAGCCTTAGACCACTGCGCCACTCGGGAGGTACAGAGGAAAGTCGGGGAGCGGAGGACGGCAGGAAGGGACACAGCCAGTTGAATAAGACATTTAAATGTGATAGGAAAGCATCCAACAGGAAAGTGTGAATTTTGTCAGGAGCATGTATTGCTACAGTGTGGGCAGTATCAGAGGGAAATAGAGAGGATACGATCTAGTATGAGGGAGAAGGGGATAGAGGAAAATAGTTTAAATACTATATTGAGTAGAACGTCATTAGATATAGTTTCAAATATTTTGTTATCTTTTTTTAAGAGCAACGGGTCTGGTAGGTAGGATTTAGATTCTCCCTTTCTCTGGCCCACACTCCAGTACAGTAGGTGGCGGTAATGCACCGTAACGTTGGAGGCCAACCGCCGATAAACCCCAATGAAGAAGAAGAAGAAGAAGCAGTAAACAGACAGGAAGAAGGCGGTGACACTTCCTTTCTTGGGCGAGTTGGCTGATAAGGAAAGTGGCACAAGGACGATTAAAGTGAATATGGCCCCCAACACGCAACTGAATGAAGCGGTGTCCAACGTAAAAAAGGGAATTCGGGCAATCCTGCTCGGACCCCCTGGTGCTGGGAAAGGAACACAGGTGAGTGAATTATGCTAACTTGCTAGCTTGCTTAGGAAGTGCAGGAATGGGAGATCGCTTGGCCGACACTGCCAACTAACTTTATACACCTTGTCCTGAAGCTCATTCTGAATTGGCTTGCATAGATGGCCATCTCTGCCAGCTTTACCAAGTCGCGTGTAATGAATTGAGTAGCTAGATCAGACGAATAAGGAAGTATCATAAAAGTTGTAAATAGCTTGTTAACTAGTTATGAGCGTCTGTCAAGTGGAATGTAACTATTTCCCTCTTGCCTCCCACTATCTGGTGCTGGCCAGTTTGATTGTGAACTTGCAACACCTTGGCACACAGTCAGTGTGGTACTCGTCTCTGGAGTCGCATGCCAACCGTTTGTGTGAAGGGTCCTAAAGATAAGACGGCCCTTTCAACTAACTTTCAATGTCACATTAGGTGACTGTATGCTAATCATACTCTCCAGCTGGCCAGAGCCAACTACTTTCACTTGATCTAACCATGTTCAATGAAAACGTATAGACTCTTTTGACTTCCCTGTCAATAAGCTCATTGTAGTTATTATTTAATATCTGGGGGTCTCTGGTCCAGGAGAGCAACAGGTTGTGCAAGGTTTTGTTAGAGGTAATTTTGTCAGTTGTGTTTGGGCTGGAACAAAAGCTGGAACACCCTGCAGCTTCCCACGACCATAGTTGGGGACTAATGTACTTCCTTGCAGTCCTGTATCCAGACTTCTTTCATGGCTATAGTGGCTGGATAGCTGCACAGCATAGCCTTGTAAAAAAACTCAGTGTGTACTGAATAAAAGTGTTTTATTTGTTTTTTAAAAAATTGCACAGGCTGGAAAAATTACTGTAGGGAGCTTTAAGACGCATACCTTTGGTCTGGCTTGGAAATTCCAAGTATTTAGTCAGTCTCCTGAGGGTTTGGTCTTTCTCTCAGTTGTGGAGCAACCTGAACATCACTCTGTTGAAATGTAAAAACAAAATAGCAACATGATTGTGGCCTTGAAATTACTGTACTGCACTGCATGTGCTATGGAGTTAATTATTCAACCCACTTCTTTTTACTTTTCCAAAAGTGTCCCACACCCTCCCCACACACATTCAGACATTAGTCTCATATCATGGGTGGAGGCTTTGTTGTTCAGTAGCTGAAGGGATTTTGTGCTTCGACTGTGCCAAAAACATGGATGACAGCCAGCCATTTAATATTCAGCATGACTTTAATGCTTTGAAGGGCTCCCACCTGTTGTAATAGTTTGACAGGTTGGGAGGCGTAAATGCTTTGCCATACTCTTCTCTTCAGAGTTGTCAAGTTACGATTTTTAAACATGAGACGTGACTACATAAATGCTACACTTGTTGCCCTTATAACATTAGACTTTATGCCAATACCCTCCCTCTCTCCTCCCAGGCTCCTCGGTTGGCGGAGCAATACTGCGTGTGTCATCTGGCCACGGGGGACATGCTGAGGGCCATGGTGGCGTCTGGCTCTGAGCTCGGCAAGAGGCTCAAGGAGACCATGGATGCCGGGAAACTGGTAAGATGTGTAGTGTGTTCATATGTTAGTTCTGAACATGTCTCTGTGTGCTCATTTAATAGGAATGAATCTGTTTTTGTGTCACTGGTGCTGTAGCTTAGTGGTAATCAGAGACCGGTTTACTTGGGCCTCTGTCCCAATTGTGTGTTCTCATGCATTTTGTTTCACTGCTCATCACTCGGTGAACTGTCAAATTACTCATAGGTCAGTGATGAGATGGTGGTAGAACTCATAGAAAAGAACCTGGACACGCCTCCCTGTAAGAAGGGGTTCCTATTGGATGGATTCCCCCGCACAGTGAAACAAGCAGAGATGGTGAGGATTGGTTGGCGCCTGACTCCATTTTTCTGTCAATCCCCAGAGCAAAAGTTTGTCTTGCTGTTAATCAAGCATATGCAGTGATGTAGTGGTAAAAAAAAAGATAGGTAAACTGTTACGCAACATGAAATAGGTGCGTAAACTGCGTTTACCCTCCACTATACCACTGAGCATATGAACCTGTTTCCTACCTGCTCCCATGTTTCATGACTCCCTCTCTCTCCTAGCTGGATGACTTGCTGGAGAAGCGCACAGAGAAGCTGGACTCTGTGATTGAGTTCTCTGTCGATGACTCCCTACTGGTGCGCAGGATCTGTGGCAGGTAGGACCAAATATTCTGCGGTGCCCTGTGGTCTGAGCTAGTTATTATCGACCATTTGTTGGACAAATAATGTTGCAGAGCCATACCTCCCTCATCCACAACAAACAATGCTCTGTATTGAGGACACGGCTTCATACAGAGGTAATGATGTACCTATAGTCCATTCAAATGGTGACATCAGCATGTCAAAAGGGGTTCTTTGTGTGGCCATGATGGGATATAGTGTAAGCCTTTGAAGTAGGCTCTGAAGTGGGCCAAGGGCAGTGTGGGTGGCTTTGACGGAGGACAGGAGTATTGTTGAAATGGCCCACTAACCTTCTCCTCTCCCCCTCAGACTAATTCACCAGCCTAGCGGTCGCTCCTACCACGAGGAGTTCAACCCACCCAAAGATCCCATGAAGGATGACGTAAGTATCTTGTCGATGGACGTCCCCGTTCCTGAGTCTGGATATCCTACTTCTATTGTAGATCCCAATCTGCTAACCATGGGTGTTCAAATGTGTTTCTGGGTCAACTTGCACTTCAAAAGTGTGTGTGAGTGCTCAAACATACACTTTTAACAAGTGTCTCTGTTTGTAATATGAAGAAAGCAGTGGCTCATTTGCGAACAGTCTTTCACAAGTGTTGTGAAACACACTCCCTTGGCCAGGAGTTTCTCAGTGCTAGTGGCTTTGAGCGCTTGTTTCATTTGAGTCATTTAGCAGACGCGTTTATCCAGAGCGACTTACAGTAGTGAGTGCATACATTTCATACTTATTTTTCTCCATACTGGTCCCCCGTGGGAATCGAACCCACAACCCTGGCGTTGCAAGCGCAATGCTCAACCAACTGAGCCACATGGGACCGTTTCAGATGCTCAGCACAGAGATGGCTTTCAAAACACATGCAAGAGGGGCTCTGTGGTGTACCCAGAGAGGTAGCTCAGTCCTACTGGCTTGGAAAACCTTCACAAGCCCTTCTGTGATCATCATAGATCCGACAGGACTGGATTAGGAGATAATTTAATATGGCAGAAGATGCATTTGCCCAACTTGAGTGCTAGGGGGAGCCATCACCATATTTCCTACACCTATCCAATTATTTCAGATCTTTGAACTCTTTAAGGTGTAGGGAGGAAGGGGGGAAAAAGAACTGACAAGAGAAAGAAAACAAAATGGCCCTTTTCACTCATGACCCCTAATGTTGTTCTCTGTCCCCCATCAGGTGACAGGGGAGCCGCTGATGCGCCGCAGCGATGACAATGCGTCGACACTGGGCTCACGGCTGGAGGCCTACCACAGGCAGACGGTGCCCCTGGTCAAGTACTACAGCGCCCGCGGCCTGCACAAGGCAGTCGATGCCGCCCAGTCCCCCGATGTAGTCTTCGCCTCCATCCTCGCCGCCTTCTCCTCTGCCACAGCCGCCACCTGTAAAGACCTGGTGCTCTTCGTCTAAGCTCCCTCCACCTCTCCTCACTCTCAGGACTCTCGTCCGTGCTCCTTTCGTCTAGCTTTCCAACTCTCCTCCTTAGTCTTTCCTTCACTCTCAAGACTAGTCTGTGCTCCGCTCTCCTCCCCCTCTTCGTCTCTGCTCTCCACTTTCTTCATTCTGTGGTGGGGTGTCTCTCCCTTGTACTTGAATGCTCTCCACTACTGGGACTTGAACACACTTCTCCTGGAAACTACAGAGACTTGAATAGATGGTTATAATGGAGTGTATAAGATAAGTGTAATGTCCCCTTGGGTCAGGAATACATATCAGTGGTAATCAAATACATGTTTCTTTGTCACATTCTTCGTGAACAGGTGTAAACTAACAGTGAAATGCTTACTTATGGGCCCTTCCCAACAATGCAGAGAGAAAAAATATAAATAATAACACAATAAATACACAATAAGTAATGATAACTTTGCTATATACACGTGTATATAATATGTCTATATAATGTAGCTTCATTGATGGTCCCTGTACTTGGATTAAATTGAGCAAACAGTAGGGAATGTGATTAAGAATGTATTAGTTAATCTGAATGTAATATGTCCTGTGATAGATGACAGGGATAGCTAATGCTAATGTTGTACAATGTCAGTCTACTCAGGAATTCATTATGAATCTATTGACTCTTCTACTTTGACACCTTATGTATGCATTGATGTTATTTTGGTTAAAGAAAGTGAAAGCATGCCACTTTTCTAGAGCATAGCCACAAACCAAAAATACCTGTCATACCAATGTAGATTTAGTTCCTGTTAACCAACGACACTATTTTCTGTTCCTGTTGGTACTATTTCTATCCCACTCTGTGAATAGGCTACATGTTGACTCTTTTGACCTTTCCGTTTTTCTTTCTAGGTTTTTGTCTCCCCTCTGTAGATTCTGACTCTTCTCCTCTGAATGTGAATGCAAGATGTTCTCAGGGTAGTCAGAAAACAATAGCAGTTGTATTGTGTGAAGCTATATTGGCCATTAGGCTTGCTGTGGGAATTTTTCTAGCTTGACTAAATAATGTTAAAAGTATCAAAACAATGACACCACTGCATTGAATGTTGCTTTAGTTCCTGTAGTCCAGTTTGCTACTGGTAAATGATTGTTAATGTACTGCTAAGTCACATTGTAGTTCACTGTTCATTTAAACTTTTATGTAAAGCCTAACGGCTGACACTTTTGATTGTTTAATGTTAATGCATAACGCGTAAAGTTTTAGAAATGGATGTTGGAAGCCTAATTGCACTATAGATGGACAGGATTGTTAAGTTGAACACGCACAAGGACCCGTATATGTCTAAGGGAGCAACTTGTGTCTGTAGCTAAATGTTTTGCCTCTTGCAGCTTTGAATGACCCAAAACATTTTTGTGCACATTTCTCCTATGTTTAAATTCACCTGAGACTCTTCTTTCTTTTTTCAGCTGTTTGAATCCCTGCTTCTCCAATCCTTGCAATGGAAACAAGGGAGGGAGGGGAAGGAGGAAATGTTGTACTGTAGCACTTCATTTGGAAATCTGGTTCAGTTTAATGCAGTGCATTCTACAAGGAATAAGTGGAGCCATCTCGGAATTGACTTTGATTATATTACCCTTCTAATAAAGAAAAGAGAAGCTGTTCTACAATCATGACATCATTTTATAGCCTCCCTTTGTGCTGATTACTACTAATATAATATTGCTTGCTACTAATATAACACTCAACTGCCATTAAACCATTGAGTCATGGTTTACTTTGCATATTGGGCAGATGGCTTTATAGAACATAATAGATTTGTTTGCATTAGCCTTAGTGGCTAATGTTCATACTTTTCAAATGTGTAATAGGGCTAGAAGTTTTTCCTCATCAGGTTACCTGGTCAGGAACATTTCTGATAAAGTATTATAGACACTGAAAGATGTAATTTGAGGACATGGATCCAAGTACATTGCTCCAGCACTCAATCATATCTGTAAAGTTGGATGAAATTTAGTAGGCTGCATTTCCCATATCTGATCGACTGTGGTGGGCAGGATCTTTAGGATTTGACTTCAAATGATTTATGGGAACTCTAAACAAAATAATAATGTTGAGCAAGTTCCATGTGATTTCATTCCACAGAAACAAAATATTGACATCAGTTTCGCTTTGTTTACCAGGTTATTTCCACACCCGGTAAATGCGTTTTGAGCTTCCAAAGGTGACGTCATTACGGACGGGTGGGGTTCCGTGTTCTCTGTTGGTAGCGTAACGGACTGGGTTTTTCCTCCATCAGAAAGCGAAGAAGCAAGCTGCGAAGATTATATTATTCTGTTGCGCTCCAAAGAGGGGACGGGGTCCCAGCTGTATTTTATATTCAAACTATACGCCAAGATATAGGCCATTGATATTTTAGGAATGGTGTGTCAGGTCCCGTATAGGAGGCTGAGATGAAATAGCCTAGACATGAAGATGATTTCAACACGCCCAAAGCAAGCGATCACTGCCATCACCGCTCACGGGTGAACACTCACAACGGGTACTAGAAAACGGTCTCATACCACCCCGAGGTAAGAAAAGTCAGCCGTATTGGGCCTTGACACAAATTGCAACATGTTAAGCATTTTCATCATGCGTCTTGTTAGGCTACATTAAGGTTAGTAACCTATCGCTAACGGAAGTGTTACAGTTTGTTACCTGGTCAGTTTATATGAACAGCCAAAGGTACACTACATGACCAAAAGTATGTGGACACCTGCTCATCTAACATCTAATTCCAAAATCATGGGCATTAATATGGAGTTGGTCCCCCCTTTACTGCTATAACAGCCTCCACTCTTCTGGGAAGGCTTTCCACTAGATGTTGGAACATTGCTGCAGGGATTTGCGGTTGAGGTCAGGGCTCTGTGCAGGCCAGTCAAGTTCTTCCACACCGATCTCGACAAACCATTTCTGTATGGATCTCGCTTTGTGCACGGGGGCATTGTCATGGTGAAACAGGAAAAGGCCTTCCCCCAGACTGTTGGCACAAAGTTGGAAGCACAGAATCGTCTAGAATGTCGTTGTATGCTGTAGCATTCAGATTTCCCTTCACTGGAACTAAGGGATTCGTCCGTCGGACTGCCAGATGCAGAAGCGTGATTCATCACTCCAGAGAACGCGTTTCCACTGCTCCAATGTCCAATGGCTTTACACCACTCCAGCCGACGCTTGGTATTGCACATGGTGATCTTAGGCTTGTGTGCGGCTGCTCGGCCATGGAAACCCATTTCATGAAGTGTTTCAACTGAAGTGGCCTACCATTTTACGGCTGAGCCGTTGTTGCTCCTAGACGTTTCCACTTAACAACACAGCACTTACAGTTGACCGGGACAACTCTAGCATGGCAGAAATGTGATGAACTGACTTGTTGGAAAGGTGGCATCCTATGACGGTGCCACGTTGAAAGTCACTGAGCTCTTCAGTAAGGTCATTCTACTGCCAATGTTTGTCTATGGAGATTGCATGGCAGTGTGCTCGATTTTATACGCCTGTCAGCAATGGGTATGGTTGAAATAGCCGAATCCACTAATTTGAAGGAGGGTCCACATACCTTTTGTGTATATATAGTGTATAGGTCCCATATTATTGGGCATGTTCTGACTGTTCCTCATTTTTTAGTATAAAACAATTGCACAGTAATCTAACAGTGAGTCAAGGCTGATGATAGAGTACCACAGTACATAACTACTGTGTGTACGTCTGTGTTTATGTACATGCATGTTGGTACAGTAGCCTATATGAAGTGGTGAGCTACTGTTTAGCTCCTCAGAGCATTCTTTGACATCTCTATTCCAAAATGCCTGTCATGTCGAATGCCCTCTCATTCTCAATTTCCTCCTCTCTCACCCCCTCTCTCTTTCACTCATTCGTTCCTTGTCCCACCGCTCCCCTGTTTGTCCCGAAAGAATGATTGAGGCCAGGATATTAATATAATTCCATTGAGAGAGGAAAGAAGTGACGACATGCAACCATGAAAGCATGGTATCCAGTTGCTTGCTCTAGTTACCGTCTGTCCTCAACAACTAATAGGAAAGTCAATACTCACTACCCCACAACTATATTACCTCTATGTATTAGAAATACTGACGTCATTAGTAGTCTCTGGTCCCATATAGTAGAACTATTCTCATAATCATAGTTTGTTAAGGCCGTAACTTTAACCACAAGCTTCAGGTTGTCACCCTAACAGTCAACCATACTAGGCCTATGTGACATACTGTATCTATCTCCTCTCCACTCACATGCACTGTCCTCATTGACATGTCTCAACTCCTTCTCCCTCATTCTCTTTCTCCCTCGAACTACCCGGCCCCTCCCTGTCTTTCATACCCACTGGTTGGTTGGTAGACACTGGTCTGTGTTGGTGGATTGGAGCTCAGGGGGCAATGGCTGTGGGGCTGGGACCTGGGCCTACTCTCTGCCACTGTGACGCCTCCAGGCTTCACATTAAACATTCAACAACTCAGCAGTTTGCCTCCTGAACGCTCCTGTAATTATAGAACCTCATAGCCTGACTCTCCCTTTTCACTCACTGAATCAGAGGGGCATTCATACGTGTGTATCTCTTATGCAAGACATAAGTGTGTGTGTTTTTGTTTGACGATGTGTCAATGTGTGTATGACTGGGTGTATACGTATGCGGGTGTGTGTCGTGTGCGTTCGAGTGCTTGGAATGGGGGTATTCCTGTTGCTTCATTTTGTTTGAAAAGGGATGCGAGACTGACTGACCACCTCAGACGAACTCATCTCTGCCAGCTTCAGTTCTGAGGTAAATTCAGAGGAAACGCAAAGTCTGGTTTCTCTAGGTGCTTCCACAGAATGGCCAACAACTGTCTCTGGCTCTCAACTTAAAACTCCCACATCTTCCATTACCTTATAAAACTGATAGTGTGGGAGGGCTCCAAATGGCCTCCAAACACTATGAATCAGTAGGTAACCAGATAATGGCGCTTTTAGCTGAACAGAAGGACAAGTTTCATTTTTAACCCAGTTATCACGTAGTCTCATCACATCACGACATGACTCAACTGGCCTGGTGTTTGGAGGCAGCCTTGGCCTGCCCAGCCCTTCTAGCACGCAAGCGAGACACGGCGATGGCCTTGTCACAGAGAGAGGAGGAACGAGAGGGAGAGAGAGGAGGAACGAGAGGGGGAGAGAGAGAAAGAACAAGCGGGAGAGAGAGAAAGAACGAGAAGGAACAAAAGGGAGAGAGCGAAGGAGAGGTTGAGAGAGAGGTGTAACTGTGTCATAGCCACAGGGGCAGTTCACTCTGTTACCTCCCTCTATATTAGCTCCTGCCAGAAGAGAAAGAAAGAAAAAGAGAAGGACACACTGAGGGGCATCTCACTGCCTCAAGCTGCGGCCACCACCTTCGTTATTGCGCCCTTCTGCTCTAATGGATTTAGTCTGTTAAACCAGTAAACCTGAGTTCACAGAGACCACCTGCTCTACCCAAAGACTCAGCCCAGAGACACAGGCCTCAGTCCTCAGTTACAGCTCAGGGCTTACAGAGGGTTTAGGAAGTATCACTACAAACCAGCTAATTAGCTTACCAGCCCGTCTGCCAACCCCTCTGTTTGTCATTCTTTGTAAACAACCACACAGTGACATGAGTCGGATTGTTTGTGTGGTGGTGAGCTTCAATTACTTAGGCCTTCTGGAGTATAGTACTCTATCAGTACCTTACTATGCACCCTTTGTGTTAGTTTGTCAACCATATCGCTGAATATCGACTATATCCCTGAATAATATGACATTTACACACACACACACAAAATATTTATTTCATAAAGCATAGTAATCAAAGTAGCCAAAGTGAAATATAGCACAAAAGTATAATAGGGACGTCCCCAGTCTTCCCTTTGACTTTGGTTGGAAGTCCCTGGGCAAAAATAGACGCATGCTTTTATTGTCTTCATTTTGCATAATGTATTTGCAGAGGCTTGTACAATGTAACCCCGAAACAGCTCTGCTAAAGCAGCAATTCAGCTCTGACTCAGCGGTGGCTTGTGTAACAACTATCAGGTCTTTCAGTGGCACACCTGTATTATACCTAATTGACTTACAGTAAGTGTGTGCATAGATGCAGTATGTAGGTTCAAAGGGCCCCTGGGAAGGATGGAGGATCCTAAAGTGCTTAGACTGTACGGTTTCAGTGTCTTCCGCAGACAGAATTGCTGAGACTAGGCCAAACAAACTGAAAGAACAAACTGGCCCCACTTAATGTCCAAGAAGAGTAATGTCTCTGTCAAGAGGATGAGAGGCTCTGCATACAGTTGACTCACAGGGCAGCAGCAAGCATAACAATATCTGACTTGTCTGAGAGGTTTTTCATGCAGAAGACAAGAAACTAGAGCTGCTTAGAGGCAAAATAAAATGTCATTAGTGTAATTGTACATCACAGCGAGAGATTGTGTGTGTGTGAGCGAGCAGCAGTCGAGTGGGAGGACAAGTGAGGGACAAAGAGTGTGCACAGAATCTAGACCACTGAGTCTTCAGCCTGTCCATGCCCACCTGCCATGCCTCCTCACTCATCCCTCTTTCTATTTCTGTCTCTCTGTCTCTCTCTCTCTCTCCCAAGTCATGTAGGGGCTACATTCATTTTATATCACACTAAAATTATCCTAAAAGGTCTAACCTCTGGATACTAGATGCTTAAACTATCAAAACCCTTCCAAATATATTGTTACTGTCACGCCCTGGCTCTAGGGACTCTTTTAAGTTGAGCCAGGGTGTGTAGAGTTTATGTTTTGTGCTCGTTGTGTCTAGTCTAGTTTTTGTATATCTATGTTGGCCAGAGTGGTTCTCAATCAGAGGCAACGAGTATCAGCTGTTGCTGGTTGTCTCTGATTGGGAACCATATTTAGTCAGGTGGTTTTCCCACAGTGTTTGTGGGATCTTGTTCTGTGTTGGTTTGTGTTTTGCACCTGTGGACGTCACGTATCGATTTGTTGTTTTGTTCGTGTATCATTTAATAAATAAGTATGTTCACCTTCCACGCTGCGCCTTGGTCCTCTATATCCGACGATCGTGACAGAAGATCCCACCAATACAGGACCAAGCAGCGTGCCCAGGCAGGAGAGGAGAAGCGGCACCAACCGGACAGGCGAGGGGCACCCCCAATAAATTTTTAGGGGGGGGCACATGGCAGGGACGACGGGGCCACTGGAGGCAGATAAGGGGCGAGTTGGTGGACGAGGAGAGAAGGCCACCGGGTTACGGGAGCCATTGGTGTATAGAGGGAAGGAAAATGTAGAGGCACGGCGAGAGGTACTGAAGTGTGTTGCCGAGAGGTACTGAAGTGTGTTGCCAGTCCGGTCCGGCCCGTTCCTGATCCCCGTGTAAGGCCAGTGGTGTGTGTTCCCAGTACGGTCCGGCCTGTCCCTGTCCATCGCGCCAAGCCTATGGTGCGCGTCGCCAGCCCGGCCCGGCCTGTTCCTGCCCCTCGCACCAAACCTGTGGTGCGCATCGCCAGCCCGGTCCGGCCTGTTCCTGCACCCCGCACCAAGCTAGTGGTGCGCGTCGCCAGCCCGGCCCGGCCTGTTCCTGCTCCCCGCACCAAGGCAATGGTGCTCGTCGCCAGCCTGGTCCGGCCTGTTCCTGCTCCCCGCACCAAACCTGTGGTGCGCATTGCCAGCCCGTGCCCGTTTCACCGGTGCCTGGTCAGGTACCGGTCAGCTGCTCCACACCGGAGCCTGAGCAATCCGCTCCACCGAAGTCCAGTCCAGCTCCAGCCAGTGGGGCTAGACCAGACCAGGGGCACTACGGGGGGGTTAGTAGAGGGTGGTGGTCAAGCCCGGAGCCGGAACCGCCTCCAAGGAGGAATACCCACCCAGCCCTCCCCTGTTCGGTGATGTTTAGGCGCGGTCGCAGTCCGCGCCTTTAGGGGGGGGTACTGTCACGCCCTGGCTCTAGGGACTCTTTTAAGTTGAGCCAGGGTGTGTAGAGTTTATGTTTTGTGCTCGTTGTGTCTAGTCTAGTTTTTGTATATCTATGTTGGCCAGAGTGGTTCTCAATCAGAGGCAACGAGTATCAGCTGTTGCTGGTTGTCTCTGATTGGGAACCATATTTAGTCAGGTGGTTTTCCCACAGTGTTTGTGGGATCTTGTTCCGTGTTGGTTTGTGTTTTGCACCTGTGGACGTCACGTATCGATTTGTTGTTTTGTTCGTGTATCATTTAATAAATAAGTATGTTCACCTTCCACGCTGCGCCTTGGTCCTCTATATCCGACGATCGTGACAGTTACTTGACAAGAATACATTCTTAATTCCAGAGACTACACATTTGTTCATGTAATGAAGGTTCTATAATGCCATATATACAGAACAGTATCTGAGTGCATGTATAGAGGCAGCTGTCATACCTACACTGAACAAAAATATAAACGCAACATGTGAAGTGTTGGTCCCATGTTTCATGAGCTGAAATAAAAGATCTCAGAAATGTTCCATACACACAAAAAGCTTATTTCTCTCAAGTTTTGTGGACAAATTTCTTCACATCCCTGTTAGTGAGCTTTTCTCCTTTGCCAAGATAAACCATCCACCTGACCGGTGTGCCATATCAAGAAGCTGATTAAACAGCATGATCATTACACAGGTGCACCTTGTGCTGGGGACAATAAAAGGCCACTCTAAAATGTGCAGTTTTGTCACACAACACAATGCCACAGATGTCGCAAGTTTTTTGAGAGAGCGAGTGTGCAATTGGCATGCTGACTTGCAGGAATGTCCACCAGAGCTGCTGCCAGATAATTTAATGTTAATTTATCTACCATAAGCCGCCTCTAATGTCATTTTAGAGAATTTGGCACGTCCAACCGGCCTTACAACCGCAGACCACATGTATGGCGTTGTGTGGGCAAGCGTTTTGCTGACGTCAACGTTGTGAACAGAGTTCCCCATGGCGGCGGTGTGGTTATGGTATGGGCAGGCATAAGCTACGGACAACGAACACAATTGCATTTTATTGATGGCAATGTGAATGCACAGAGATACCGTGACGAGATCCTGAGGCATATTGTCGTGCCATTCATCTGCCACCATCACCTCACGTTTCAGCATGATAATGCACGGCCCCATGTCGTAAGGATCTGTACACAATTCCTAGAAGTGGAAAATGTCCCAGTTCTTCCATGGCCTGCATACTCACCATACGTCACCCAGTGTGCATGTTTGGGATGCTCTGGATCGACGTGTACGACATCATGTTCCAGTTCCCGCCAATATCCAGCAACTTCGCACAGCCATTGAAGAGTAGTGGGACAATGTTCCACAGGCCACAAGCAACAGCCTGATCAACTCTATATGAAAGAGATGTCGCGCTGCATGAGGAAAATGGTGGTCACACCAGATACTGACTGGTTTTCTGATCCACACCCCTACTTATTTTTTAAGGTACTGTATCTGTGACCAACAGATGCATATCTGTATTCCTAGTCATGTGAAATGCATAGATTAGGGCCTAATTTCATATGAACTGTAACTAAGTAAAATCTTTTAAATTGTTGCATGTTGCGTTTTATATTTTTGTTCAGTATAGATCGAAGGAGAGTTTTTGAACCAGATGAGGAATTTCTTTATGCTTTTTAACATCTCATTTGTTACCAAAGGAAAAAAGGGCATTTTCATAAAGGCCTTTTCTCTTGACTTTCACAGAATCACGCATTTTCCTTTACCTCTGAAAAGGAATCTCATAGGAGACATATGAACAGAATTATTTTCTGACAGTCAGTCTAGGACACTTTTACACAGTTTCCAGGGACAATCTATTTTGCCACAAACACGCACGCACACACACACACACACACACACACACACTTGTGTGTATGGCGACTTACAGAGTCATGTAGACATAAAAAGGCACTCACGCAGGGCTATAGAAAGCTATCATCCACGCACACACACACACACACACACACACACACAGAACCTTACACCACGCACACAAATGGCAATTATGTTTCATCATTGGAGAGTAGGGGATAGTGCCATCCTGAGGGTACAGTCTTAGAAAAAAAGGTGCTATCTAGAACTTAAAAGGGTTATTCGGCTGTACCCATAGGAGAACCCTTTGAAGAACCCTTTTAGATTCCAGGTAGAACCTTTTTTGGTTCCATATATAGGACCCTTTCCACAGAGGGTTCTGGGGCTCGGAATTGCCAGGGACCTCACGATACGATATTATCACTACTTAGGTGCCGATACGTTATGTATTGCGATTCTCACGATTCTATATGTATTACGATTCAGTACTGTTATTTTATTGCGATTCGATGTTCCAAACATATTGCTGCTGCAGAGGGACAGGAGAGAGCCATGAGAAAACGAGTTTTGATCAGTCATGGAAATAAAAGTGCTGAAAACGAATTGGCTCCCTATTTAAAAAGAAGATGGAGAACAAGCTATGAAGGAAAAATATTGGAATTTTGTTGCAGGTACAGCAAACTAGTGCAAAAATAATTTTGCGATATTGTCAGAATGGTACGATTTGATATATCGTCAGAAATAATATCCCGATATGTAACTATCTGTTTGTTCCCCCTATCACTAGAGGGTTCTACATGGAATCCAAAAGGGTTTTACATGAAATCCAAAAGGGTTCTACGTGGAACCAAAAGGGTTCTACGTGGAACCAAAAAAGGTACTCCCTGGAACCATAAAGGATTCTCCTATAGGGACAGCTGAAGACCCTTTTGGAACCCTTTGTTCTAAGAGTGTATGATGAGAGGGCTATTACCATCTCTGCTGACTACATGACAAAAGTCGAACATCTCATTCCAAAATCATGGGCATTAATATGGAGTTGGTCCCCCCTTTGCAGCTATAACAGCCTCCACTCATATGGGAAGGCTTTCCACTAGATGTTGGAACATTGCTGCGGGGACTTGCTTCCATTCAGCCACGAGCATTAGTGAGGTAGGGCACTGATGTTGGGCGATTAGGCCTGGCTCGCAGTCTGTGTTCGAATTCATCCAAAAGGTGTTTGATGGGATTGAGGTCAGTGCTCCTGGCATCAGCCAAAACCAGATTCATCCTTCGGACTGCCAGATGGTGAAGCGTGATTCATCACTCCAGAGAACGCGTTTCCGCTGCTCCAGAGTACAATGGTGGCGAGCTTTACACCACTCCAGCCGACGCTTAGCATTGTGCATGGTGATCTTAGGCCATGGAAACCCATTTCATGAAGCTCCCGACGTACAGTTCTTGTGCTGACGTTGCTTCCAGAGGCAGTTTGGAACTCGGTAGTGAGTGTTGCAACCGAGGACAGACGATTTTTACGCGCTACGCGCTTCAGCACTCGGCAGTCCCGTTCTGTGAGCTTGTGTGGCCTACCACTTCGCGGCAGAGCCGTTGTTACTCCTAGACGTTTCCACTTCACAATAACAGCACTTACAGTTGACCGGGCAGTTCTAGCAGAGCAGAAATTTGACGAACTGACTAGTTGGAAAGGTGGCATCCTATGACAGTGCCACGTTGAAAGTCACTGAGCCCTTCAGTAAAGCCATTCTACTGCCAATGTTTGTCAATGGAGATTGCATGGCTGTGTGCTCGATTTTATACAACTGTCAGCAACGGGTGTGGCTGAAATAGCCGAATCCACTCATTTGAAGGGGTGTCCACATACTTTTGTATATATAGTGTATATAAATTGCCGTACTTTTTATACTCCGTAGCTATCCGTGATTCAACAGTGGCCCTTCACTTCACCCCGCCAGCCAAGCAGATCAGGGAGGGAAGAGGCACAATGGTTACTGCACTGCTGCTGGGATAACATAGAATGTTTCTTTCCACCTCAGCGCGCGTGTGTGTGTGCGTCTGTAACGTGGTGGAAATTTACTGCAGTTTCATCAATATAGTTCAATGTTCTTCTTTCAACACAACCTGTGGTGATAGCCTGTAGCCTTTGTCTAACGCTATCGCTGTGGGTCAACCTATATTAACTGTGGTTATTGGCTGTTATGAAGGGTTGTGCAAGGCAAGAGAGCAAACAAACAGACAACATCCAGTTCTTTCAGCCAAAATCTCTCTTATTGATTGGTGCTGCTATCTGTCAATCACTGACCCAATAGTATTTCAATCAATCATGGCTAGCTATATGCAGTATCTATGTCAGCCCAGCCCTTTCCCCTATAACCTTCTGTCAACAAGGGCTGAAGTCTGATGTTTTATGACTCAGTGCACATACTGGTTGATCCTCTGTCTGTGTCTGTCTCTCAGCCTCCTGCACTCAAAGGCTGATACTGTAATCATAATCAGATTTGCCTTGTCATAGACCTGTCATAGACCTGTAGTCCAGATGCCAGGCATACTTTAGGAGGAGGAAACCAGGCCAGGACACAGTTATGACGCTCTTATGACTCATTCTGTGCTTAGAAGGTGGGTGTATATAGGCTAGCTTAGAAAGAGTGGCACAGATTCTGAATATCAACCCTCATAACTCTCCCTCTCATTCTCTCTTGCCCTTTCCCTTAGCATAACATTGTTTTCTGCATACACACACTCACCTATAACACTGTATCAATACACACATACATAAAGCAGTGCTGTAATTACCAGTGTCTGCATTATATGTATGAGTAAATGAGGAGTATATATGTGTATGTGTGTGTGTGTGTGTGTGTGTGTGTGTGTGTGTGTGTGTCAGTGTGTACATAAGTGCCACATTCACTGAGTGGGTCGCTGTTTGCTCGGCTCCTAGTGAGCATCGTCATGGCAACAGCAGTAGAAGCGCAATGTGAAGTGGAGAGCAGCTCTCAACTGTGTGTGTGTGTGTGAGAGAGGGACAAAGGAGAAGAGCAGATGAGAGAGAAGGAATTAGAGGATAAATAATATAGAATGTAATTGGACTGATGAATACGTTCGCTTCCCCTTCAAGGAAGTGTTTGTGGTCCTCTGTAGCTGAATTGGTAGAGCATGGCGCTTGTAACGCCAGGGTAGTGGGTTCGATCCCCGGGACCACCCATACGTAGAAATTTATGCACACATGACTGTAAGTCGCTTTGGATAAAAGTGTCTGCTAAATGGCATATTATATTATATCATTAGTAAGTTCAAAAAAGTAGTATTTCGCTTTCCAAATGGCTGTATCTTATGAGTAAGTGTGAGTCAATGAGCATGTCTTTATCAGTGATTATGCCAGGTGTGTATGTGTGTGCATAGTGTATTTCATTTATTCTTCCTGACTATCTGCACCAAGAGTTAATTGTGAAATATTAACAGCGAGAGAGAGAGAATGAGGAAGGAAGGAGAGGTGTGTCATACTGAGCATGCTCCCTGTGCTCTCTGCGCTGTTAACTTCCTGTTCTCTTCTTCCTCCTCACAGACGGTCGATTGAGAGTGTGAGAGAGACACACAGAAGAGAAGAGGAGAAGAAAAAGAGAGATAAAAGGACTACAGAAGACATTCTGACCGGAGCAACCACCAAGAAGGATTTAAGACATTTTGAAAAACCTCCAAGAAGTTGTTGTATACATCTTATAACGTTCCTCTAAAAAAAAATGTCTCCTCGTTTGAATTGAGAAACATTTACTGAGAAGTGACAGTGACGTTTCCGGTTGTAGTCATTCTCCTCTTTGTGGTTTACAGTAACAGTTTATTGTAATTTTGGACTCACATGTCCGTTTGGACGAAAGCACACCTGTTACTTTTCTCACATTTCTTGATTTGGAGCTGAGTGTGAGGTGTGAAAGCCAGAGGGAGGGAAGGGGAATTTGGCTATTTGTTTCTTTTTCTTTCTCTTTCGTCTTCTCGCTTATTGTTCCATTTGTGGGTTCAAGAGGAAGGGAAAAAGGGTTTCCAACTGGGTATCAGTGACATTCCGTTCTGGTTTCACCCGAGGACAAGTACCCCCGTGTGTGAGAAAAGCTATAAGACTATAATAAGAGCGGAAAAGGAAAGAAGCAACCGTGTGTCACTTTCTGGGAAAATGGGATCAGAAAAGGACTCGGAATCCCCCCACTCCTCGGTGAGCGGCATTCCCAACCCCAAATGCCGGGCATCGGGAAAACGGCAAGGACGCATCTCCTTCCACAGCCTCTTCCACAGCAAACGGGGTTCCCGGAGCGCCAAAGCAGGTGCGGCTACCCCTTTATCTCAGCTCCACAACCAACACCATCAACAACAGCAACTCACCCCTGTTGTTCCCCCCGTAGGCCCTTCCACCCCCACACCTAACCCAGCCCCTACCACCACCGCGACGGACGTTCCCCAGGGCCCAGCCACCGCTCACACCTCCACCCCAGCAGAGCACCTCTCTTCCAGCCGGACCTCCCTGGGTCCGCCCCAGTCCTCCAGCTCCACCACCTCCAGCGCCTCTCCTCCAGCAGACTTCCTGGAGTGCCCCCTGTGCCTGGTGCACCAGCCCCCCGAACAGCTCCCCGAGTTGCTGGGATGCAGCCACCGCTCCTGCCTGTGCTGCCTGCGCCAGTACCTGCGCATCGAGATCACAGAGAGCCGCGTCCACCTCCGCTGCCCCGAGTGCTCGGAGCGACTGGCACCTCATCAGGTGGCGGACATCTTGGGCGACGCAGCGCTGCTGGAGAAGTATGAGGAGTTCCTTCTGCGACGCTGCCTGGCCTCCGACCCGGACTGCCGCTGGTGTCCTGCGCCCGACTGCGGGTAAGAATCAACTCTCATTGTTGCCTGGCCTTAACCTTAATCTTAAACTGAGTGTAAACCTGAACCTTAACCCTAACTCTATAGAGTCATCACTGTCTAGCCATGCTAGAAGGGGCGGAAGTACCTCAAAGCGCTTTCTGACCACAAATAGGATTTCAACCCCTAACCCTGAACTTAACCCTTACCTTTACCAAACCTCTACCATTAGCCCTAACCATAACCTTTTTTTAGCAGATTCATGCTTTCAAAGCAGTGTTCTGTCAATTATATCATAAGTCAGAGGCTGATTGTCGTAAACTGGAATGACCTACAGTGTTATAACAAGCTTTATTGGCTCTGGCAGAGGTGACAAAAGTGAGGATGAGAGGAAAGGTTTATAGCCTAGAATTCTCTAAGTAGGTTAGAATTTTTGACTATTTTGTGGTTACAAGGGGAATGACAATGCTCGGAGGCTGATCGTTTTAATGTGATATGGGGAAATGTCTAATGAACTGGTATGAGCATGTTTGTGTGTGTGTGCCACACGCAAGGGTGTGTGTCTGTGTGTGTGTGTGTGTGTGTGTGTGTGACACATGCATTCATGTGTCTGTGGGAGGGAAAGCACAGATGATGGTGTTCTATTCAAAGGAAACTTATCTGTTTGGTAATGTGAATCCTGTCAGACAGAGGGGAAGAACCAAGACAGTGGGCTGGACTATAGATGACCTACATTCTAAAGAGACATGAGTGACTCACTGCACTACCACTTCCTCCCTACAGTCCTACCATGGAATGGTCTAGTGCGGTTTGGGTCAACTAGAGTGGAGGTTTCCAAAGCAGTACATTGTGTGTGTGTGTGTGTGCGCACGCGCGTATATGTCTCATCATTGACCCACTTGAAGAGTGCAGATTCCATACACATGTATGTCATAATGGTACTAACTACATTGTCATAGATAAGGAATATGTGGCCATGGTCATAGTAAAGTGGCCTGGATTGTCTCTTTGCAATGGAGTCTCTGGGATATATTTGTCTCAATCGCTCTCTCCTTTCTTTTCTTTCTTTCTTTCTTTTCTTTCTTTTCTTTCTTTCTTTTCTTTCTTTTCTTTCTTTCTTTCTTTCTTTCTTTCTTTCTTTCTTTCTTTCTTTCTTTCTTTCTTTCTTTCTTTCTTTCTTTCTTTCTTTCTTTCTTTCTTTCTTTCTTTCTTTCTTTCTTTCTTTCTTTCTTTCTTTCTTTCTTTCTTTCTTTCTTTCTTTCTTTCTTTCTTTCTTTCTTTCTTTCTTTCTTTCTTTCTTTCTTTCTTTCTTTCTTTCTTTCTTTCTTTCTTTCTTTCTTTCTTTCTTTCTTTCTTTCTTTCTTTCTTTCTTTCTTTCTTTCTTTCTTTCTTTCTTTCTTTCTTTCTTTCTTTCTTTCTTTCTTTCTTTCTTTCTTTCTTTCTTTCTTTCTTTCTTTCTTTCATATATTTTTATTTGTTTAACACTTTTTTGGTTACAACATGATTCCAGATGTGTTATTTCATAGATTTGATGTCTTTACTATTATTCTACAAAGTAAAAAATAGTAAAAATAAAGAAAAACCCTTGAATGAGTAGGTGTGTCCAAACCGTTGACTGGTAGTGTATACAAACAAAGACACAAACAAAGACACACACACACACTCAATTTATTATTTTTGTGAATGCCTCCTTTAACTCTTGAACTTCATTGTCCTTTCGTCTCATCGGTCAGTTCCCTCTCCATTCCCCAATCAGACCTCACTCTGCCTGATTGACAGTGGGAGACAACCAATCAGAGCAGCGATAGGTCCACCGGTCGCTCCGCAGGCTGTCAGTTGCTATGGTGACTAGTGATATGGCATAGAGGTTGCCAGGGGAACAGAGAGGTTGGGATTTCTATAATTAAAGGGATCATTACACACTCACTGGACTGAGTGTGTGTGTACAGAGTCACAGACAGGGAATGTGTGTTTCTGAGGGTTCTGTCTATCTCACTTTTGTATCTGTATTACATTTGTACTGTAATGATAGCCTGGTGGAAAACAAAGCAGTTTCACACCATTTAAAGCAATGAAATCTTGGACACTAGATGTGGCTGTCAGAGTGCATTTGCTCCGAACGTGCAGCTTGTCAGCATTGTGCTCCTCAGATTGCCTCCGGTCAAAGCCATGATGTCAGTCATTATCGTGCTCCACCGCAGCAGAACCGACCAATCAAATGCAGCGTTAACATGGAATGTTCCTACGGGGAAAGGCTGCCTTGTCAACTTGTGTCTCTGCTCTGTTGCAACAAGTCCCTGAGCTTAGGCTTGAAGACATGTTGCCAGTTTGAATAAACAAACAAAGTCATTGGGAAAGAAAGCAGCTCAAACTGGATTTAATGGGCTGCTAGGAACTGTGTGAAAGGGGAAAAACCATAGCGGTGTAAACATTTACCCCTAGTTTGAGGTTTTGAAAGAGACAGAGGAGGGTTTCAACAGTTTCAGTATTTGACATCTGGTTTGTCAATGCTGGAGGACTTTAAGAGAGTGGTGGTCAATAAGATTGAGTGCTCAGCTTGAATACCAGTAGACCTACATTCAAAGCAATAGTTGTGCGACGGGTCGTATGTCATTTTTAGCATTGTTTTCTGATGAGAAAGAGTAACTTTCAAATAAAATTCAGTTTTGCGCAGTCTGTCTTTGAACACTGTCACTCACTAATAGTGTTATAGTAGATTAAATACCATTTCATCTTTACATACAGTACTTAATGATCTTGTTACATCCTAGAAAAGATAACAACCCTGCCTTCCCTCTCATAGTGATGAGGCAGCCTGCTTACTGTATTGAGCACAGGAGGTTGGTAGCACCTTAATTGGGGAGGACGGGCTCATGGTAATGGCTGGAGCGGAATAGGTGGAATGGTATCAAATACATCAAACACATGGTTTCCATGTGTTTGATGCCATTCCATTTGCGCTGTTCCAGCCATTATTATGAGCCGTCCTCCCCTCAGCAGCCTCCACTGGTATTGAGACGTTTGTGTATGGTATCGTAGATCAGCCTCGTCTCATAGACTAGATGTAACATAGTAAACGTAAATCCGGGACACTCAAATTAGTATGATATGTTACGTTTGGTGTAGTTACATAAGACCGATGGTTACTTAAGGTAAAAACGAATATATGACAAATAAAACTCTAAACTGGATGGTGTTCAGAGATAGAGGGGAGGGGTTGAGTGGAGCTGAAGGGTGGGACTAAAAACAACAAGATTACTAATGTAAAATATACTGTGTCCGTAAAATGTACATAGGTTCAGAAGTTTTATGAAACAGCACAGTTAAAAATATATGGCAAATAGAAATCAAAACTGAATGGTGTTCAGAGATAGAGGGGATGGATTGAGGGTAACTGAAGGATGGGATTAAAAATAAACAAAAGATAACTATTGTAAAATACACTGTGGCCGTACAATTTATATAGTATGTATAAGCAGGAAGTAGAAGCCTAAGTGTTGTTGTCCATTAGTTTACTCCAATTAGGGGAGGTGTGATAGGGTTAGGGGAAAATAATAAAGGAAAATATATTTAGGCAAAAAATATATGGGGGATTGGAAATTATGCAGATAATTACATTGATGGAAGCCGCAATCTGCAATATTAAAGTCGATCTACCCCCCTAACCTTAACCCTTTAACCTAACGCCTAAACTTAACCCTAACCCCTAGCCTAGATAATGTTAGCCAGCTAGCTAACGTTAGCCACCTAGCTAGAATTCTTAACAAATCATATGTTTTGCAAATTCGTAGCATGCTTTGCAAATTCATAACATGTATAATAAGAATCGAAATTCGTAACATATCATACGAAATGGGTGATGGACATCTAGAAATGAATACATACCATACGAAACGAACATATCATACTAAATTGAGTGTCTTGGATTTACATACAGAATAACACTAAATGCTCTGAGATCAGGTTATACAATGATGATAATATGCTATGAAGTTTAGCTCTTGGTCGTTTCCCCTCATGCCCTTTGTTGAGGTTACTCCAGACAGCCTGAAATCACCTTTTGCCTATTTCTCCTTCCTCTCTTTTTCCTTAACTCTTTCACGGCTCAGTAAATGTAGCCATTTGTCCAGCTACAGTGTATTTACATTTTACCTTAACCACTTGATAGTGACTCCCAATTTCCTCCAAGGCTGTTGTGTTCCCTCCCATTGTCTCCCTCTCTCTCTTTCAGTGCACTGATGTAGTTTTCACTTTGCCATTGATTTCACATTAGCCGAATTGTGCCCAATAAAGGTTTTCTGAAAATCGAACATCTCCCTCTTTCTCCCTCTGCCAGGTTTGCAGTGATCGCTTCGGGCTGTGCCAGCTGCCCCAGGCTGGTGTGTCGTAGAGAGGGCTGCTTGGCTGAGTTCTGTTACCACTGCAAGCAGGCGTGGCACCCCAACCAGACCTGTGACTCGGCCCGCCAGCAAAGGTCACTCTTCCTGCACACGCATAGCAACCACTCACCCAGCTACATGCAGGAGCACGGGCCCGGTAAGTACTTTGATGACTCTTCATAATGTTATTGTTATGTCTCTATATTAGTCACCCTCTTCTCATAAAGCAATTTTTAGACCTCCTCTCAGGTTCCAAAGGACAGAACAATAAGTCTGTATAAATTAGCCCTTACCACAACCTCTTATGTCTCAGCCTGTCTCTTATACTAGCTGTTGGCAGTCAATGTCTCCAAACCAATCCTCCTCTGTCTCTGGTAAAAGTAGAAGTCCCTTTTAGGCACAGGTCTAGAATCAGCTTACCCTCCCCATATCCTAACGGGAAACCATAAAATTGACCTCAGATCAACGTCGTCCTGAATCCTACTCCCACTAATCAACCTACCCACTCTCTCTCTCTTATCTCTAGCTGATGATATCAAGCCCTGCCCACGATGTGGTGCCTACATAATCAAGATGAATGACGGCAGCTGTAACCACATGACCTGTGCAGTGTGTGGCTGTGAGTTTTGCTGGCTCTGCATGAAGGAGATCTCTGACCTGCACTACCTCAGGTAACTCTCAAGACTATGGCAGTTCACGTCAACATAGATGTATGTAATGTAGTAGTAGACTACTTTCCATGTGCCAAAAATTGGTATAGGCCTACCCACCCTTAGCGGAGTTGCCAACAACCGGATGCATCCGGTTTTCAGGGATACAGCTAATTCAACCTAGCTTCTTTTCCCGTTGAAAACCGGATGTGGGAACTCTTTCAATTATGCCTGCTACATTAGGTTTAGGCCTACATGACATCCACCCAATTTTTAAGCATGATTGTCATTACTGGGGCTAGACTGGTGCTTCTTTTTATTCTTCCAGAAATTATTTTAAAGAAGAAATACCTACACATTTTATGGAATTAGTTAAGATCAAAGCAAATACTGACACAAAACATAACTGAATTAAACGTTTTATTGTTTTGATAAGAAGGCTACACCAAATATACTGAAAAAAATATAAATGCAGTTCATATAAGGAAATCAGTCAATTTAAATACAAAAATTAGGCCCTAATCAATCAATCAATCAATTTTATTTTATATAGCCCTTCTTACATCAGCTAATATCTCGAAGTGCTGTACAGAAACCCAGCCTAAAACCCCAAACAGCTAGTAATGCAGGTGTAGAAGCACGGTGGCTAGGAAAAACTCCCTAGAAAGGCGAAAACCTAGGAAGAAACCTAGAGAGGAACCAGGCTATGAGGGGTGGCCAGTCCTCTTCTGGCTGTGCCGGGTGAAGATTATAACAGAACCATGCCAAGATGTTCAAAAATGTTCATAAGTGACAAGCATGGTCAAATAATAATCAGGAATAAATCTCAGTTGGCTTTTCATAGCCGATCATTAAGAGTTGAAAACAGCAGGTCTGGGACAGGTAGGGGTTCCATAACCGCAGGCAGAACAGTTGAAACTGGAATAGCAGCAAGGCCAGGCGGACTGGGGACAGCAAGGAGTCACCACGGCCGGTAGTCCCGACGTATGGTCCTAGGGCTCAGGTCTCTCAGTTGGCTTTTCATAGCCGATCATTAAGAGTTGAAAACAGCAGGTCTGGGACAGGTAGGGGTTTCGTAACCGCAGGCAGAACAGTTGAAACTGGAATAGCAGCAAGGCCAGGCGGACTGGGGACAGCAAGGTGTCATCATGCCCGGTAGTCCTGACGTATGGTCCTAGGGCTCAGGTTCTCAGAGAGAAAGAGAGAACGAGAGAATTAGAGAGAGCATACTTAAATTCACACAGGACACTGGATAAGACAGGAGAAGTACTCCAGGTATAACCAACTAACCCCAGCCCCCCGACACATAAACTACTGCAGCATAAATACTGGAGGCTGAGACAGGATCTATGGATTTCACATGACTGGGTAGGGGCCTATGCCCTGTGGATTTCACATGACTGGGTAGGGGCCTATGCCCTGGGGAGCCAGGCCCAGCGAATTAGTTTTTCCCCACAAAAGGGCTTTTTTACAGACCGAAATACTCTTCAGTTTCATTAGCTGTTCGGGTGGCTGGTCTCAGACGATCCCACAGGTGAATAAGCCGAATGTGGAGGTCCTGGGCTGGCGTGGTTACACCTGGTTTGCGGTTGGTTCTCTAAAACGACGTTGGAGGCGGCTTATGGTAGAGAAATTAACATATAATTATCTGGCAACAGCTCTGGTGGACATTCCTGTAGTCAGCATGCCAATTGCACACTCCCTCAACTTGAGACATCTGTGGCATTGTTGTCAGGGCGTGTTGTAGGTGTAATGTAGGAATCAAACGCAGGACTCAGACTGAATGTTCCAAAGGCTATATTACTGGCCAAACTAAGGCAACAGGACAACTTAGCCCGAAAGCGAAAAAACACGCACGAAGGCGAAAGGTAAATTGCGCACAAACAGGTGCGACAAAATGTAACTGTGCACACACAGGTGCGAAAATGCTCCAGCGCAGTGGAGAATAAGCTCAACCGAGCAAAACACAATACTGACGGAAATAATTACACACAACACTAGACAAACACAACGAGAAACTTATAGGACACTAATTACGCCAAAACAGAAACAGGTGTGGAAACAAACAGACAAAAGCAAACGAACATGAAACATACAGCGGTGGCAGCTAGAATTCCGGAGACGACGAACGCCGAAACCTGCCCGAACAAGGGAGAGAGGCAGCCTCGGCCGAAACCGTGACAGTACCCCCCCCTTGACGCGCGGCTCCAGACGTGCGCCCGACTCCGGCCTCGGGGACGACCAGGAGGACGCTGGAGCAGGGCGCGTCGGATGCCCCCGATGGAATTCCGTCAGGAGCGACGGGTCCAAAACGTCTCTCCTCGGCACCCAGCACCGCTCCTCCGGACCGTACCTCCCACTCCACTAGATACTGGAGACCCCCATCCGACGTCTCGAATCCAAGATGGATCTCACGGAGTACGCCGGTGCCCCCTCGATGTCCAACGGGGCGGAGGAGTCTCCAAGATCTCATCTTCTTGGAGTGGGCCCGCTACCACCGGCCTGAGAAGGGGACACATGGAACGAGGGGTTAATACACTTATACTCCACAGGTAGCTGTAATCTATAACATACCTCGTTCAACCTTCTCAGGACTTTAAATGGCCCTACAAACCGCCGACCCAGTTTCCGACAGGGCAGGCGGAGGGGCAGGTTTCTGGTAGAGAGCCAGACTCGATCACCAGGTGCGTACACCGGTGCCTCACTGCGGTGGAGATCAGCGCCGCCTTCTGACGTCGGAGGGCCCGCTGCAGGTGGACGTGTGCAGCGTTCCAAGTCTCCTCCGAGCGCCGCGCCCACTCATCCACCGCAGGAGCCTCGATCTGGCTCTGCTGCCAGGGTGCCAGAACCGCTGGTAACCTAACACACATTGAAATGGAGTTAGGTTAGTGGAGGAATGGCGTAGGGAATTCTGGGCCATCTCGGCCCAGGGAACGTACCTGACCACTCCTCCGGCCGGTCCTGGCAGTATGTTCTGAGAAACCTACCCACATCCTGGTTTACGCGTTCCACCTGCCCATTACTCTCCGGGTGGTAACCCGAGGTGAGGCTCACCGAGACCCCCAACCGCTCCATAAACGCTCTCCAGACTCTGGAGGTGAATTGGGGACCCCGATCAGCCACAATGTCCTCGGGTACCCCGTAGTGCCGGAACACATGGGTAAACAGTGCCTCGGCAGTTTGTAGGGCAGTAGGAAGACCCGGCATGGGGAGCAAACGACAGGCCTTAGAGAACCGGTCCACAACGACCAGGATGGTAGTATTCCCTTGGGAGAGGGGAAGGTCTGTTATAAAGTCCACTGAGAGGTGGGACCATGGTCGTTGTGGAACGGGCAGGGGTAGCAACTTACCCCTAGGTAGATGTCTAGGCGCCTTACACTGGACGCACACCGAGCAGGAGGAAACATAAACCCTCACATCCCTTGCCAACGTGGGCCACCAGTACTTGGCACTAAGACAGTGCACTGTCCGGCCGATACCCGGATGTCCAGAGGAGGGTGACGTGTGAGCCCAATAGATCAATCGATCCCGAACCTCGAGCGGAACGTACTTCCGACCCTCCGGGCACTGTGGTGGACTAGGGTCGGTGCGTAACGCCCGCTCGAGTTCAGCATCGACCTCCCACACTACCGGTGCCACCAGACACGACTCAGGCAGTATGGGAGTGGGCTCCACGGACCTCTCCTCCGTGTCATACCGCCGAGACAGCGCATCTGCCTTGCCATTCTGTGACCCAGGGATGTACGTGATCTTAAAAGTAAACCTGGTCAAGAACATACTCCATCTTGCCTGGCGAGGGTTCAGCCTCCTCGCGCCCGGATGTACTCCAGGTTACGGTGGTCCGTCAAAATGAGGAAAGGGTGTTGAGCCCCCTCAAGCCAGTGCCTCCACACCTTGAGAGCCTGTACCACGGCTAACAGCTCCCTGTCCCCTACGTCATAGTTCCGCTCCGCCGGACTGAGCTTCTTAGAATAAAAAGCACAGGGGCGGAGTTTAGGTGGCGCGCCAGACCGTTGGGAAAGCACGGCTCCTAAACCGGCCTCCGACGCGTCCACCTCTACCTGGAACGGCAAAGAGGGATCCGGATGCGCCAGCACCGGGGCCGAGGTAAACAGGTCCTTCAGCCTCCCAAAAGCCCTGTCCGCCTCGGCCGACCACTGCAGACGCACCGGACCCCCTTCAACAGAGACGTGATGGGAGCTGCCACCTGTCCAAAACCCCGGATAAACCTCCTGTAGTAATTTGCAAACCCCAAAAACTGCTGCACCTCCTTCACAGTGGTTGGTGTTTGCCAATTACGCACGGCCGACACCCGGTCTACCTCCATCTTCACCCCTGACGCAGACAACTGATAACCCAAAAAGGAGACAGACTCCTGGAAAAACAGACACTTCTCTGCCTTCACATACAGGTCGTGCTCCACCAGCCTCCGCAACACTCTGCGCACCAGGGCCACATGCTCGACACGGGTAGGTGAGTACACGAGAATGTCATCAATGTACACCACCACCCCCTGCCCCTGCATGTCCCTGAAGATCTCATCCACAAATGATTGGAAAACTGACGGAGCGTTCATCAACCCGTATGGCATGACCAGATACTCGTAATGGCCCGAGGTGGTACTAAAGGCTGTTTTCCATTCATCACCCTCCCTGATGCGCACCAAGTTGTACGCGCTCCTGAGATCTAATTTCGTGAAGAAACGCGCCCCATGCAACGACTCAGTCATGGTCGCAATCAGCGGGAGTGGATAACTATACTTCACCGTAATCTGATTGAGACCACGGTAATCGATGCACGGGCGCAACCACCATCCTTTTTCTTCACGAAAAAGAAACTCGAGGACGCGGGGAAGTGGAAGGCCGTATGTATCCTTGTCTCAGCGATTCGTCTATGTAAATCTCCATAGCTTTCTTCTCCTCCTGAGACAGAGGATACACATGGCTCCGTGGGAGCGCAGCTCCTGCCTGGAGGTCTATCGCACAATCCCCCTGCCTATGGGGTGGCAACCGCGTCGCCCTCGCCTTACTAAACGCAATAGCCAAATCCCCATACTCAGGTGGAACGTGCAATGCGGGCACCTGGTTTGGACTCTCCACCGAGGTAGCCCCTACGGAAACGCCCAAACATCTACCCACACACTGAGCAGACCACTCCATCAGAGCCCTCTCTTGCCACGAAATAGCTGGGTTATGGGTACTCAACCAGGGCATGCCCAGCACCACCGGATACGCAGGAGAGTCAATCAGGAACAGCTGAATCATCTCCTGATGATCCCCCTGCGCACACATCCTAAGTGGCGCCGTGACCTCCTGATTAAGCCCGTACCCAACGGACGCACTATCTAGGGCGTGAACGGGAAAAGGAACATCAACAGGAATGAGGGGAATCCCTAACTCTAAACAAAACTTTTTTATCAATAAAATTCCCAGCCGCGCCTGAATCTACCAGCGCCTTATGCTGGGAATGAGGTGCTACCTGTGGAAAACGTACAGGCATACAAAAATGGGCAACAGTGAGCTCTGGGTGAGTGGGGCGCCTACTCACCTGGAGGGAATCCCCAGTGCGGGACCTGTCGTCATCTCCCCTAGGAGGCCATCCCCAGCACCTAGCCGCGGTGTGTCCTCCCGACCACAGTTGGTGCAGTGGATGGACCCCCCTAGCCTGCCGACTCCTCCTCTCTAAGCGCCAGCGCCCCGAGCTCCATAGGACACGGCTCGGAGGCGCTGGAGGGTGAAATGGGCGGACCCTCCGCAGGACGTCCGCGGGTAGCCAGCAGGTTATCCAGCCTGATGGACATGTCAACCAGCTGGTCGAAGGAGAGGCTGGTGTCCCTACAAGCCAGCTCCCGACGGACGCCCTCTCGTAGGCTACATCTGTACAGATCGATGAGGGCCCGATCATTCCACCCTGCATCTGCCGCTAGCGTACGGAATTCGAGCGCGAATTCCTGGGCACTTCTCCTCCCCTGCCGGAGGAAGACCAGACGCTCCCCCCGCCGCTTTCTCCGGGGGATGGTCAAACACCGCCCTGAAGCGGCGGGAGAACTCGTTGTAAGTAATCGTCGTGGCGTCGATCTTCCTCCACTCCGCGTTGACCCACTCCAACGCCTTTCCGGCCAGGCAGGAGATCAGGGCGGACACGCTCTCATGCCCTGAAGGTGCCGGGTGCACTGTGGCCAGGTATAGCTCCACCTGGAGTAGGAATCCCTGACACCCAGCCGCGGCTCCGTCGTAGGCCCTTGGGAGAGATAGTCGGACTCCTCGAGGTTCCGGCGCTGGAATGGGCGGGCTGGCCGATGGTGCTGGCAGGGCGGGAGGCGGTGGAGGCGGACCCCAGCCTCGGATGGTGGAAATCACCTCCTGCAGGGCGGTCCCCATCTGCAGGAGCTGATCTTGTTGGTCCCGAACCTGGGCCTCCAGTCTCGTCTGGGCTGCTTCGGCTCCTGCTGATTCCATAGATGGTGTGTAATTCTGTCAGGGCGTGTTGTAGGTGTAATGTAGGAATCAAAACGCAGGACTCAGACTGAATGTTCCAAAGGCTGTATTACTGGCCAAACTAAGGCAACAGGACAACTTAGCCCGAAAGCGAAAAAACACGCACGAAGGCGAAAGGTAAATTGCGCACAAACAGGTGCGACAAAATGTAACTGTGCACACACAGGTGCGAAAATGCTCCAGCGCAGTGGAGAATAAGCTCAACCGAGCAAAACACAATACTGACGGAAATAATTACACACAACACTAGACAAACACAACGAGAAACTTATAGGACACTAATTACGCCAAAACAGAAACAGGTGTGGAAACAAACAGACAAAAGCAAACGAACATGAAACATACAGCGGTGGCAGCTAGAATTCCGGAGACGACGAACGCCGAAACCTGCCCGAACAAGGGAGAGAGGCAGCCTCGGCCGAAACCGTGACAATTGTGTTGTGTGACAAAACTGCACATTTTAGAGTGGCCTTTTATTGTCCCCAACAGAAGGTGCACCTGTGTAATGATCATGCTGTTTAATCAGCTTCTTGATATGCCACACCTGTCAGGTGGATGAATTATCTTGGCAAAGGAGAAATGTTCACTAACAGGGATTTAAACAAATTTGTGCACAAAATTTGAGAGAATTCTGGGATTTTTTTATTTCAGCTCTTGAAACAAGGGACCAACAATTTACATGTTGCGTTTATATTTTTGTTCAGTATATATTCATACAGTAAAATGAATGAACATTTCCACAGATTCTGTCTAACACATCTTACATCATATGAGCATGCTGTAATAGTGGATAACAGGCAGTGATGCATGTCTCAATGCTGTGTGACATTTAGCAGCGGCCTCTGAATTCATAATGATACAGCCTTACCTCACCTCCACTCCTCTGTTGCTGTGGTGCATCCTGAACTTGGACCCAGAACTAATCAGTCTTCTGTCTACCCCCCCACCCTTGCTCTTCACCTATTTCTCCCCCTTGCTTTCTATATATTTTTCTCTTCATTCCTCCTTTTTCTCTCTTTCACAATCTCTCTCTCGCTCTCTCTGTATTTTCTACCCATTTCATTCTTTCCCTTTTTCCTTTTTTCTCTCTCCCTCCATATCCCTCCCTCCATCTATCTCTCTCTTCTTTCTCTCAGTCCATCAGGGTGTACGTTCTGGGGAAAGAAGCCATGGACTCGTAAGAAGAAGATCCTGTGGCAGCTGGGCACTCTGATCGGAGCCCCAGTGGGCATCACCCTCATCGCTGGTATCGCTGTGCCTGCCATGGTCATTGGCCTCCCCGTCTATGTGGGGCGCAAGGTGGGCAACCCCTTACCCCCCCCCCCTCACATTTAGGCCTACACTCAGTCATTTAGCAGATTATCTTATTTAGAGTGGTTTACTGTCAGTGCATAGACATTAAAATGAGTTTAGAAAAGCAATCCATTGTAGAAATTAAATGCGACAGTGCTGTTCTTAGAAATTGAGTTAGTTTCAATATGATGTTTACTTTCATGGTGGTACTTTCATTTCCTGCGTATATTCCAGTAATTGAGAAATACAATTCCTGAAATAGATAAGCTTTCAAACCATAGGAAACTCTTCTTTAGTTTTGGTATGATGCTACAACTGTTCTTCGGAAACAACATAATTGTGAAGAAATGGTGTGTCATAATAGAATTGCAGAATTACCTAATTTGAAGGATATCTCTTTGGCGCACCCTTGTGGAAATACAGTATAACTGCGAGTTTGAATTTAAGCCCATTTGAATGCTGTACTATAGCCCTCCAACACACACTTTATTGTTCCAGGCCCCTAAGCCTTCCCAGCTGTAGAAATACCTTTCAGAGTATTACCAGTTGTACTCAGCCAACTCCCTACCACCCACTCACAACCAGAGGTTTAAGGCTGTAATAGGCCTAGGTAAAGTAGCTCTGATGGTGGTACTAATATACTAATATAAGTGTGAAAAAAGGAAGAAATCCCCTTACACGACATATGACCTACTTCTCCCAAGTGCTCTATAATATTAATTTTATCTGAATCACAGTACAGACGTTTCAGCTGCAACAGCCCTTTTTTGCTAGCCTGGTCCCAGATCGGTTTGTGCTGTTTTGCAAACACCTATGGGTGTTGTACAAAACAGCACAAACAGATCTGGGACCAGGCTACATTGTTTGACCGTTGTGAAAGTTCAGGATGTGTATCTACAGTATAACTTCACTTCACCTTCACTAATATCTATCTTTTGTTTTGTGATAGATTCACGCCCATTATGATGGGATGAAGACCAATCGCCACAGGAGGAACCTGGCCATCACAGGGGGAGTGGCCCTGTCAATCATCACAGCTCCTGTGATCGCAGCTGTCAGTGTGGGTATTGGTGTGCCCATCATGTTGGCGTATGTCTATGGAGTTGTGCCCATATCTCTGTGCCGCGGAGGAGGCTGTGGCGTCAGCAGAGGAAAGGGGCGTGGCATGCGGATCGACTTTGACGAGGACGACGGCCCAATCACAGGTGAGCATGACTTCAAGAGCTATCATTTTTGCCTTAATAGACTTAATACTGTAAAATGACTCTTACCTACATGTATGTCTCTCTTTTATGTTACAAACGTCATTAAACTGCAAATGAATTGAGACAAGAAATATTGAATGGAATTGAATTGATAAATAACTCATCATGCATCAAATAAAAATATAAAATAATTGTCCCCCCAGTGGCTGATGCGTGGCGGGCCCTCAAGTCCCCCAGCCTGGGTGAGAGCAGCCTGGAGGGGGCAGCCAGTGGCATCAGCACCACCTCCCCCAGCGATGGCCTCTCTGTGGCCCCCGGGGTCCTGGGGGACACCCCCCACTTCAACACTTTGGCCGGGGGCGCCCTTGGAGCCAGGACTGGCAAATACAACAGGTATGGCGGGGGCCCAGCAGGGAAGAGAACCAGTTCTGTACGTCTTATGGAGGGGAATGTTGTGTATTGGAAGCAGAGAGACAGTATAAACAGGGGCCAAGTAAGCCTTAAACGAACTAACTACAGTTGTTGTTGTCCCTTTGAAAGTTATGTATCTTGGTTGTATGAGGACTGCTCTTATAACCGCTGCTGTAAATGTTTTTGCTGAGTAAATATAATGTGGCATATGTTAAACACTGTAATAACTGTTGTTGGTATAACCATGTAATAATCATGTTTTGTGTTGTTCCAGGTTGGAGCTCCAGGGAGGGGAGCTGGGGAAGGACGGTGCCCAGAGAGAGACAGGTAGTCTGGGAGCAGGTAGTGACTGTGCCAGCACCCGGGGCATGGCAGGCTCCATTATCTCCTCCTACACACTCCCTGACAGGTGAGTGTCACAATCTCCCCCTCTCTTACACACACACACACATGATTTTGAGAAAATCTGCTCCTCCTCCTTAATTTTCCATCTAGTCTCAAACAGTTTCTGTCGGTCTCATGTTGTTGTTGTCTCTGATGCAACTCCTTGATTTCCTCGAATCTCTCTTGAATCTGACTTGTCTTTAGTCTGTGTGGTATGCAGGCAGCACTTAGTGGTTCAGAAATATTTATTTTAGCCATTGATTTAGTTCCCGACAGATGTTTTAAAATCCGCTTTGAGTTAAACTTATAATGGTAGGCAAGGTGACACTGGATACAGCAGATGATATGGTGACTAGTGAATCTAAACGTCTTTGTTCTCCTTTGTTCTCCTAGGGACTGTAATAACCTGGAGATCCAGGTGGACATCGAGACTAAACCCAGCCACCTCTGCCTGACCAGTGAGGAAGACCTAAACATGCCCCCTGCTGCTATGGCAGCATGCCCCGGCTCAGGGGGGGAGGAGCCTCAGGACTGCAGCTCCAGAAGGGGCGGGGCTCTGTTTGGCTCAGCTCTAGGCCTGTCGCCAGGGGCGTCGCTCAGGGAGGGGCTTCGCGATGTCACTCTGGCCCAGCCCGAGAGCATCCGCAGCGACCTGGAGATGTCCGACACCCAATCAGATGACATCGCCGAGCTGACGTCAGACGACTGTGACTCGCCTCATCCCAAGAGCTGCCGGCCCCCTCAACCCCAGGACACCTGCAGACCCCTTGTCACCTCTGACAGCCTGCACTGTCCCCCGGATAACGTCATCCTCCATGTTTAAGAGTCCGACTGACTTTGAGTGCTCTCAGAGATTGCACAAACCCAAAATGTTTTTGTTTTAGCTTTTCTCCATTGATTGATTTAGCTTTTCAGTAATTTTTTTGCTTCTTTATTTTTATTTTTTACAACAAGTCTTACCTGCAGACAACACCTATCTACATGTCTGTCTGTCATTCTATCAACATGTCGTTCTCCTTGCAGAGAATTGGCAGGGTTCTACCTCTCTGAGATTTAATACAACGATTTTAGTTTACTTGGTGCAAAAATGCCTTGGCTACTTAAGCAAATTGCCATACAAATTTGCCACAAGAAATACTGCTAAAAAATAGGAAACAAGGTGAAATGTCACCAAGCACACCAATGAGTGAAGGATTGTGGGGAATGGGGTTTGTACTATGGAAGGGGATATTTTTAGGGATGTGTGAGTGTGGCATTTGTACTGGACTTTGTTGGCTTGATTTCCTATTTTTTTCTATTTATAATTGAATGATCTTGAATGGTCTTGAATTTGCTGTGTGCATGAGTCTGCATGAACTGCGTTTTGTATGGGTGTATAGGCCTACAAGCAGAGTACGTACCTAATACACTGGTGGAGTTTACAGTAGTTTGTACAGACACATGACTTTTAGAGGCGATCTGCACTTGAATCTCACCTGCACAGAGAAGAAGAAGAAATTAGGGGTTAACGAGAGTCGATGTCGTGGAAGATAGACAAATACTTAACCAGCAGACCGTTCCACTTGAATGACTGAATGCCTGCCTTACAGACAGTGATGACGCACTCACTGACGAACACACTGGCTTTCTGACATGCTAGCTGTCTAACCCACTCGAATAGTTGTGTGTGTGTGTGTGTGTGTGTTTGAGAGAGAGAGTGTGAGTGAATGTGTATGAGAGATTGAAAGTGTGTGCTACTCAATCACAAAGACTATAAAGACAAAGACACAATATACATTTTCAGTAGAAAGCAATAGTAGAATGGAAGGACTTCTTGTGATTGTATTTGTTTGTCCCACTATCGAGTGAATTTATGAATGAGCACTTGTGCACTTTATTTAAATATTCATATTTTTTTGCTATTCATTGGCAAGTTTTCGTCCATTGCATAAAATCATACTTGTACAATCATAGCCAAATGTTGATTATCAGAAACCTTTTTACAGTGTAACAACATTTTGCAGACTCATTGTTATTTCTTCTAGAATAATTCCTAGAGCTTATTTTAGCTGTTTACCAACCATGTGCTTCAATTTCAGTTCTTAAAGATATCCCCATTTATTATAGACATCATGAGAGATCTCTATATGGGAACATTGTTTCATTTCAAATAACCTTTATTGGGTTGAATCATACGATTGGCCAGCGCTTAGTATGGTCTGTTGATGTAATTCAGTTTTGGCTTATTTCTGCCTATGAGAAACCACATGAATGTACCACGGATTGAAACAGAACTTCCTAAATATGAAAGGAGGATTTACCCTTAATAACACACATAGATGTGGACAGTGGCGATTTTAGCATGTACATCTTGGTGGGGCAAACTCAGAAAAACATGTTTTAGATGCATGCCAGCAAAGCTACTACACAACACTAAACAATAGATTTGTTGCACTATAATGGTGACAAACGGTGCCCACAAACTGTTAGGGCCTACATAAAGCTGTCCCAACAGCAGAGCTTTCTTTTCAGCACCATGGAGTGAATCCTTACCACTGCTACACCTGGCTATCAGCAGAGCCTTGTCTGGCAGCAAAACAGCATTCAGCCTCATTTACTGCCTTTTAAAAAACATAGCTGATATGGCTGACTTGCTTAAACAAATGTGGTTTCTACTGACAATTGAGATGTACAAACTATGGCATAAGGGGACGACGAGCAGATCAGAGGCAATCTGTAATTGCGATTAAGACAATGAGTGAGCTAGGACGGACGTAGTCAATATAACTATTTGTTCAGCACTTTTGAAATGTACAGCGACAGAATTCAGAACATGGGCCGTTCTTACAGTATTCTCCCTGTACGCCAAGTTAGATCCATAGGATAAATAAAGGGGGCATATAAGCAGACAATGAAAGCTCTTACAATATTTGATGATTACATTTCTCTAAAACAGGCTATAGGCTACATGTGCACAACCAAGTCCGAACAGTAGGCTAAGTTATGAGGGGGAAAGGGACCAAATTATTAGGGTGAGGCACATGGGCTACTAACCACTTACTACACAACATATCTCCCTGGCATATTACATAATTTATGCAGGAGCATACAATTCCTTTTTTGACTCGCCTTTTTGTGCTGTGCTCACTTGAACAGGAAGGTGGCATGGCGGTCCTTGTGGGCAAATTTTGTCATCACACTTTGTCATCAAAGTCTGGCATTCTCTGGATTTATGGGAAGTCGGAGAGAAAACAAGGTCGAATCATGACATCAGTGATCTTCAGGTCGGAGCTCTAGAAAGAATTCCGAGTTGGATGACCGTTCAAAGCGTATTCTCCCAGTCGGAGTTCCCAGTTGTCTTGAACTCACTGAAGTCTGAGATTTCCGAGTTTCCAGTGGTTTTGAACGCGGCAGAAGTCATGCTGGATTGACAGGATGAATGTTTATCCTTTTAAGCTTGGAAAAGAGACCCTTAAACCCAGATTTGAACCACACACCCACTCCACTGAATAGCAGGCTAGTGATTGCTTTGCAACGCTTGCAGTTAGCCACTGATTCCTTCCAAACCACTCATTGTTGAATTTGCGATTTCCAAACTTGTTGTGTAATGTTCATGTCCAATGGCCGATGAGCACCGATATGTTTTATCTATAATTTCTCTTTATATGACAAGGATTGAAAAGGATTTGCCAGTAGATCGTTGACGTGATTCATGATGATGACTGCTTGTCTAGCTTGTTAGCTAAGATTTTGAAAGTATGATGTTGACATGATCAGTCCAATCAAAGCTACGGTAGATATAATGTGATTTGATGTCCTTGAGCCTTCTTGGATGGGCACTTCTTATGTAACTCTATGGCCGCACCCGAGGGGCTTGAATTTTCGAGCTCTACCCGTAGATTTTGCGGTGAGGTAGTGTCCCCATGAGTGACAGAACACTGAGCCAATCACGGTGCAACTAGAGAACATTACCAACTCCTACGCTCTGTATTTTCCGCTGGCTGCACCTCCACCACAGAAAGCACTGAGCTAGGCTGCAACCCCTGCATTTTGGAGCTACCTTACTCAAGAAAACAAAAAAGAGACCATGTTTGTATGGGGCTTTATTAACTCAAAGATTTTTATTTTATTTTTTACATTGTTTGCAAACTGATATGTTACACGTATTAATGCCAAAATAACATGCAAAACAGGCAACAGGTGGGGCTCAAAACAGGTGGGGCTCAGCCCTGAATGACGGGTCGCCACTGGATGTGGATAAAATAGTTATAAATATATACTGTAAATAGCAATATAAAAGTATTATATATACATGTGTATCTCCTGGCACTGTTTTGTAAGCCCCTGTAGGCGGCCGAACACACAGGACTGTGAAAGACATTGTGGACATATTTTGGGAAAATAAACACATTTTCTGTTGCACCAATATTGTCTTACTGTGGTTATTCGTGGGGAAAAGGGTATGAAGCACACACACACATAGCGAGAAAATATTTTATCTTAGATTTTAATTACGAATCAAAGTCTTTATGCATAACATACTTGGTCATAGTCAGTGTTGGGGAGTAGTGAACTACATTTACTGTAGTTCAACTAGTAATTTAATAGGTTAAAATACACATTTTGTTAACGTCTGACTCCAGAGTGATCTGTTATTACAATTTGTAGTCTATTACATTTTAGATTTAGATATAATTTATCACGAAGTAGGCTGGATGTAGTTAACTACTTTTTCAAAGTAACTTCAGTTTCTTAAAGGTAGCTTTAGTGTAGCTTAATTTCTTCCAGTGTTAAGTAATTGGTAGCTTGGTGAACAAAATGTTCTGTGTAGCTTCCCCAACACTAGTCATAGTAATGTTACAGTCAAATACGATTGTGTCCAGTCGGTTGAGACATTTCCATATGATATTTACAGTAGTGTCGTAAATATAGGCTAGGTTGCCAAGCGACCATCTGATTTCAGGCTTAGCCTCGCTAAACAGAAGGTTAAAGTGACTTCTCCAAAACACGGTAAATAATGACATGTATACCATATTTATATAACGTTTGACCAGTCAACCCTAACATATTATTGTACATGCTTGCTCAACAACAAGGTGGGGAAAATTGTTTAGCGAGTCACCACACAGCGCGAACGGCCTGTGTTGTCGTTAGCAAGCTAACTAGCTAGCGTTTAGCTAACGTCAGTATGTCCGTTTATCAAAACAGCTAGCTTGCTAAACAGTTAGCTAGACAGTGAAATAAGTGCATGGTTGCTAAAATTGCTAGCTACCATAGCTATAATTAACGACGTTAATAATACTAGCTAGCTAGATAGATAATGGGCTTGTATGAATGTCACATTGCAACGTTGCCCCCTTGGCTAGTTAGCTAGCTAGCTAGCAATCAAACGTTAAAGTGGAACTGACAGCATTTTAGCAACATGAAATCTGACTAAAGTCTGTTCATATACACCCCCAGGAAGAATATGACACTTTTAAAAACATGTTCTGACAAACGGCTACTTAGATATGGTCATTTTAACGTTTTCATAAATTCTTAAATGTTTGGGAATTACAAATACTAAGGCATTTGTGAAAATTATATAGCAATATAGTGGGAAAGCAGCCGTGCGTTTATAATAATAATAATAATAATAATAATATGCCATTTAGCAGACGCTTTCATCCAAAGCGACTTACAGTAATGTGTGCATACATTTTTAGGTATGGGTGGTCCCGGGGATCGAACCCACTACCCTGGCGTTACAAGCACCATGCTCTACCAATTGAGCTACAGAGGACCACGTTTGGACAATTAATAGACACTGCAGTAAATAAAAACAGAGTCTAAGCAGACCGGTGATAGCCAATCAGAGCTACAGTAGGCCTTTATGCAAACAAGCCATTTGCCACACAGACCTGCCATCATTCACTTTGAACTGGACACAGCGTGACTTTAGATCATAAGAACGCATTCGCCAAAAGCCACAAAATATACCTGAATGGATTTCTTCAAATATGTCAATACCATGGGAGTCCTCTTACATTTGGGAACTTTACAGTCCTATTGATAGAACAACCATGAAAAAGTAGGCTCTCTCTCTCCCTCAGTTATGCACATCAACAACAAGATCAACAACTAATGCTAGCCAGAGCAAGATGAGCTAAAATCTAACGAAGGAACATTACATAAATTGAGCACACTGCCATGCAATCTCCACAGACAAACATTGGCAGTAGACTGGCCTTGCTGAAGAGCTCAGTGACTTTCAACGTGGTACCGTCATAGGATGCCACCTTATCAACAAGTCAGTTCGTCAAATTTCTGCTCTGCTAGAGCTGCCCTGGTCAACTGTAATTGCTGTTATTGTGAAGTGGAAACGTCTAGGAGCAACCAAGTGTGGAAACGCGTTGTCTGGGGTGATGAATCATGCTTCACCATCTGGCAGTCTGACGGACGAATCTGGGTTTGGCGGATGCCAGGAGAACGCTACCTGCCCCAATGCATAGTGCCAACTGTAAAGTTAGGTGGAGGAGGAATAATGGTCTGTTGCTGTAGTTCCAGTGAAGGGAAATCTGAACGGTACAGCATACAATGACATTCTAGACAATTCTGTGCTTCCAACTTTGTGGCAACAGTTTGGGGAAGGCCCTTTCCTGTTTCAGCATGACAATGCCCCCGTGCACAAAGCAAGGTCCATACAGAAATGGTTTGTCGAGATCAGTGTGGAAGAACTTGACTGGCCTGCACAGAGCCCTGACCTCAACTCCATCGAACACCTTTGGGATGAATTGGAACGCCGATTGCGAGCCAGGCCTAATCACCCAACATCAGAGCTCGACCTCACTAATGCTCTTGTGACTGAATGGAAGCAAGTCCCCGCAGCAATGTTCCAACATCTAGTTGAAAGCCTTCCCAGAAGAGTGGAGGCTGTTATAGTAGCAAGTAGGGGACCTACTCCATATTAATGCCCATGATTTTGGAATGAGATGTTGACGAGCAGGTGTCCACATACTTTTGGTCATATAGTGTACGTCGTGGAATGTTGAGTCAAATAGAACCTATTTTTAAAACCTCTTATGAACTGGGAATATGTTTTACTGATATTATGACTGTCTGTCTGTTTCATATCTGCAAAGTAGTTAAAACGCTGTCAGCTCCACTTTAACTAGCTTTCCCATTCATGTACTGTAATGCTAGCGCATATGGCTGGGTATGGCCCCCTGGGTTCACGAGAGCTAGTAACGTTAGTTAGCTAATTTTACTGAACATTTAGCTATTGTTCCTGAATTGATATTGATGCCTCCAGTTATATGAACAATAATGTACAGCTAGAGGGCGCTCTATACCAATGAGAAATGTCATACAGATTTCATCCACCTCCAACACATTGGGTGTATTCATTAGCCGAAGACGTAACGTTAGCAAACAGTTGCAAAACGTTTTGCAACGGAAACAATTTACTCCAAACGGAAACAGTTTTGCAACTAAAAATATAGTTTTTATTGGACAAATTCAGAAACCTTCAGCATCACCCTTGCTCTTCTCCCCCCACCTCCTGCAGCATCATGCCGTTCATCGACCTCCAGGGGAAGTTGGGCATCAACATGGACAAATGGATGTTGATCCAGGGTGGAGAGCAACCATACAAACGGGCGCCGCGCTGCCACGCCTTTGAGAAGGAGTGGATCGAGTGTGCAGATGGCATTGGTCAGACCCGTGCCAAGAAGGAGTGCAAGCTCGAGTTTGAGGACTTCTATGAGTGCATGCACAGAGAGAAGACGGTGAGTGTAGGATATCTGAGCTGAAGAGTGTGTGTGTGAACTGTGAAGATAGATTGTGTGTGGGTTTCATGTCCTTTCCCAATAAACACTTATGATTTCATCAACCAAGACCTGTTGAAGAGTTGTCAGTTGATGTCCATGTCTTTGATAAAATAACTGCTTGTCATCCTACCTGGGTGTCCATCCTAGGGATGTGACAAATAGAAACATGTTCTTAAAGTTTAAATAAACATATTTTTTTATTGGTTTTCCAATTCATACAATTCCACGTGAATTCACAATGCAGCTGCACTGCTGCCAGCAACGGTCTAGGTCTCACGGTGCGTCCCTTTCAGAAGGTTAAGCATTGCACCTGTACTACCATTACTGTACCTCAATTCCACCTTGTAAAGTTTGCATTTCCTTCTCATTTAACTTCTCAAAGTATTGCCATACAGGACTTTGCTGCTGTTGCTTGCCTTTCTCTGCCATTTTTCCAACTGTTAACGACGATGACATAGTAGTGTAGAGTCGACTCCAAAATAATTGATTCCTTGCACGTCGACTCCCGGTGTCGACTCCTATTTCTGAGTGTCAAGATTCGTAGCGGAATCGACTCCTAAGATTCAGTATTTTTGGAGGAGACTGATTAGTTGCCGTACTTCCGAGAACACAAACACTCGCATCTTTCATAGCGAGCTAGCAAGAGAATGGCGGAGAGAGAGGGAAGGGCACAGTATAGGCAGGTCGGCCACCAGGCAGACAGTCAGAACCGTGCACTAGGCCCATCTATCGGTAATCAAAAGCTGTATCTCGCAATTCTTGGCTTGCAATGTCTCGCATCTTCAGTAAAGCAGGGCAAGTCATCAATGAATAGCCTAGGATGTTGTGATGAACAAGATGCAACACTTCTCACACCGTATCTGCACATGTACATCGCTTCGCGCTGTTCACATCGTGGTAGCCAGGGCACCAAAACAGCAGAGAAGTTGAGCCTTGCTCTTCAACGCTCTTATTGTTGCGGAAATTGACCCACTATGCTGTTTACTTTCTGCATCTACGTTTAAAAAAACGTAGTCTTTCGGTAAGGGATTTTTCTTAACGTTAAGGATCCCAATTTCCTTTAAACCTTTGATGTTTAAACATTCACACCCCTAGTCCATCCTGTCCAGCTCTACCTTTTTCTGTTGACTTCATGAATAGTTGGAGAAGGAGAAAGCTTTGATGTTGATTACCAAATTATGAGCAAATTATTGTTGTCAAGACTTATAGGAAATGCTTTTGTTGTTTGACTGTTTTTGTTGTTAAAAATACATTGAGTTGATCAATGAAGATAATTGTGATTTTGATCAGCAATGAGCTGAAAAAACACAAATACCTCTAAGAAGTTTTGAGCTTGCGCCCCCCCAAAAAAAGTTTGACAGCCTCTCTCAATACTCCCTCTGAATGTGCAGTAAGTGTCTGACGTGGATATCTCTCTCACTCTCCGTGCGTCTCTCTCTCTCTTTCTGTGTCTGTAGCACAAGAGGCTATATGAGATCCGTAAGCAGCGGGACAAGATGGTGAAGGAGGGCAGCTACCAGACCCCAGCTCACCACACTGGCGCTCAGGCTGATGACAGGCCTTGACCCCATTTGACCTTGTTGACCACAAGGTGTGTCCCCAACTTGTGTATAATAATTTTTATTCAGATATCACTTTATTGTTCGTGTCTACCCCTGTACAAGTTTGCAAATAAATATTATTGACTGTGAATGTTGTATATTGACTTCCTCTTTCACCATTTTTAGGTACAGTGTAGGGAGAGATGATTGGAAGAAAGGGACAGAAATGTGAAGGTGATTTATAAAATGTGCACTTAGGTTTAAGTTTGATGTTCACTATATTTATGATCTTGGTTTGGAATGGGTTAATACTACAGATTTTATTCAATTATCTGTAATACCATACTAACTACACAATACAAGAAAATATTTTTTGAGCGTGAATGTATTCATTATTTACAACCCCAGATTGAGACTGACATAATGATTTCAAATTAGCCTACTTGTTTTGGGACAAAAATAGCTACAGGTGAAGTACTACAGGACTACAGACCTGAGAGTAGGGAGAATATTTTCTTCACATACCTGTAGAGTACCTTCAGAAAGTATTCCAACCCCTTGACTTATTCCACATTTTGTTGTTACAGCCTGATTTCAAAATGGATTCAATATATTTTTTTCTCACCCATCTACGCACAATACCCCATAATGACAAAGAGAAAATATGTTTTTAAATATTGTTGCAAATGTATTACAAATGAAATAGATACCTCATAAGTATTCACACACCTGAGTCTACTTTGTTGAAGCACCTTTACAGCTGTGTCTTTCTGGGTAAGTCTCTAAGAGCTTTCCACACCTGGATTGTGCAACATTTGCCCATTTATTATTTTCAAAATTCTTCAAGCTCTGTCAAATTGGTTGTTGATCATTGCTAGACAACCATTTTCACGTCTTGCCATAGTTTTGACTTATATCTACTTGAAAATCTAACTCGGCCACTCAAGAACATTCAGTCGTCTTGGTAAGCAACTCCAGTGTAGATTTGGCCTTTGTGTTTTAGGTTATTGTCCTGCTGAAAGATGAATTAATCTCCCAGTTTCTGATAGAAAGCAGACTGAACCAGGTCTTCCTCTAGGATTTTGCCTGTGCTTACCTCCATTATGTTTTTTTTTTTATCCTGAAAAACTCCCCAGTCTTTAACGATTTCAAGTATACCCATAACATGATGCAGCCACCGCTATGCTTGAAGATATGGAGAGTGGGACTCAGTAATGTGTTGTATTGGATTTGCCCCAAACATAATTTTTTGTATTTTTCTTGTATATTGTTTTATTTCACCTTTATTTAACTAGGCAAGTCAGTTGAGAACAAATTATTGTTTACAATGACGGCCTACCCTGGCCAAACCCGGATGACGCTGGGCCAATTGTGCGCACCCCTATGGACCTCCCAAATTCGGCCGGATTGTGTTACAGCCTGGAATCTAACCAGGGTCTGTAGTGACGCCTCTGGCACTGAGATGTGGTGCCTTAGACCGCTGCGCCACTCGGGTGCCCATATCATATCACTTTGTATTCAGGACAAAAAATGAATTGCTTTGCCACATTGTTTGCATTATTCCTTTAGTGCCTTGTTGCAAACAGGTTACATGTTTTGGCATATTTGTATTCTTTACAGGCTTCCTTCTTTTCTCTCTGTCAATTAGGTTAGTATTGTGAAGTAACTACAATGTTGTTGATCCATCCTCAGTTTTCTCATGTCACAGCCATTAAACTCTGTAACTGTTTTAAAGTCACCATTGGCCTCATGGTGAAATCCCTGAGCGGTTTTCTTCCTCTCCAGCAACCAAGTATCTTTGTAGTGACTGGGTGTATTGATACACCATCCAAAGTGTAATTAATAACTTCCCCATGCTCAAAGGGATATTCAATGTCAGCTTTTTGTATTGTTACGCATCTACCAATAGGTGCCTTTCTTTGCGAGACATTGGAAAACTTCCCTGGAGTTTGTGGTTGTAAACTCAGCAAAAAAAGAAACGTCCTCTCACTGTCACCTGCGTTTATTTTCAGCAAACTTAACATGTGTAAATATTTGTATGACCATAACAAGATTCAACACCTGAGACATAAACTGAACAAGTTCCACAGACATGTGACTAACAGAAATTGAATAATGTGTCCCTGAACAAAGGGGGGGTCAAAAGTAACAGTCAGTATCTGGTGTGGCCACCAGCTGCATTAAGTACTGCAGTGCATCTCCTCCTCATGGACTGCACCAGATTTGCCAGTTCTTGCTGTGAGATGTTACCCCACTCTTCCACCAAGGCACCTGCAAGTTCCCGGACATTTCTGGGGGGAATGGCCCTAGCCCTCACCCTCCGATCCAACAGGTCCCAGACGTGCTCAATGGGATTGAGATCCGGGCTCTTCGCTAGCAATGGCAGAACACTGACATTCCTGTCTTGCAGGAAATCACGCACAGAATGAGCAGTATGGCTGGTGGCATTGTCATGCTGGAGGGTCATGTCAGGATGAGCCTGCAGGAAGGGTACCACATGAGGGAGGAGGATGTCTTCCCTGTAACGCACAGCGTTGAGATTGCCTGCAATGACAAGCTCAGTCCGATGATGCTGTGACACACCGCCCCAGACCATGCCGGACCCTCCACCTCCAAATCGATCCCGCTCCAGAGTACAGGCCTCGGGTGTAACGCTCATTCCTTCGACGATAAACGCGAATCCGACCATCACCCCTGGTGAGACAAAACCGCGACTCGTCAGTGAAGAGCACTTTTTGCCAGTCCTGTCTGGTCCAGCGACGGTGGGTTTGTGCCGATTGGCGACGTTGTTGCCGGTGATGTCTGGTGAGGACCTGCTTTACAACAGGCCTACAAGCCCTCAGTCCAGCCTCTCTCAGCCTATTGCGGACAGTCTGAGCACTGATGGAGGGATTGTGCATTCCTGGTGTAACTCGGGCAGTTGTTGTTGCCATCCTGTACCTGTCCCGCAGGTGTGATGTTCGGATGTACCGATCCTGTGCAGGTGTTGTTACACGTGGTCTGCCACTGCGAGGACGATCAGCTTTCCATCCTGTCTCCCTGTAGCGCTGTCTTAGGCGTCTCACAGTACGGACATTGCATATTATTGCCCTGGCCACATCTGAAGTCCTCATGCCTCCTTGCAGCATGCATAACGCACGTTCACGCAGATGAGCAGGGACCCTGGGCATCTTTCTTTTGGTGTTTTTCAGAGTCAGTAGAAAGGCCTCTTTAATGTCCTAAGTTTTCATAACTGTGACCTTAATTACCTACCGTCTGTAAGCTGTTAAGTGTCTTAACGACCATTCCATAGGTGCATGTTCATTAATTGTTTATGGTTCATTGAACAAGCATGGGAAACAGTGTTTAAACCCTTTACAATGAAGATCTGTGTAATTATTTTGATTTTTACGAATTATCTTTGAAAGACAGGGTCCTGAAAAGGGGACATTTCTTTTTTTGCTGAGTTTATATGTGTTTGAAATTCACTGCTCAATTGAGGGACCTTACATATAATTGTGTGTGTGTGTGTGGGGGGGGTACAGCGATGAGGAAGTCGTTCAAAAATCATGTTAAAGACAATTATTGCACACAGTGAGTCCATGCAACTTGTGAGTTGGTAAGCACATTTTTACTCCTGAACTTATTTAGGCTTACCATAACAAAGGGGTTGAAAACATATTGACTTGAGACATTTCAGCTTTTCATTTTTAATTAATTTGTAAAAATGTCGAAAAACATAATTCCACTTTGACATTATGGGGCATTGTGTGTAGGCCAGTGACAAAAAAACATTTTAAAAATTCAGGCTGTAACACATCAAAATGTGGAAAAAGTCAAGGGGTGTAAATACTTTGTGAATAATTCATCTTCTTGAAAAAAATAAACATGAGTACATGTGTAAATATTTGTACATGTGTAAAGAAATTACATAATAAGAAATATCTTATTGATATAACAACTCTCCATAAACCAGCCTTGTTTTGGAAGTGGGGGGGTTAATGAAATCTGAAATGCACTCAACTCTAAACCCTATGACCTAATTCTGGTAAATAACAGAGTCCATGGATTAGTTGAGAAATGCTCCCAAGGGACCGCTTCTCCTGATGAAAGCTAAATATGAATGGATGCCCTCTGACACTCTCATTCAATTACCAAGTGTTTCACTAGCCCTTATAAGATTACGAGATTCTCCATGTCACCACAAGGTGGCGCCGAAAGCCAAGTAATAACTACAAAACCTCCCATCTACCTAATCATGTCAAATTACATTTAAAGTAGATAGACTTCTGTTACAAGGTTGACAAAAGTTAGTGATGTCCGTCATGTGTTTAGTGGCAACAAAAAATAAAGGGTTTATTACTTGCTGATATACAGTGGAAAATTAAGTATTATGGAGTGATGTTAGCCTCTGCCTTAATCACAAGGATCTTTTAAAAAATGTTTTATGAAGAGATACCAGAGATGGATTTTTCATATGTGCCAAAAGATTGCCTCATGTCCTGACTCCCACCAAAGTGTTACTGTTCTGAATCACGTCAGAGTCTGGCGGTTACATTATATCTAGGCCGTGGGACAAGGTGAAAAGCAACAAATGGGCTAGATCTAGGCTAGTCATCACAAGGTTTTAATAAAGTTTTTGGGTTAGGGGATTTTGGCCTGTCTAGTTAGCACTGCATTTTATTTTACAAAACTATAGGCCTATTGTGCTGCTTTATTGCCTTGCAGTTGACCTGTTTTATTGCCAATTACAGAAATGTGTTCTTCCCTTATTTTGATTAACTTAAAGGGGATTTTAAAGGAGACTTTATTATAGGCCTATCAGTAAATTTAAGCAGTCTAATGTTGTTACTTTTTACAGACCAAAGTTATACTACCTTCTGAAGCAAGTCTCCAGTCTAGGTTGCAAACTTGCACTGCTTTTCATTTGGCCAGTCACACAGAATTTCACTTAGCCTTTGTTTGATTAAAACATCAGCAGCGAGTTTAGTTAATCCTGAACTGTCGGACAGCATTCCGTTGCGTTCTCTGACCGCTCGGCGGATGGAGGGAGGACCATTCTTACAAGCTATTTTCCCGGTCGGACAAGCTGGCCTGTCCTGTAGGACTGGGAAGGTCCTGCAACTACAAACTAACCTACAAAACTCAGAAAATATGTATTTATTTAGTTACATAAATCCATATTGGAGATGGGGGGAGGAGGGGTCAGGAGAAATGGGAGAACATGGATGATAGATCAAAGGATTAAGGATTAATATGATCACATGCAAAGACAGCAAAACCTATTGCAAAAGTTGTAGCTAAACACAGCTATTTCGTGTTTGCTATGCATCCTCAAATGTAAACGCCCCTTTCTTCCCAAAAATTGCGTGCGTCGTGACAGTTGCCCGTGCACGAATCGTTCAGCTGAGCCCCAGATGACGTTAGAAGTTGGAACACACCGAAATTCCATTTTCGCGACAATAAACATCTCCAATAGCTATGGGTTAATTGTTAAACCCGTGAAATAGCCTACCATTTATATGAGGTCAGGAGAGAGAAGGAGAGAGAAAGTTGGCGAGAGTGAGGGAGGGAGCGAGGGGGGGTTGTAGAGACAGGAAAGAACGGGAGAAGGAAGGAGGGGAATAGACAGCCATTACCGAATCACAGTCGTGGTATTCATTTCTTCCTTGTCCCGGTTTGGTACAAACCATACAAACGGCTGAGTAGCAGCCCTGTTCAGACCGTCTGTATCTAAACGTGCGTCCGAAAGAGGAGAGAAGGTTGTCGTGAGGAGGGGGACTCGAGCCACAGCATCCCTGTCTCTTTAACCGTATAGGATACTCTGACTTGGGGACCGCTATTCTCTGGTAAGGTTTCGGTGTCGCGGAACAAAGCATGTGTAATCTGAATCATATTGACAGCCGTCTGAGATTGTGAAATACATATGATATAATACATGTATTATGGTTGGTTTTCAGTTGCATTTTTATTACCGATGTGCTAAATCTATTCCCATAGCCTGATGTCCAATATCTGTTCTTAATTGCATAGTAATAAGTTGATCTTTATGTAATTCATAAAATTATTGGTCTAATTAATCTATTAGGATATACATAAAAATGTATAGGGAATTGTTATTATTTTGGTTAGATAACAACATTATTAGGTATCCCATAGGCCTATCGTTTTATTATAGCCTATCAAAATCGATTTTTATCCATGCTTGCTCCTGGTTTAGATGCTTTGTGCTTGAAAATGAGAAATTAGAAGGGGTTGGAAGGGTGTGTAAGTCCAATAGCCTAACAATGTTATTCTACTAATGAGAAAGACACAAAACGCATTTTGTTAACACCGGCATCACAAACAGATAAATGTTATTAGCCCGTTTTGAAGGCAGTGTGGACAAAGAGCTCCAGTATGGTCATTGCCTTCGCTCCCCACGACATTTCCAAATAGGACCGATGCTCAAATGCATACCCTTACCGCTACATATTAAAGCACTTGCTACTCTTTTCCTCACAACGGATATCAACTCTTCTTCTACAGAACATACATTCATATGGTCTATTGTAATTTCGTTAAGTCCATAGCCATATGCTGGTTATTCAAGCTATTGTAATTTATGTTCGATTTCTGAATAGAAGTAGGTGTCCCTGATTACGATAATGTCATTGATCGTCCATTAATTACAGGGGATAATACCATGGGGACCGTGCACTCATCGAAATACATCCCTAGAGCGGCATCAATGAACGTTCTACATTTATAGTCTGTTTTTACCGAAGTTGTCTATGTTCAGCCTTCCTCACACAAAAGGCTGTCTGGAAAATAGCACAAATCTGTGCTAGGGGTGAAAGCAAGATTCAGGGGTCCCCCGTTGATTCACACACCAGATGGTCATATGTATTTCCCTGTTGTGAGCAGCCTTGTGTTGATCATAAATCATAAGCTAACACTCGGTCAGTTTGTCTGTCTAGCCCACACTAGCCGAAGTAAATAAACAATCAAGTAGTCATCAATATTCCATTTTAAACCATAGTCATATTTTTCTCCTATTCCAGTGTGACACTTCACACTCGTTGCCAAAGATTATGGCTACTACTCTCACGACCTTTTCAGCTGCAGTGCCCATGGACACACCCCCTTATTACATTAAATATTCAAGACTCGGGGAACCACCATCATGAAACTATATGAAATAAAATGTCACTGAGGTGGCACCTTCAACTGTTCTGTGTTGGCTTTGCAGTAAAAAAACAAAAAAAAGAAGCAATGTCAGACAGTGTATGTCAGTACTGTCCGTCTGTCTGTCTGTCTGTCTGTATCTGCTGTCCTTCCTGCTGTCTTCCTGCCAGCTGCCTGCCTGCCTGTCTGTCTGTCTGTCTGTCTGTCTGTCTGTCTGTCTGTCTACTAGATCGTATCTGGCCATTTGCCTCTGAATTGCCTCGTTCGTCCCACAGCTCTTTGATATGCTCTGTGTGTCTTGTCATGACAGGCTGGGACACCAGAGAGATATAATCATTATAGTCCCACAACATCATTATACCGGTAGCTACACAACATAACAGTCGGTGTGTGCAGTATGATAAACCAACCAATATAGTGCTGTGGTTGAAGGTTATTTGAACAACCGATAAAACTGATTTCTCAGAGGATAAATTGAGTACTTCCATGAGAGCAATGCATGCTTCCATCCCTGACCCCAGCATCTTTTAGGAGAGCATCCTCTTGGTAAAAGTGATAATGTAGTTTGCTTTTCTGTAAATATTGATCACTGCTTGTGGTGAGATGATCGGATGATGACATATGGTCTCATTATCATAGATGTTTCACTCATACACACACGCACGCACGCACGCACACACACACGCACATATGCGCGGTGCAGGTTGACGTTTATTGCCATGAGACTTGTCCTGGAGGCAGAACTGAGCGATTTCCCCTAGATAGGCCAGCTGCAAAGTAAAAATGGGCTATATTGTAAACATACAAAAATAAAATAATTTAACCTTAATTTAAGGTTAGGGTTAGGCATTAGGGTTAGCAGTGTGGTTAAGATTTGGGTTAAGGTTAGGGTTAAAATCAGATTTTATGACTTTGTGGCTGTGCTAGCTCGTGACCACTCTGCAGAGCTGCCTCCAGAACAAGAAAAACGCTAACCTGCATATGGAGTACACACACTCTCTCCTTTCTCCCTCTCTCTCTCCATCCCATGTTCATTCCCTCAGACAGTCAACTCCAGCAGCACCTCAATGGCAGTGAATTTTGACAGTGGCTCTCTGTATCGGAGCGTGTCTGGATCACCAGTGAGTCAGGGTTGAGAGTCTAGTCAGTGTGACAGTGTTACTCATAGCTGGGGGCCTATATCTATGAGGATCGCTCAACTGTCTCTAAGATCATTCATGCACGTACACAAAACCATGTGGATTATATGCCTTTATGCCTAGGTAACCCTGCTGTCTGTTCAACTATCAATGAGGCTTCAACAGCTGTTAATCTGTAAATCGGTCCATAGACTATGAAGGAATGCTGTTTTGGAATCACTCAGTCTCGGCGGTGGATGGGAACACCCTGTATCCATGGCCATGCAAATCCGGAGGCCTAGTTACAACTTATAAATCAATCTAGTCAACTGTTCTGTATCCTTACACGGTCCAACTCCAACAGCTGTTGCCAGGGGGAGAGAGAGAGCGAGAGAGAAGAGGACTGAGACAGAGACAGAGAGCGAAAGAGAGAGAGAGAGAGGGAAGAGGAATGTGACAGAGAGAGGGAGAAAGGAGGGGGCTGTATTGGAAAGGAAATTATTGAATTATGATTTGTTTTTCTGACTTTTCAGCTTTTTCTTTCAAAAGCTGTCTTTTCCTTTCACGCGACGCCACACGAAGGCATAATGACACAGCGTGGCTTTGAACCCCCCATTCTGTCTCTATTTATAAACCACTGGCTCCGGTCACCTCAGAACCAACACTCTCAGGCAGCAGCAGGGAAACTGAGTGATCCAACGGCACGCTGAGGATGCTGGGAAGGGTTAACCCCTTCCTGGTACCTCAGAGACATGCTGGAGGAAGTGGGGTAGGCATTCTGCCCAGGGCTAGACTAGTACAAGGAAATTCGCCACAGTTACCACAGATGGAAATAGTAGTTAGCTTGTTTGACTTACTACTCACATATCAATGAAATATTTCCACTACCTAACCAAAGCTGTAGTAGTAAGGGAGTTTGTATGATTTCAGTCAATTGCAAATGGCTGATTATGGATAGAAGGCCAAAACTCCTTTTAAAAATAGTTTTCCTTATTTAGATAAAAATTGAAAACCATGGTGGTTTTGTGGTCAACTAGGACCCTCATGAGATGTAAAACTGCAAAGGACTGGTCTGAAAAATAGCTGAACAAAACCAGAATCAAATTGTGTCAGTCATTTAGCATAGAATGGGCTGGGGTGTTCCAGGGTCAGCCTTCAGACAATAAAACCCATTAAAAGTCGGCAGACACCACTGTGCTGAGGTGAGTGGTATTGATCCCCAATATGATGGACAGAGCCCTAGTCCATGCTCCCGTGGGTCCCATCCACATGCAGCTGATCACAGAAGAACTCAGTGCTCCTCAGCTCCTCTCTCTGAATGACTCGAGTAGAGAATCCAGTATCGACCAGGACCCAGACTGTATTAATAGAACCTGGAGTGAGGGTATTCGATCAACCTGTCCCTTGGGTCTTTCCACATCATTACTTCAGTGACTCAGCAGCAGTGTCTGTTGACCCATCATCATCATGACCCCAATACCCACCCGTCAATCATCAATTATGAATGTAGAGAAATGGAAGTCATACTGCTCTGAAGTCTTGATTGTCACCAAAGTTGCTTGATAGTTGCTTGAAAGTTGCTTGATTGACCTGATTTCGTCCTTTTCCTGTCCTTCTCCTTAATTGACTATTGATTGAAGTGGGATGCAGTTTCATAACAGCTCCAGTGACGCTGTGATAGCCATCCTCTTTGCCTCTATGTCAATCATCTTCATCTTGAAGTTGAGTAATGGTTTTCTGCTGTCATATTACTTTGAACTCGTTCAATTAATTAAGTGTCATTGAGACCTGGCAGTTCTGTTAACCTAATTCTTCCTCCATCCTCCCTATCGTCATCACCATTAATTTACCACATCGTGTTGTAACCAAGGTGACTTAAACTAATTACATGTCACGCTCGTTGATAGACGGCTCGGACCAAGGTGCAGCGTGGTAGGCGAACATATTCATTTATTTAAATGAACACCGACAAAACAACAAAATACAAATGAACGTAAAGTTCTGCAGGCTACACAGCTACTAACCAGAAACAAGATCCCACAAACTAAGGTGGGAAAAAGGCTGCCTAAGTGGTCCTCTGTAGCTCAGCTGGTAGAGCACGGCGCTTGTAACGCCAAGGTAGTGGGTTCGATCCCCGGGACCACCCATACACAAAAATGTATGCACGCATGACTGTAAGTCGCTTTGGATAAAAGCGTCTGCTAAATGGCATATTATTATTATTATTATTATCCCCAATCAGAGACAACGATCGACAGCTGCCTCTGATTGGGAACCACACCCGGCCAACAAAGAAATAGAAAGCCTAGAATGGACACCCAAATCACACCCTGACCTAACCAACTAGAGAATAAAAGGGATCTCCAAGGTCAGGGCGTGACAGCACCCCCCAAAGGTGCGGACTCCGGCCGCAACAACCTGACTCATTAGGGGAGGGTCCAGGTGGGCATCTAGCCTTGGTGGCGGCTCCGGCTTCGGGCGCGACGTAGGTATTAACCTCTTCTCCCTTCCTGCCTCCCTGTTGCACACCCGGTCCGGTCTAAACCCCGGCGCAATGTTTCCCCTCTCAGTCCTCCCACGATGCACCAAGCCCTGTCTGGACCCTGGTGTGGGAGCCCTCGACCCTGTAGAGGGGTTGACGTCTGGTCCCGGCTCGGTAGTACTCCCGCGATGCACCAAGCCCTGTCTGGACCCTGGTGTGGGAGGCCCCGACCCTGGAGAGGGTTAACGTCTGGTTCCGGCCCGGCAGTCCTCCCGCAATGCACCAAGCCCTGTCTGGACCCTGGTGTGGGAGGCCCCGACCCTGGAGAGGGGTTGACGGCTGGTTCCTGCTCGGCAGTCCTCCCGCGATGCACCAAGCCCTGTCTGGACCCTGGTGTGGGAGGCCCCGACCCTGGAGAGGGGTTGACGGCTGGTTCCCGCTCGGCAGTCCTCCCGCGATGCAGCAAGCCCTGTCTGGACTGCTCTGGCACCGGACTGGAGCAGCTGACCGGAGCTGGACTAGGCACCGATGGAGCGGACTGCTCTGGCACCGGGGTGGAGCAGAGGACCCTCGCTGGAGGTCGGGTGCGTGGTGCTGGAACGGGCCATACCGGACTGGGGACACGCACCACTGGTTTGGTGCGAGGAGCAAGCATGGGTCGTACCGGGCTGGGGACACGCACCACTGGTCTGGTGCGAGGAGCAGGCACAGGCCGTACCGGGCTGGGGACACACACCACTGGTCTGGTGCGAGGAGCAGGCACGGGCCGTACCGGGCTGGGAACATGCACCCTAAATATAGTGCGAGGAGCAGGCACGGGCCGTACCGGGCTGGAGACACGCACCACTGGTTTGGTGCGAGGAGCAGGCACAACCTGTCCTGGCTGGACGCTCACTTTAGGCAAGTGAAAGTGCGGGGCGCGGGCACCAAGCGCACCGGGCCATGAATGCGCACTGGAGACACAGTGCGTATCACCGCATAACAGGGTGCCTGAACGGTCCCACGCTCCTTAACGCGAGTGCGGGGAGTTGACTCTGGTCTGAAACCTGGCTCCGCCAACCACCCCGTATGCCCTCCCCCAAAAAATATTTGGGGCTGCCTCTCAGGCTTCCGTCGTGGTCGTGACCTTCGGAGTTGCTGTTGATCCTCTCTCGCTGCCTCCGTCTGCTCCCATGGAAGGCGATCCCTTCCTGCCTGGGTCTCCTCCTTCGCCCAGGGTCCCTTTCCGGCCAATATCTCCTCCCATGTCCAGAATGTCTTCCCCACCTGTGTCCAGGATGTCTGCTCCTCCTAGCCACGCTGCTTGGTCCGTTTGTGGTGGGATCTTCTGTCACGCTCGTTGATAGATGGCTCGGACCAAGGTGCAGCGTGGTAGGCGAACATATAAATGTATTTAAATGAACACCGACAAAACAACAAAATACAAACGAACGTAAAGTTCTGCAGGCTACACAGCTACTAACCAGAAACAAGATCCCACAAACTAAGGTGGGAAAAAGGCTGCCTAAGTATGATCCCCAATCAGAGACAACGATCGACAGCTGCCTCTGATTGGGAACCACACCCGGCCAACAAATAAATAGAAAGCCTAGAATGGACACCCAAATCACACCCTGACCTAACCAACTAGAGAATAAAAGGGATCTCCAAGGTCAGGGCGTGACATTACAACAAGCCTTGCATTATTCGTGAGCTATGCCAGATTACACTGTGGATGATGAATTATACAGCATTGCCTATCTCTCATACTTCCTATCTCTCCTCTTTCCTCCTTTCTTTCTTCCCCCTTTTGCCCTGACTGTATTTCTCCCCCTCCCCCACTCTCTTCCCTATCTCTTCTCCTCCTGTTTTACTCCAGTCCCTCTCTTCTTCCAGCCGTCCGGCGTGATGGAGTCCTCGGACGAGGAGACACTGAGCGAGCGCTCCTGCATTAGCGAGAGGAGCGAGCGGTCTTTGCGTAGCGAGCGCTCGGGGGGCTCCCTGTCCCCCTGCCCGTCCGGACCCCAAGGCCCCCCTGGGGACACCCTACCCTGGAACCGACCGTCCAGACATGAGAGAGGAGAGAGGAGGAAGAGGAAGACCCACGACTCGGTGCTGGACCCGGCGGAGAGGGCAGTGGTGCGTGTTGCAGGTAAGACGTTTGGGAAATATATACTTCTACAACACTCACCTGCAGAGGGTATACCTGCAGGTTATACCTGCAGCGATGGGAACTGATAATGGTCCCCCTTCAGTGGGTGAAGACAGAAGGCAAATGTGTGGCAATGGTTTTCATTACAACGTCAAGCATTTTATTACACATTGGAATATTGTCAAGTCTAATCTAATTCAAAAACTAACTATCTTTGTAATGATTGTGCTGTATGGGAGGGAGTGGCGAGGATGTGGCTATATCTCTCCATCCCACTATACCCTTATGAATGTGGATGTGGGTTGGGAGTGCAAAAAACCATATATCATAGCAGCGCTCCAATTGGCAGCAACTAGGCATATATATTTTTAAACAGAGTGTACTGTACTTTTACTAAAGGGTTCTAATACCGCTACAAAGATATCAGAGAAAATAATCTGTCAGGCTTGAGGATTTCAAAAAAAAAATCATCAATGAACCTGTCATTGTTCCAGCTTGGGTTGTATAAGGGAGTAAAGTGTTTGTGATGGAAGGAGTGACTGAGATACAGTGAAAAAGGAATGGTTATGTATGGTTTGTTTCTTCAGGCATGCAAACTGCTCTTCGCCTGCTATTTCTGTTAATTTCATTACTCTTTACAAACACAATCAGTGTCCCACTGGGCACAGACTTAAATTCAACGTCTATTTAATTGAAATGACGTGGAAGCAACGTTGATTCAACCAGTGTGTGCCCAGTGGGGTTGTCGTGCACTAAAAGAGATGGATCATGCTCAAAAGCAGAGAACGAGCAGGTATCCAGACTGAGTCATCGAAAATAATAGATTTAAATTGGGACTGGTGAACTGCAATCCACTTAAACAAAACATTTGAAGACTTAAAGTGTTTCAACACTGTTAAGTTTTAAACACAGGTTTAATACTTAAACAGTTTGCACTTATGTATATACTAACCAGTGTGAAGGAGAGAGGAGGCATTCAACAAATTAATGGTCAGAGGTCAAGAGAAAGGAGGAAGAAAGGAGTGTGAGAAAAACCAAACTGTCATGCTAAAGCTACAAACAGGTCTTTTTTTGGTTGCCTGTTTACTTGAAGCGGTTGTGACATGCGTTTCAGGTGACATGCGTCTTCTTTTTGTTTCTCATTTGAAACCATGTTTTTGAGGTTTTCACCATGCTGGTCATTTGACCGTCATTTGACCGTCTCCTGGTTTTAAGAATTCACAGCTGTCCTGATGTGTTGTGGTGCCAGCCTGCCAGGGTTTGGGCTGAGTGTGTATGTGTGAGTGTGTGTGTGCATGCGTGCGAGAGTGTGTGTGTGTGAATGAGTGGGCAGAGAAAAGGCTGTGTCTGTCTTACTGTTGTAATTTGATTATGAGAGAGAGTTTTTGGCTCAGCGTTGACAGTGGAACACGCTATTGGCAGCAGGACCTTTGACTGACGTCTTGGCTCAAACGTTGAGGCAAAGTTGTTGTGTGGTGGCGTTCAGAATATCATCTTTATTCAAGGGGACAAGGCACTGTTATATTTCATATTGGTTTTCATTGTGGATGCAATTGATGATGAAGGATGAGAATGAAGTGAGAATCAATATAAACTAGTCTAAATGCAATTGTGACTGTTTATATTAGCATGTCTGGCCATTTTATAATTAGAATATATTTGGATTAAATGTAATTAATTTGAACAAATTAGGTTTTGTGACAGATTGGCATGTGGAAATTGGAAGCAGCTGAGGCACATCTGCATGGTACATAGAACATAGGCTACATTTGTCTACTTTTCAAAACAGTTCAAAAAAAGATGTCCTGCTATTGTGGATTATTTATCGAGTTATGAATTATTTTCTTCCCTTGAGGGATTTAGATATTTGCTGATTTGTATAGCCTATGTGTAAACGTGCATGTGTAATGAGTGTGTGGAGGCAGAGTGAATGCGGTGGGGGAAATGTATGTACATACAGTATGTACTCAGGCCCCAGACATAAGGTGCCTGCATGGAACTGAGGCGTCTAGGCGACTGCCTGCCTGAGCTCTTGCTCAAACATTTTTCACCAGGCATCGCAAAGGACAGCTCCTAGCCTGGCTCGGCCCCATTCCCCTGTTGCCATGTCGACCTGCATGCACACTCTCCCGGTCTCCCGGTTTCCATGGCTATGAAGGGAGCAGGAAAGACACTGGAAAAGCGAGATAAAGGAGCCAAAACAAATAGTGAAACAGAGAGAGTGAGCATTTGAATTTGAATTTAAGTTGGAGAAAAGAAAGAGCGTTTGTGGAGGACACAGAGAAAGGTAGAGTGAGGGATGTACTGAACCCAAAGAGGAATCCACATTTAAAAGAAAAAAGAGAGAATGGACAGAGAGGAAGATGGAAGGAGGGCAGACAGAGAAAGGGGGCAAGGTTCAAACAGGGGGAGGATGGGAGGAAGACATGTAAAAAGAGACAGGGTCAAGAGAGTATATGTGGAAGGCAAACATAGAGAAAGAGAGGGCGGGTGGATCTGAGCAATTTGAACTGGGAAAAGGGAGTCGGAATGCCTCGCTATAAGTCAATTATGTCGGCTAGTTAAAACACAGGTCAACAGAGGCCCCATACACACAACCTCAGAACACCCTGAGAACCCAAGCCAAGGGGCCATATGTATTCGCAATAGACCTGATTCAATCTTCTGCCCTAATAGGTGCTTTGGAACATTAGCGACAAATTAGCCACTTAGCGGGCTAAATCAGTGCGTAAAAAAATGCAATAGGCTAAGATTTTGAAACTGGGTTGCTGTAGTGAGGCAACATGCCTCATAGTGTGTGTTTGTGTGTGAATGTCTGTGTGTGTGTGGTGTGTGTGTGTGTGTGTGTGTGTGCATGTCTCATACGCCACATTCACTCTCTGCAGCTGGACTCAGTGTGATAAAACAAAGATGACTCGAGCACATTTCATCATGTTTAATTAGTGCTTCTTTTATCACGCAGGGTCAGATAGAAAGTTGTAGTTGGCACTTATGACCACCAGGTGGGGTTATAATGGGGAAATAATGTTTTGGTCCCTCTCTAAAGATCCTGGCAGACTTGCCTTGAGGCAGGGTTTCCCAAACTCGGTCCTGGGGCCCCCCCTGGGTGCACAGCTGATTCAAATAATCAAAGCTTGCTGATGAGTTGGTTATTCTGAATCACCTGGGGTTTTTTTTTCTCCCATTATTCTTAAACAAATTATTCCAAAATTATGTCAAGTTCGTTGTTGATCATTGCTAGACAGCCATTTTCAAGTCTTGCCATAGATTTTCAAGTCCAATATATAACTAGGCCACTCAGGAACTTTCAATAACGTCTTGGTAAGCAACTCCAGTGTATATTTGGCCTTGTGTTTTAAAGAAATGTCCCTACTGAAAGGTGAATTTGTCTCCCAGTGTCTGATGGAAAGCAAACTGAACCAAGTTTTCCTCTAGGTTTTTGCCTGTGGTTAGCTCTATTCAGTTTATTTTTATCCTAAAAAACACCCTAGTCCTTGCTGATTACAAGCATAGCCATAACATGATGCAGCCACCACCATACATGAAAATATGAAGAGTGGTACTCAGTGATATGTTGTGTTGGATTTGCCCCAAACATAACACTTTGTATTTAGGAAAAAAAGTTAATTTATTTGCCAAATTTTTTGCAGTATTACTTTAGTGCCTTATTGCAAACAGGATGCATGTTTTGGAATATTTGTATTCTGTACAGGCTTCCTTCTTTTCACTCTGTAATTTATGTTAGTATTGTGGAGTAACTACATTGTTGTTGATCCATCCTCAGTTTTCTCATATTGACATTTACGTCACTTAGCAGACGCTCTTATCCAGAGCGACTTACAGTAGTGAGTGCATAATTATTTATTTTTTCTTCTCCATTCTGGCCCCCCGTGGGAATCAAACACACAACCCTGGCGTTGCAAGCGCCATGCTCTACCAACTGAGCCATTCAACTCTGTAACTGTTTTAAAGTCACCATTGGCCTCATGTTGAAATCCCTGAGCGGTTTCCTTCCTCTCAGCAACTGAGTTAGGAAGGAGGCCTGTATCTTTGTAGTGACTGTGTGTATTGATACACCAGCCAAAGTGTAGTTAATAACTGCACCATGTTCAAAGAGATTTTCAATGTCTGCTTTTTTTTTACCCATCTACTGATAGGTGCCCTTTTTTGCGAAACATTGGAAAACCTCCCTGGTCTTTGTGGTTGAATCTGTGCTTGAAATTCACTGCTCGACTGAGGGACCTTACAGATAATTGTATGTGTGGGGTACAGAGATGGGGTAGTCATTTAAAAATCAAGTTACACACTATTATTGCACACAGAGTGAGTCTATGCAACTTACTATGTGACTTGTTAAGCACATGTTTACTCCGGAACTTATTTAGGCTTGCCATAACAAAAGGGTTGAATACGTATTGACTCATGACATTGCAGCTTTTCATTTGTAATTAATTTCTAAAAATTTCTAAAAACATAGTTCCACTTTGACATCATGGGGTATTGTGTGTAGATCAGTGACACAAAATCTCAATTTAAACCATGATGTAACACAACAAAATGTGGAAAAAGTCAAGGGGTGTGAATACTTTCTGAAGGCACTATATATGTGATTGGTGGGATATCCTATGTCTTGACTGTATCAGCTATTTTTATTATCTGATGATGGTAAAGATAGTACTGTTTATGGAGGGAATCTTATTAGACAGTACTGTATGTCAAACCATTTGGGGTGAATCCAAGTTCATCTGGAAAGATATCCTGTAAAGGATTATGCTATGTGTCTGTATTCCAAAGTACAGGAGCTATCAATGTATAGCCTGCATACAACAAGAAGAAACACTGCATCCTTAAAATGATAACAGAGGTCAAGCAGTCAGTGGATCTACGGATATAACGTGAACTGGATGTCATCCGAGTCACCCTCCTTGAGTTCATTCCCATCACTATTACCTCTTCCTCAACTCTTTTTGTCTATATTACTCTATCATATGTCTGTTTTGGTGGTGATCTGTGTGTGTGTGTGTTTACAGTACGTGTGTGTGTCTATGTGTGTGTGTGTGTGTGTGTGTGTGTGTGTGTGTGTGTTTGTGTGTGTGTGTGTGCACTGCTGCGGGAGCCAATGGACGGTCAACAACAATATCCGCTGTCCTGCTTTTCTTTCATTTCCGAAACTCTAGACTCAGTCAGTGCGACTGGACTCAGTGTGTGGTGTCTGTTTGCTTGCCAGGTTGGATGGCTGAAGGGCTACATTGTGTGAGTTTGTATGTTTGTATTCATGCAAAGCATTCATGACTGTGGATAATTGGATGTGTGTGTGTTTGTAAAGAGAGAAGAAGTGGGGGGTGACAGAAAGAAACTGACAGACGTCTGAGAAAAAAGAATGAGAGAAAGAAAATATCTCCATGGAGTTGCTCTGAATAATTTAGCCTGAACTCAGCATCTCTTTATTTCTCTCCGTTTCTCACTCCCTCTTTGCCTCACTTCCTACCTGTTGGGGACAAAAATAAGTATTTCTAATCTTTTCTTATCCCTATTGATTTTGTAATGTTCTTGTATTCCATAATATTCAGACTGAACCAATCAGTTGCGGATGGATTATAAAGTTGATCTTATTCTACTAGTCATGTCTATATTATTCACAGTACTGAGGAAATGCTGATGATGCATAACAGCTCATGGCTATGGAGAGATGATGTCCGGTTGATGTCAGGTCAGACTAGGATGCACTGTGACAGTACAGTATTGGTCAGGGTAGGGCTTGGAGAAAGCTCTGTGGCAGGTATCCCTCTACTGACATGTTTGTCTGGACTTCTGAGATCCCCCATACACACAGACGTCTCCTGCCCCACCCATAGGCCTACTACACACAGCCTCCCATCTTATGGATGTCGGACACAACACATCAGTCTCACCTGTCTAAATCCCCTTACCTTCATTGATTATACTAGGCTATAGATGAGCCACTTCTAGGATTAGGCCTATGGGATGTTATGGATCTTTATCACCCTGAGATTATATGAGACAATGGATCCAGCCCATTGATATCTATTGATGTTTCTGTGTATTTATTGAATGATTGGCTTCACCTGTGTGTCCTGGTGTGGCACCCTGACACATAATGTGCGGTGGTAGCTGTGCAGCCAGCCCCCTTATTGTGTGCACTTATTGGATAGGAGTGCCCTAAATTACGATCTTGATTTTAGTCTCCATGCAAGAAAGGTTGTGATGGGTGTGGATTGTTGTTGGAACTGTGGACCTTTTCTGGTCTCAACTGGCATGGCATTAAATTCCATTGCCGTTAGATGGCAGGCTCAGCATTGGTTCAGTCCAAGACAAAAGCAACTATCCTAAAAGCTGATTACTGGACACGCCATCTTTTTAAGTAAAAGGAGGTGCCGTTACACCGGTCGGGATACCACCGAGGGGCGCTCCAACCCTACTTTACGCACATGTGTGCCACGGCAGCCATCTATTGACCTACAGCGATACATTTCCTCTGGTGTAGGTTTCTGGCGTGGCCGGTAGAGAGGGATGGATGACAGCCACTGCAGGAAGAATAGAGAAACCTGAGCGCGAGAGGAGAGAGAGGGAGGAAGAGAGGCAGGCGGAGAGTCGCAGCATACAAACCGTGACTTTATAGAAGCGGCCATTGCGCTGGGAAGAAGCATGCAGAGGAGCTAAATCGGTTTCATTGAATAAAGACATCGACAAAAGGGGATATACGAACCGGCGTCCAGATACTATTTCAGTGGAGCCTCTCTTCTGATTTCGGAATGAGCCAGCCCACTACGACCCCCACTTGCCTTTACGCAGACACGCTTCAGGGGCGCGCTCACGCACACACATAAAAAACATTCGCCGGGTAGGAAGGTAGCTGAAGGGGTTGAGTTCAAAGAACACGGCGAACGATGCTCCTGCGGCTTGGCGGACACATTGGACAATAATGGGTCGATATATTCAATTAAATATCGGTAGAATATAACATTCACATAGACAGACATTTATTTTATATAGGATAAAACCAAGGTTGGAGCTTTCTGTTGGCTATTTTTTCACACATATTGCATGCAAACTATGGATGACTAGACTTGTCAAGTGAGCCGCTTCACTTTTGCTTCAACCAATGAATTGGCCTCGCGAATCGCAACATTCATAAGCAAACACCGGAGAGGAGCAGCACATCCACCGTGGCTTTCAAGGCAAAACGGATTTGACAGCTGTGTTGGCGAGGAGAGGACCCGGATCCACCGTCCTGGATTACTGCTGGAGTGGGCCATTAGGCTGCTGGCCACCGGTAACAGAGGCACCATGGCCGGCTTCATCCCGGGTTTACTGCCGACCAACCATTCCCAGGAAAAGGAATTCGCACAGGCGTACGAAGATGTTCTGGAGAGATACAAAGGTAAGGAACAAGAAGAAAGGAGTGGGCCCTGGCCTGAGTTGATCTTCGGCGAGACAGCGGGACTATGTCATAATCTGGATTGTTTCATTGTTTACATTTTTTGATGAATAGGCTACACTCGCTGCGCACTTTGTGTTTCTTTGAGTCAAACCAACTGCTTGCGTTACAAGTCTGATCTTGCTGTTATATTGTGGCATCGAGACGCCAAAAGAAGCAGTTTTATAAAGTCCCATGCCAGCTAACGTCAAAGAATTTACCCAAATGACATGCACTGTTGTGCATTGAGATTGTTCCCAAGACGCGAAAATAGTGCATAATAGTTAGTTCCACAATTTGTCCCCTTTGGTTGCACACATTAAAACATGGTTCTTAGTTTTAATAACTAAAATGCTACATAGCCTGAAACCAACCCAGTTTTTGGACCTGCTCAACAATGTTACCACCAGCATTGAGACTTGTTATTTTATAATCCGGATGACAGAGCCGCTTTAAAAATGAATGCCTCTACTGAAATTGACCGTGATGGAAGTAGGGAGGGGGGTTAATGGCAATTGACGTTGGTGACATCTGTGATGCTTGGGCCCAGATGAAAGGGGGCCTTTTAAATAATTGATTATTGTAATGAAATGCGACTCTGTTTGGGGTTGGAGTAGTGCGTGTGTGTGTGGGGTAGGGAGAGCACAAGTAATTAGTAGTTATTTCATCCTCTTAAGAAACTTCAGGTAGTTAAACAACGCAATAACTATATGTTCCAGAGGCGGAAACAGCGAGAAAAATATTATATTAAAAATAGGTTGTTGCAGTTATGCAATGGCAACGGAACATACAGTTATTTGGCGGATAGGACCTACAATTATTATTGGCAAAGAGCGAAAGGTGTGTTGACATGGGTAATGACAAAATGAGCCACAAAATCACAGAGCTGAACATGTGTGGGCGGCGTAATGCTTTTCTACACACAACCATTTTGAGTGGCCTTTCAACATGTTGCTCATTCATTGTCACTGATGGCAAGCTTGTATAGTGGCAGAAATAGCTGATTTTACGTCAAGAATACATCTAATATATCAGTGTGTCGTTCAGCCACTAGGTTTTCTCATTGCATCAATAAAGAAGTACTTGGTAACATTGTTATAATCAGTGGGGCTGGGCAACATCCATTAGCGCTCCGGCATGCACACAGACACAGACAGACAGACAGGCATGTTAATGCGGAGTGAATTAATTTATGTGCAAAGGCTAAAAGCCTGCTGCAATTAATTGCCCGCAAGTATAACTACATTTACTGATAGCAATTACAGAATAGTTGCCAATGCAACACATAACATTATGTTTCATGTTGATAAATGTAACAGTGAATTATATAACTGACACAGGCAATATTATTTTTTGAAACAAATAGTCAACACCTCACAGCCAATGAACTGAACTGTGGCTACTATGTTGAACTTGTTTTAGCTTACTTTGTAACCAAACTTGGAATAGTTGAGTCACACTGATGCCTAGTTAAACTTCCTTGTCATTTCTTCCAATAAGGACACTAAAACCTTGGTGGGAGGCAAAGGCCCTGAAGTAACCTGTAGTAGAATCCTCCTTGGGGGCCAAGGCCCTCAGTCAACCCAGAACCTTTAGATGCTTGACTCTGTTTTCTGTCAACACAAATATACTTTACAGCTTGTCCTTTCTATACCAAAGGAAGTGTACAAAATAGAACACACACACTGTATAGAGGTCATATAGCTTTGTGTTTACTATCCCTTCTGGTGGTCTGACTGCAGAAGTGGTTTATGCAATGAACTTGACCCTATGGCCCCTTTCCCACCCTTGTGTGTATGCGTGTGTGATGGGCTTTTCAACTGCATGTCACTTGTGGCAGTTGCATGAAGAAAGGAGTGGGAAATGTGAACTCAGTCGGGTGCTGACAGCATCTCTTGACTATAATTGGAGGAGGCTATATAATACCGTTTTAAATCATTCCGTAGAGTGTGCTTTTGTGTGTTCCACTGTGTGTTCTTCAGGGAGTTGACAGGTTCTCAATAACAATTGACAGGATATCCAGTAAATTACTGGCTGAGCACAAGGAAAAAGCACAGGGATGTGAATCATAAAATGGACACCCACATGTGACTTAAGCGTGAGTGGACACTGGACAGGCATACACACTACTGAGACCAGGTGGCCCAAGACTGACACACGTTTCAGGGGCTAGCTAAAAGTAACAGACAGAAACATTTTTATAAACTTGTTTCCACCTAAAAGTTTAGGAAAAATGAGCCGAGGAAAGCTAGGCAGGAAGGCTTGCAAGGAAACCACAGCAAAAGTCCAATTTAGTTGAGAAGTTCGAGACCTAACTTCAGGCCTCTTGTTCCATCCACTTCTTGTTCCCCCCACATTGCTTAGCCTAAATGGAACATTCCAGACTGTCTCTATGTGCAGTTCAACAAGACAGATCCACAACCTCCCTGACCTGTGGGGTTTCCATCCATCCAGGCTTGTTGTTGCCACCCATTAATAATGTGTCCTCTTGCCCGCTCGCCTGCCAACTCATGTCAGCTCTGTGCTGTGACTTTGCGTGTTGTTTCCATAGCTACTAGTAGCCTGGGAATTGCCAGGGACCTCATAATACGATATGTATTGCGATTTGTTTTTCCAAACATATTGCTCACTATATGTCTACTGCAGAGTGCCTAGCAAGCATGAAAAATATGTTGGCTCACCATTTAAAAAGAAGACTTGCGCTAGCTAACGCTATCTAGCAAAAAATAAATAATATATATATATTTTTTACAAATCGATACTTGGAGTGAAAGTATCAATATAATGTTGTCCAAAATAATAACTGATTTCCCTTCCCCATCACTACTAGCTAGGCTCTGTTTGTTGTTTACGTTTTTAAGCAGACATGGAGTGAGGGATGGACGGTAAGGGCTCCCTCCCTGTAGCCTTTTCACCCCACAGTCCTCATATTATTCTGCTCTGCAGTCACTCTCTCTCTCACACTCACACACACTCACACACTCACACACACACACACACACACACTACATTCACACTTTTGGACTCTCACACTTCACAGAATGCGACACAGGCTTCACACAGATTTTAACTTCCACAGTCCCAGACCCCACACTCACACATACTGTGCATATTCTGATGGAGACAGCGAGTGGAAACTGACAGAAGAATATCAGGAAATATGTGTATTTCCCCTCTGGAGTTGTGCTGAAGCTGGTGTCCCCAATTCTATTTAAATTTTTATGGCATGCAGGAAGTGACCGGTCGTTCGAGTCCTGTTCTACCTGTCTCTCTGATTCGCCACATGCAGACATGTACAGTACCCTGTGTCTTTCCACTGCTTCATTAAACTCTATCTAAGCTGTGCTTTGAATGTTATGGTGGCCTGTGAAAACCTGAATGTTATGGTGGCCTGTGAAAACCTGAATGTTATGGTGGCCTGTGAAAACCTGAATGTTATGGTGGCCTGTGAAAACCTGAATGTTATGGTGGCCTGTGAAAACCTGAATGTTATGGTGGCCTGTGAAAACCTGAATGTTATGGTGGCCTGTGAAAACCTGAATGTTATGGTGGCCTGTGAAAACCTGAATGTTATGGTGGCCTGTGAAAACCGATGCCACTTAGAGTCAGTCAGTTCAGCTGGCTGGACTTGAATTAAGGGTGAATTGGGGAAACAGTCTGGGAAAAGAGGTTGTAACATAACATTCGATCTGTAACTGACTGGCGTTAAGTGCGGAAAGTCCCAAATTGTTCTATAATGGGTTTTGGTTATTGAACCTGTAACCTTGGGACTGACCGAATGTTTGCTGGAAAGAGACTGAGAGGGGAGAGGAGGAACTGAGGCAGACTAATTAACGATTTGGATGGAGGGGTTGGATCGTTACAGCTGGATTTGTTTTTCTCCACGTGGCCTAGTTTCCCTCCCCGAATCCCTGGTTCCTGTTTGCCTCTGCTCACATGGTAGAATGCGGCATGCATGAACACAACCCCTCATTCCTCCCTCTATCATTCTATCTCTATGGCTTTTTACATGCATTTTCTTGCGCTCTCTCCTCCTCTCTTACACTTAAAGTCGTCCTCACATATCAGTTATTTTGCCATCAGTCTCTCTCTATCTGTGTCTCTCTCTGTCTGTCTCTCTGTGTCTCTGTCTGTCTGTCTGTGTCTGTCTGTCTCGCTCGCTCTCTCTCTGCCTGTCTCGCTCGCTCTCTCTCTGCCTGTCTCGCTCGCTCTCTCTCTGCCTGTCTCGCTCGCTCTCTCTCTGTCTGTCTCGCGCTCTCTGTCTGTCTGTCTCGCGCGCTCTCTCTGTCTGTCTCGCTCTGTCTGTCTGTCTCGCTGTCTGTCTCGCTGTCTGTCTGTCTGTCTCGCTGTCTGTCTGTCTGTCTCGCTGTCTGTCTGTCTCGCTCTCTCTCTGAGTGGAATAAACTCCCTGTTCTCAGCAGTCTCTCTCTCTCTAGGCTCTTCCTCCTCAGGGCTCATTGCATAACTGATCTCCAGCTGATTTTTGGAAACATAATCAATGCTGGTGTGTGTGTAATGAACAGTGCTGTTCCTCCCTCCTCTAACACAGCACAGGGCCTGCATTCATAACTGTAAGACTGTGTGTCTGTGAACTGGGCCAGATTGAAACAGAGATGGCTGACTGTGGCTTCCCCACAGTTCAGTCCCAATGTTTGAATGTTAATGCCATGTTGGCTGGAGGATGTGGGGTCTCCTAGAGTAATTATTGAAATGTTTCTGAGTCTCAGTCAGTTTTTTTTTCATTATGTTGAAAATGCAATCTTTCAAGGTTGGATGGAATGAACCGCCCGCTGTGTGTGTATGGTATATGTTTAGGGAAGAGGGGGTCAACCATATACATCTAGGCACTTACTAGGCTCCTGCACATGTGTACTCCTATAGGGTGTGTGTGTGTCTGCTCTCTGCAGGGCCCTTGTAGTGGTGCCTTGAGTAGAATCGATAATGAGGCTCCATCTGGCCAGAGAAGCAGAGAGACGGGCTCTACTGTGACCTCTGGACCGCTCCTGTCTCACACACACACACACACACACACACACACACACACACACACACACACACACATACCCTCTGCAGCAGCACTCCTCTATGCCAGCATTGTGCCAACACATGTGTCTTTATGATGTGAGTGGAGGGGGATGTGTATCTATCAAATGGAGAGGGTAGAGATGTCAAGATGAAGGGAGATGGGGTGGGGGTTAAGCGCATCGCTGCTGAGAGGGAGAGAGAGGGAGGGATGGAAAGAGTGAGAGAGGAGAGAACATGTTAATGAATTAATCATGGAGTCCTGTGCTAAAAGCACTATGGTGGGACTGTGGCCTGGAGAGCATTGATTTCAGATGGATGCACAGGAGAGCCGCTCTGCCTGTCTGTCCCTAGCAACACACACACAGAACTGGTGTTCCCCTCCCCGACCCTAGAGCTCTACTTACATTGTCTGTCTGTCTCATCTGTCTGTAACAATATGCAGTATTAGCGTAGGTGTTTAGGGGAATAACGATGAGGTAAGCTATAGGGGAATGATAATTCGCTTTGCAGGTCTCTTTCTGAACGGGAGGAGAGCCACTAGGGCGGTTTGCATGGTAAATCTATACCACCTCCTCCACACCCCTCCATCATGCTGTCCTCCTGACATGCTATCCATCCGTCTCCATCCTGGATGAATCGATTGTTCTCCAAGGAGAGGGGGATTGGAGGAGAAGACGGTGGTTAAGAGGGAAAGGGTTTACTACCTGCCATCTATTCCGTCACACCATCTAGTCGTTGGATACACGCAAGACTAAGTGCATCTAGACTGTGCTTTCTCTGTGCATGTTGAGTAGGTCTATCCCAGTATTTGCCATGATTAAAGCCCCATTCTGACCTACTCTATTGTGGTAACGTGATTGAATATGATAGCATCCAGAGTCTTGGTTACTGCGTGCAGGCTTGAGGATATGCCTATATGCACCAGTCAAGTGTTTCTGTATGGGCCAAAGGTGTGGTTTAGGGAGCCTGGGTACCCTTCTGTGTCATCATGCCACTCCTTGTCATGTTTGGAATGACAAGGATTTGGAATGATATCACGAACTGGGATCTGGGACCAGGCTATGGATTAGGTGAGGATTGAATGAGAGTCGGTATGATTCTGGATCAGTCAGTGAATATCTCAGTCCAGTACTGCTGTTTACCATTCTATGTGACTGTGTGACTAAGAGTTGTGAGAACCTGCTGGCCAATGGCCTGTGACTGGAGGTGTTGGTCCCGGTCCCAGGAAGAAACTCACTCTTAATCCTCCAGCTCGTGACTCTTAGTTGATCCAGCCATGACAGGACAGTAGGTCACTTCACGGCTACCATGCCGTCACAGGTCACACTATTGTTAGGTCATACACACATGCACATGTACACTTACACGCACGTACACACACACAGAAAGAATGCATTGAGTATGAGGGGGAAATCCCAGCTAAATTAATTTGAACCCTGAACCAATAGCAGATGATGTATCCAGTATTGGGCTAACCCCTGCCCTGATTGTGTATGTGTGTCAGACTAATCACGCTTCGTTCCGCGACAGCGCCTGTTATTCATTTCGCAGTGTGTTTGCAGTCTATGAGCCTGTCTGTGTGTGGATGTTTCTACTCTGTGTGTGTGTGTGTGTCTGAAAGCTTTAGGTGTGGGCAGATTTGCCATTTCAAATCAGTCCCAATGGTTCATATGTGGGGATCCCGACGGGGCGTCCCACAGGCAGACCTCCCGCAGAGACAGCCCTAATCTTATTCATCCACTTTACTACACCGCAGTATCTCCCTATGAAAAGTCAGCCAGGACACCCCCACCGACCAGAGCGCAGTGGATCAGCCCACTCCTTCTTAGCATTCCTCTGCTTGACGTGGCACCTTCCATTTACTCCACTGGCCTAATCGGAGGGGGACGTTTTGGTGCTTATGTGACTGTGACCAATGCCCTCAACATGGAGAGAAGAATGCATCACTTAGGTATAGTGTGTGGGGATCTTTGTATGGGCATATTTGGTATATAGAGATGTATGGGTAATTTTCCTTTATAGAGATACAGTATAATGTGGTTATTTATTTTAACAGATGCTTTTATCCAAAGCGTATAAGCCACTTATAGTTAATACATATTTTCAGTATATGGCCCATGTGGTACTCAAACCTGCAACTTTAGTGTTGCAAGCACCATGCAACCAAATGAGCTTTAGGAACCTTTTTACTACGTTGTGTTGCAGCCTATACCATGGATGTGGAGATTATGAACATTTGGACAATAGCCCATTCTACACTACATTCCAGTGCTTTTGTGCACCTGCTATTGACTCAAATGCCCAAATCAGGTTGTTGTGTATTGAGCTTCGTGCTAGGTTTAAATGTGTCCCCTTGCGACATATGTAATGGAAACGGCAGATATAGGAGACATTTTCAAAAGATCAACAACACTTCTATCCGTTCGACGGGTGGATTTTTCTTTTGTCAAACTTTCTTTATTGCGACAAATGATGATTGAAACAGTTTTTCTAATAAATGATGATTGACGAATAATTTTGAAGGTATGTGGCGCACGTGATGTCACCACATAACTCACATTTAATTCTAAATACCGACTGCTTGCAAAATCTATTTTATCAACTATAAAAAGTATGTTTCTTTGCAGGACAAGGATTGTCCTGACTTTCAAGAATGCCTGAATTGCTTCACCTCCCTTTTTCTGGTTGGCTGGCAAGTTTCACCTTTCAGTTATTTCAGTTCTACAGGTGTGCAAGTTTCACCATGGCACGGACCGTGGCGATACTTAGTCAATTATTGCATTCTATTCATGCTGGCTTTCGCGGGCTACCTGAGACATGAAACAGATAGGTGAGAGGGCATACAGGCTGTCGCCAATTTATTAATGCATAATTTGCCTAAATGGGTAATGGAAACACGTTTTTTTAGGTGTGACAGCATTATGTCCAGCTGTTTTGATCGACACAAGATAGTTAAATGGAAACTCACCCTAGCAGGAAATTGCTGCATCTATTTTCTATGCAAACGTTCTAAATGTCGACAAAAAAATCACTGCATAAGTTAATGGAAACATAGCTAGTGATGATTGGTTGAAAACCTTTATTGCCCATTAGTAACTGAAGGACTTCAGCTTCATTGGCTTTACATGGTCATAGAAAAACATGTACAGTGCAGTATCACAAGAAAACCCCTCACACAAACAGTAGTAGGATATATCAGTGAGAACGTGTGAAGAATACAGTAGTCACCCCTCACTCCTTGATAAAGCGTTCATCATGCCATTCCTATGAGAGAACTGCTCTCTGTTGGTGTGCTAGGGCCACAGACAGTGTTCAGAGACACAGTTGGTGGTATTCTTTCACTCGCTCCACTCCTCTTCATACTCGTCATGTGTCATTACCTTTAGAGTGGCCATCTTTGTCTTTCCTCTCTCATCCTCCCTTTTTCTCGCCCTCCCTTCCCCCTCCTCGCCGTCTCTCGTCTGGCATTCTCTGTCTAGGACTCATCTCTTTATCTGTCTTTCTCGCTCTCTCTCTTCCTGCTATTTCCCTCTCTCCCTCTCTCGCACCCGCTCTGTCTCTCCTTGTCTTTACTAGGTCGGTAGTGGTAATCTGTTGTGGGCTCCAGCTTTGTTAACAAGCTTTGCTCCTAATTGAGAGACTAAAATGATCAGCCTGCAGGCAGTGATGTCTACGCCAGTGTGTGTGTGTGTGTGTGTGTGTGTGTGTGTGTGTGTGTCTCTGCATTTGTTTCTGTAATAATAATTTGGTGGCTGCCTATGTTTTTCCTGTTTCACACATGTACAATTGAATGAGACACCCTCAGAGTGGGGTCACGGCCAGGGTCTGCCATTATCAACGGCGACCCTGGAGCAATTAACATGAAATGTTTTATTGTCACCTACACCAGATAGGTGCAGTGAAATGTGTTTTACAGGGTCAGCCATAGTAGTAAGGGTTAAGTGCCTTGCTCAAGGGCACATCGACAGATGTGATTTCACCTTGTCGGCTCAGGGATTCGAACTAGTAACCTTTTGGTTACTGGCCCAACACTCTAAACGCTAGGCTACCTGCCGCCATGTGCCTGCGTGCGTGCATATCTCCGCTTGCCACCGCTCGTACATATTCTGTCGATTTTAATAGATTTTATTTAATTGCCACTGCCAATACAGGTTAATCATTTTCCATTGGAACAACATATTTTCTCTACAAGGGCCTATAATTTGTAATGAAGCAATGGTAAATTGAAAGATTGAAAACGATCTCCATTTTATAAACTGGTAATTCATTTATGGAATTCTTATTTTTATATTGGATATTAGATTTGTATTGCTCACATGTTTGTTATTTCTAAATCCTGACCTTTCTTTGTTAATCTAGGTCTTATAAAATACTCTTATTCCATTTGTTGTTCTCTACTTTAGCATCAGATTACATAAACTATATGGGAGACATATTGATGGGACATATTGATGTGAGGTCCTAAAGGTGACTTTGTTTGCCTTAAAGATCTTCCACTTATCTTCTGTCATTCTGTTGCAAGTACGGCCCACATGCAGCATGCTTTAAATAATCAAGTGTTTGTTGATAGAAATGTACATCTAGGCTATCCTAGGCCCAAACCCTAAGTGGGCTCAAGGCATGCAAATAAACAGTTACAGTGCCTTCGGAAAGTATTCAATTTTTGCAAATTTATAAAAAAATACATAAGTATTCAGACCCATTGCTATGAGATTCGAAATTGAGCTGAGGTGCATCCTGTTTCCATTGATCATCCTTGATGTTTCTACAACTTGATTAGAGTCCACCTGTGGTAAATTCAATTGATTTGGAAAGGTACACACCTGTCTATATAATGTCCCACAGTTGACAGTGCATGTCAGAGCAAAAACCAAGCCGTGAGGTCGAAGGAATTGTCTGTAGAGCTCTGAGACAGGATTGTGTTGAGGCACAGATCTGGGGAAGGGTACCAAAACACTTCTGCAGCATTGAAGGTCTCCAAGAACACAGTGGCCTCCATCGTTCTTTAAATGGAAGAAGTTTGGAACCACCAAGACTCTTCCGAGAGCTGGCCGCCTGGCCAAACTGAGCAATCGGGGGAGAAGGGCCTTGGTCAGGGAGGTGACCAAGAACCCGATGGTCACTCTGACAAAGCTCCAGAGTTCCTCTGTGGAGATGGGAGAACCTTTCAGAAGGACAACCATCTCTGCAGCACTCCACCAATCAGGCATTTATGGTAGAGTGGCCATTCAGAAGCCACTCCTCAGTAAAAGGCACATGACAGCCCGCTTAGAGTTTGCCAAAAGGCACCTAAAGACTCTCAGACCATGAGAAACAAGATTATCTGGTCTGATGAAACCAAGATTGAACTCTTTGGCCTGAATGCCAAATGTCACGTCTGGAGGAAACCTGGCACCATCCCTACGGTGAAGCATGGTGGTGGCAGCATCATGCTGTGGGGGTCTTTTTCAGCGGCAGGTACTGGGAGACTAGTCAGGACCGAGGCAAAGATGAACGGAGCAAAGTACAGAGAGATCCTTGATGAAAACCTCCTCCAGAGCGCTCAGGACCTCAGACTGGGGTGAAGGTTCACCTTCCAACAGGACAACGACCCTAAGAACACAGCCAAGACAACGCAGGAGTGGCTTCGGGACAAGTCTCCGAATGTCCTTGAATGGCCCAGCCAGAGCCCAGAATTGAACCCGATTGAACATCCCTGGAGAGACCTGAAAATAGCTGTGCAGCAACGCTCCCCATCCATCCTGACAGAGCTTGAAAGGATCTGCAGAGAAGAATGGGAGAAACTCCACAAATACAGGTGTGCCAAGCTTGTGGCGTCACACCCAAAAATACTTGAGGCTGTAATTGCTGCCAAAGGTGCTTCAACAAAGTACTGAGTTAAAGGGTCTGAATACTTATGTAAATGTGATATTTCAGTTTTTTTATTTTGAATAAATTAGCAAACATTTTATAAAAACCTGTTTTTGCTTCGTCACTATGGGGTATTGTGTGTAGATTGAGGGAAAAAATACATTTTAGAATAAGGCTGTAACCTAACAAAGTGGAAAAAGTCAAGGGGTCTGAATACTTTCTGAAGGCACTGTAAATCATTAATCATAATTGAATGTTACTGTTATATACTTGAGATAAAATGCCACGAAGGCATAGTTTCAACAATATGTTCGATTTAGGCATAATAATTGCTCCAGTTCTGTAGAGGATAATGCAGTCAGAGAGGGTGGAACAGTGAGACAAGGGACAGATACAGTACAGGGAGCTCCAGACAGAATCCCGGAGTGTTGAAAGAAAGAAGGGACGTTTTGAAAGTGTTGAATGAGGAGGATCTGAATTGGAAGCTGATTCCCGGATTACAGAGAAGGAGGGGGGGAAGACGGGAATATTTAGTGAGACTGCAACATGACTCCCTAATTACAGGAAAAGGATGTGAGAGAAAAGGAAAATAGAGAAGATAGAGGAGGGGAGAAGGAGTGAATGAATGGAGTCTAATTTTGAGTGGTAGTTTGCAGGTTTGGGGAATTGGGGCAAATTTCATTTAGCTCGTTTCAGGAAAGGTGAAAAAGCTGATAAAGCGAATAGGCAATTTCAAATGAATTGATTGAGTTGCAGTACATCTCCATGAATTTCCCCCATTTTAAAATGGATTGTAGCCCAATCCCGATAGTTAGGATTTTACCAAATCATCACCTACACCTCACCTCCCCTACCTCTACCTACCTATAGGTTAAGCATTACGAGCACATTTTCTGAACATTTAGCCACTAAAGATCCCTTTCAAAACAGAGTGATTATTCTAAAAGCCAGCATAGAAAGACATCTCCTTTCAATGTCAGATCACCTTTCCCTCCCATCAGACAGACTGGGTGAAATGCCTCTGTCTCTTAACTGTGCTCATAATGAATGTCTGTGGTTTAGATATGACCAATTTAGCTGCTAAGTGGTGGTAATGAAACGGTGGCTGACTCATCTGACAGTGGACCTAGTGATGGATTGCACAACTTGACCTGCCTGTCTGCGGTCGCTACTACTGCTCTGTAAGCCAGTGGGTCTAGAGTAGGTAACATAGATTCTTCTTCTGTGGTGGTGGTGTACAGTATGTAAAGATATGTGCGTTTCTGTTTGCATGGTCTGTCTGTGTGCTGTGCTAGTCTGTTAAGGGGTTTGTTTGAGTGAATGTGTACCTGTGTGCTTCTCTGTGCATTCATAGTGTGTCTGCTGGTGCGTGTTATTGCCGGTATCGCGATACTCGTTAGTATCGTGGCGGTTTAACTTCTTTACGAAAACAGCCGTAATGTTGGAAACAAACATCATTATGTTGTCATAAAGAGTCACATTGATTTATTTTCCAAGGTATAGCACACAATATTTTACATACAGCAGGTTTTTAAAGGACCAAAGAGGTTGGTCTGCTTCGTGTTTTCATTTTTGCCATGGAAAAACGATTGCAAAACTGGTATCGTCCCGGCCCTAGAACTGCGTGCCCATGCAAACATTGTATTTGTGTGTGTGTGTGTGTGTAAGAGTTAATCTGTGGGGGGGGGGGTTGTTGTCTCTCTCTGCCCCCTCTATAATCACATAGCTTTGCCCACAGAGCCAGGAGTGCAATGTAGTGCTCCGTTCCACGCTGGGTGCCTACCAGGCTGTGTGGTTTAAGCATGTCTGCATGGCATCATACCGTCTGCTCAGATCCTTCAAGTAGGCATGCCACCTGTCTCTCTCTCTCTCTCTCTCTCTCTCTCTCTCTCTCTCTCTCTCTCTCTCCCTCTCCCTCTCCCTCTCCCTCTCCCTCTCCCTCTCCCTCTCCCTCTCCCTCTCCCTCTCCCTCCCTCTCCCTCTCTCTCTCCCTCTCTCTCTCTCTCTCTCTCTCTCTCTCTCTCTCTCTCTCTCTCTCTCTCTCTCTCTCTCTCTCTCTCTCTCTCTCTCTCTCTCTCTCTCTCTCTCTCTCTCTCTCTCTCTCTCTCTCTCTCTCTCTCTCTCTCTCTCTCTCTCTCTCTCTCTCTCTCTCTCTCTCTCTCTCTCTCTCTCTCTCTCTCTCTCTCTCTCTCTCTCTCTACTAAGAGGAGGGAGAGAGTGAGAAAATGAATCAGAGATGCTGTTGGAAAGACTGAGGTGAGGGAGGTGGAGGCGCAAGGTTCAGGGTGAGCTGCTACTGGGAGATAGACAGAGGCTATTAAGGCCATGGAGAATCAGGGTCACAGCAGAGCAGCACACACACGGTCCCGCTCAATGGCAGCTGAAGGAGAGTGTTTTTTTGAATGACAGAGACAGACCTATATCGCTGGGCTATTAGCTAACAATTGTTAGCTCAAGCTTTATTAGCATATACAGTGAGGGAAAAAGTATTTGATCCCCTGCTGATTTTGTACGTTTGCCCACTGACAAAGACATGATCAGTCTATAATTTTAATGGTAGGTTTATTTGAACAGTGAGAGACAGAATAACAACCAAAAATCCAGAAAAACGCATGTCAAAAATGTTATAAATTGATTTGCATTTTAATGAGGGAAATAAGTATTTGACCCCTCTGCAAAACATGACTTAGTACTTGGTGGCAAAACCCTTGTTGGCAATCACAGAGGTCAGACATTTCTTGTAGTTGGTCACCAGGTTTGCACACATCTCAGGAGGGATTTTGTCCCACTTCTCTTTGCAGATCTTCTCCAGGTCCTTAAGGTTTCGAGGCTGACATTTGGCAACTCGAACCTTCAGCTCCCTCCACAGATTTTCTATGGGATTAAGGTCTGGAGACTGGCTAGGCCACTCCAGGACCTTAATGTGCTTCTTCTTGAGCCACTCCTTTGTTGCCTTGGCCGTGTGTTTTGGGTCATTGTCATGCTGGAATACCCATCCACGACCCATTTTCATTGCCCTGGCTGAGGGAAGGAGGTTCTCACCCAAGATTTGATGGTACATGGCCCGTCCATCGTCCCTTTGATGCGGTGAAGTTGTCCTGTCCCCTTAGCAGAAAAACACCCCCAAAGCATAATGTTTCCACCTCCATGTTTGACGGTGGGGATGGTGTTCTTGGGGTCATAGGCAGCATTCCTCCTCCTCCAAACATGGCGAGTTGAGTTGATGCCAAAGAGCTCTAATTTGGTCTCATCTGACCACAACACTTTCACCCAGTTCTCCTCTGAATCATTCAGATGTTCATTGGCAAACTTCAGACGGCCCTGTATATGTGCTTTCTTGAGCAGGGGGACCTTGCGGGCGCTGCAGGAATTCAGTCCTTCACGGCGTAGTTTGTTACCAATTGTTTTCTTGGTGACTATGGTCCCAGCTGCCTTGAGATCATTGACAAGATCCTCCCGTGTAGTTCTGGGCTGATTCCTCACCGTTGTCATGATCATTGCAACTCCACGAGTTGAGATCTTGCATGGAGCCCCAGGCCGAGGGAGATTGACAGTTATTTTGTGTTTCTTCCATTTGCGAATAATCGCACCAACTGTTGTCACCTTCTCACCAAGCTGCTTGGCGATGGTCTTGTAGCCCATTCCAGCCTTGTGTAGGTCTACAATCTTGTCCCTGACATCCTTGGAGAGCTCTTTGGTCTTGGCCATGGTGCAGAGTTTGGAATCTGATTGATTGATTGCTTCTGTGGTCAGGTGTCTTTTATACAGGTAACAAACTGAGATTAGGAGCACTCCCTTTAAGAGTGTGCTCCTAATCTCAGCTCGTTACCTGTATAAAAGACACCTGGGAGCCAGAAATCTTTCTGATTGAGAGGGGGTCAAGTACTTACAGTGGGGAAAAAAAGTATTTAGTCAGCCACCAATTGTGCAAGTTCTCCCACTTAAAAAGATGAGAGAGGCCTGTAATTTTCATCATAGGTACACGTCAACTATGACCGACAAATTGAGAAAAGAAAATCCAGAAAATCACATTGTAGGATTTTTAATGAATTTATTTGCAAATTATGGTGGAAAATAAGTATTTGGTCACCTACAAACAAGCAAGATTTCTGGCTCTCACAGACCAGTAACTTATTCTTTAAGAGGCTCCTCTGTCCTCCACTCGTTACCTGTATTAATGGCACCTGTTTGAACTTGTTATCAGTATAAAAGACACCTGTCCACAACCTCAAACAGTCACACTCCAAACTCCACTATGGCCAAGACCAAAGAGCTGTCAAAGGACACCAGAAACAAAATTGTAGACCTGCACCAGGCTGGGAAGACTGAATCTGCAATAGGTAAGCAGCTTGGTTTGAAGAAATCAACTGTGGGAGCAATTATTAGGAAATGGAAGACATACAAGACCACTGATAATCTCCCTCGATCTGGGGCTCCACGCAAGATCTCACCCCGTGGGGTCAAAATGATCACAAGAACGGTGAGCAAAAATCCCAGAACCACACGGGGGGACCTAGTGAATGACCTGCAGAGAGCTGGGACCAAAGTAACAAAGCCTACCATCAGTAACACACTACGCCGCCAGGGACTCAAATCCTGCAGTGCTAGACGTGTCCCCCTGCTTAAGCCAGTACATGTCCAGGCCCGTCTGAAGTTTGCTAGAGTGCATCCAGAAGAGGATTGGGAGAAAGTCATATGGTCAGATGAAACCAAAATAGAACTTTTTGGTAAAAACTCAACTTGTCGTGTTTGGAGGACAAAGAATGCTGAGTTGCATCCAAAGAACACCATACCTACTGTGAAGCATGGGAGTGAAAACATCATACTTTGGGGCTGTTTTTCTGCAAAGGGACCAGGACGACTGATCCGTGTAAAGGAAAAATGAATGGGGCCATGTATCGTGAGATTTTGAGTGAAAACCTCCTTCCATCAGCAAGGGCATTGAAGATGAAACGTGGCTGGGTCTTTCAGCATGACAATGATCCCAAACACACCACCCGGGCAACGAAGGAGTGGCTTCGTAAGAAGCATTTCAAGGTCCTGGAGTCTCCATATCTCAACCCCATAGAAAATCTTTGAAGGGAGTTGAAAGTCCGTGTTGCCCAGCGACAGCCCCAAAACATCACTGCTCTAGAGGAGATCTGCATGGAGGAATGGGCCAAAATACCAGCAACAGTGTGTGAAAACCTTGTGAAGACTTACAGAAAACGTTTGACCTGTGTCATTGCCAACAAAGGGTATATAACAAAGTATTGAGAAACTTTTGATATTGACCAAATACTTATTTTCCACCATAATTTGCAAATAAATTAATAAAAAATCCTACAATGTGATTTTCTGGAATATTTTTTCTCATTTTGTCTGTCATAGTTGACGTGTACCTATGATGAAAATTACAGGCCTCTCTCATCTTTTTAAGTGGGAGAACTTGCACAATTGGTGGCTGACTAAATACTTTTTTTCCCCACTGTATTTCCCTCCATTTAAAATGCAAATCAATTTAAAACATTTTTGACATGCGTTTTTCTGGATTATTTTGTTGTTATTCTGTCTCTCACTGTTCAAATAAACCTACCATTAAAATTATAGACTGATAATTTCTTTGTCAGTGGGCAAACGTACAAAATCAGCAGGGGATCAAATACTTTTTTCCCTCACTGTAGCTACGTTGGCTAAAAGCAATGCTAGCTAAAATCCCTTTAGGCTGCTTTGTGCTCTTTTTTTAATGGAAGGACATCCCTCTACAAACACACATGGCTGTTGTACCTATGAATATAATCTGCCATTTCTTTCACTTTAAAATGTATGCCATTCAAAAAACATGGTTTCAAAGTTTAACAAACCATGCAACTCTATGCATAGGACTACATTTAACAATTTCCACAAACATTTACAAAAACGAATTTAGTGGAAGAACTTTGGTAACGGACTAACAGTTAAATCTCCCTCAAGTTTTTATGCAAGTTTCCCCAATTCTCTGTTAAATATCTACTCCGAATTAAGATTCAAAGATGTCTGCAGAAATAATTGGGTGTCAGCTATGACATGGGACCTTGAGTTTGAAAAAATCTATTTTGGTTATTGAACAACAGTAAGTGAAGTGGATTTACACCCGGTAACGGAATTACATCGTGAGTCCCTGATCTGTACTATACAGATATGAATGTTATTCTTCTCATGTTTCACAAGTTTGGACATCACAGAGCAGCACAGCAGATCGCAGTACGATACAGCACAGCACAGCAGAGTAGGGTAGAGTACAGTTCAGTAGAGTATAGTACATTACAATAAACTGTACTGTACTATATTCTTTACTGTATTGGACTGTACTCTACTCACTGTACTTTCTGTGATATCCAAACTTGTAAAACATAAGTCTATGATAGGTTCAAGACTTGGTCCAGTCTGGTCCATCTGTGGACATTAACATCAAGGCCAGGGTGGACTGAGCAATTTTTTTTACTACTTTTTAACGGCCATGGAAGTCCGGTGTCGGTCGACGCGCAGTGGGTAAGGATGCTGGGTAAAGTAAATGGAAAGAGGGGACTCATGAGTAGGTGTCAGTAAGAGCTGGTGGTGACAACTGGAGAGTTTGAGAGAAAAGCAGAGAGAGAGCGAGAGGAAGGGGGTTGTCCAGACTGTTTTAACACTCTTGGTTTGAGCACCAGATGACAGAAAGAGAAAGAAAACAGTTTTCAGCTGAACATAACAGTATGCCAGTGGAAGGGATCACAGTAGCAGGTGACCCAACCGTTGTTAGTGACTATTATGATCTCTGATTGTAGCCAATTCAGTTGCAGTAATTCCGTTACTGATTTTTGTTTTTGGGCGGGTGGTAATTCCGTTACCAATTTGGTAACGGAATTAAGGTTTTAATCAATTAATAATTCATAAACAAAATTGATATCAGTAAATTCACAAACTTTACTTGTTACTTCTGTGAACTTTCATTATCCTCCCTCCTCATGAGGGGGAGAGATTAGAAAATATCTGAAAGATATGTGGGGGTTTTTGGAACGGAATTACAAGGCACAAGCCAATATTTATAAAATGTACAGAAGGTAAACAATTTCTCAAACTAAATATGTGTTGATATTAGTTGGCAGGGGTCTTTATGTCAACATTGTGTTTTTAATGCATTTCTGATACCTTTTTAAGACTTTTCCATCTGTTTATCCATAAATCAGAGCCTTTACTTATGCCTAATTGTTTTATATGGAAAATGGTTGAATAATATATCTAGACCTTCATTTCCCAAAAATAGATTATTAGCTTTCATTTGACACCCAATTTGATATGCTCCTATGAACTTCACACGTTGGTGCTCATGGGTCCTTTACGTGGAAATGCCCTGTAGCATTAAAAGCACCCCATGTGCGACCGGGTTAGCTGGTCCTCTTTTTACAATCCCCCTCTCTCTCCCTTCCTAATCTGTCGTTCCCTCACTCTGCCTCTCCCTCCTTAATCCAAGCGTTTTAATCAGCACTCTAAAACAATGCCATGCCAAGAGGCAGGATAGTGGGCTGGAAGGATGGGGAAACCCAGCACTTAAAGGTGTGAGGGGCGAGCGGGTGGGATGAGGGAGGATGGGAGGAAAGAGAAAAGTAGGTGGGGATGGAATGATGGAGCGAGAGAGGTAGAGGATGTGGCATGGGGTGGAGAAAAGTGATGAGATGGGAATAGAGGGTTGAATGGAGGGGGTGTCGTAAAGCCCTCTGTTGTTGACGCTCCCCTCAGGAGGCAGGAGGAGGATCAATGAGCTCTGCAGTCTGGTGGGATGAGTTGTGTGTGTGTGTGTCTGTGTGCGCGTGCACATGCGTGGTCTAGAGGTATGAGTAAGTGGTAGAACCTTGTTCTCCAAATATTATCATATTTTTCAAGTTGGTGCATTTGTCTTTTTGTGCATGCTTTGTTTCAGGTTGGTTATGTTTGTGCTTTGTCTTGTCAGCACAGGGACAGAGTACTGTATAGATGGTGCCTTTTTTAAGAATCTGTGAATCCGTGTACGTCTCTATGCGTAAGTGTGATTGAGTAACTTTTAGAATCGTCCTCAGCCATTCTATATGTGAACGGTATGTGGTATTTCCAGGAGTGTCTTAGAGTGCTTCTATAAATGGAGTGTCTGTGTCAGGTCTGCATGAGTACAGTGACTGTAGTGTGCTAGCAGGCCTCCGTCATGCAGCGGTGACACAGCAGAACAGAGTGAGAGACGCAGGGCTGGGGAAACATTCCTGAAATGACAGGGAGGGAGGAGAGGAAGTGGAAGCCAAGTTCTATCGCTCTTAAAGATGCAGTGTCGATTGGAACTAAAACGAAACACCGTCTAACAGGCAGGCACACACTCTGCACACAAACAGGCTAACATGCAGACTGTGCATGCACATACTCACAAGCACAACACACACACAGCACAGCTTCCACAGCTCAGTCAAATTGCCCTCATGTTGGTCCTCCCAAACCCCATGTTTACAGTGCAGCTAAGCTGATGAAAACTGTTCCCTCCATGCAGAGACGTCTATCACGGAACTGCACCAACAGCTGTCTTTGCTTCAGTTTATCGCCCAGTTTTATCCTCCTCTGCATTGCATGTGAATAACTAAATGAATGCTAGTACAGTATATCTCTATTGTAAATTGGGAAATAATTGACTTAGATAGGATTTTACTTTCCGAAAGTAATGAGAAAGTTTGCAGTGAGACAGTATGGTAATATAGTCTGATCAAAGTGGTGTTGGTGGTGTTGGTGATGATGATAAGGAATAGGAGGAAGATTGAGGAGAAAGAGAAAGATGGAGTGATGAAGTTGAGAAACGGTAAGGTTAGAGAAGCCTCATGTTATGTAGTCTGAAAATGTAGAGAGAATCAAGCCCTTCAACTTCATCTTTACATTCCACGCTGCTAGGATAACAGGTGTGCCCCATAGGCTTCAAAGAGAAAAAAACTTTCAAACGGGCCATGCGTCTGAGTCCAAATCGGTGCATTGTTTGCATCAGGAAGCACTCATGATCTATGCATTCTGGCATGTGGTGGCATGGATGTGTTTTTCAACCCTTTTCTTTTTTGTTGCTACACCCTCAAGTCGGTTGTTTCATAAACATCCCCATCTAGCGTCCTCTTATCACCTCGTGTTATAACATTTCTAAATCCTATTGAATTTGGAGTCTTATTTACTTCATCAGAGAAACTGGCTTGGCTGGGCGTCGTACAGCTAGCTGCTAGGCTAACCTCTGGCTAACACAGACCGATGGGCCTTCGGTGTCTTCTGGAAGTGGAGCTATTTTTAAATAGCTATGAATATTGATTTAGTTTGGCTG